>NC_092868.1:14748595-14932332 GCF_032062135.1 Pyxicephalus adspersus
ATCTATCCCATCACAGATCAGCAGTGATCTATCCCATCACAGATCAGCAGCATTACATCACTGAGAAGACCATATACAGCATCCCAGACAGGACTTGTGCCATAGATCCCACTAGAAATACACCAGCAAGTGTCATATTTAATTTGGAAGAAGAACAATGTAAGAGTCTAGCAAGATTAGAGATTTTATAGCATTATGCTCTGTCATGTTATAATCCTTGCATACTAAGCAGACAGATCCTGCAGCTTTGGATAGGCTGGAGGATTTAGTGATGTTACCTTATTCCTAACCAGGACCAGGTTACAGCAATGAACTATATAAGATGTGTAAATGGAGGTTTAACTCCATTAGTTCATCCAGCAGCCACACAAGGCTCATGGCACTACCTGGCCATCCTTGCAAAAGCCTATCCAGCTCCATGTTACACATTTGACACCACCAAGGGCAGCAATACCATGCAAACACCATCATGACTATAACAATAAAGCAAATGATCTTCAAGTAGTAAGAATGAAGGCCCACCTGTCTGTCCTTTGCCAAGTGTCTTTTCCAGTCTGTAGGGTCCAACATATTGGGCATGTTGCTGTTGCTGGTAAGGGTGAATTCCACCTGCCTCCTTGCCACTGGACATGGTTCCTGAATGTGATCCCCTTCTTAAAAAAAAAAAATAATACAGGCCTGTTTTTTTCTGGAACAAAAGAGCAGGGGGAGAGAGACAGTGCAGAGGATGTACTGTCCTCTTCCCTGCCACTCTTCTTCAAGGATCCCCTTGTATTTATTTTTTCTTGTAATTTTTTTACTACGAGTTCTTTTTTTTAATGGGGGGGTAGAAGGGGGAAATTGATCTGTGCTCCTCTTTGCTGATGCATGTAAGGGGGAGGGGGGAGTGGGGAGAGAGGGGGAGGGTGGAGGGGAAGCTACACTCCTGGTACCAGCATCATCAGGAGGAAGGCAGCCTGGATTCTGCTGGATGCAGATCTGATCTTCTGCCTGCTGCTGCTGCTGTTTTGATGATGTATTCTGGCCCCCTCCTTGTAGGCTTTTCTTCTGTAATCTCTGTCTCTCTTCCTCCTCTGTAATGTGCAGGCTTCTCTCTCTCTCCTTACATCAGCATCCGGGGATTCAGTGACAGCTACAATTAGTTTAACCCTTTCCTGGCTCTCCCCACCTCCACCCACATGCACAGTCCCTGCAGCCTGCTGGGGAGGCACCAGCTGTAGTCACACAGCAGACAGTACAGCGAATGGCGTTTGGGGGAGGGGTAAAGGCCTTAGAAATTAGTTTAGGTTATTAGCCATTCACAATCTGAAACCAGCTGGGAGCTCTGAATTGCTAAAAGCATGGAAAAAAATGGGAATGGTGAGCAAGTGTTTAGGAATAAAATACATCTCCGAGAGCGTAGGGCCATGGGGAGGGTAACTACACATTTATTATTCAGCAAAGACCTTTAAATGTATTGCTTGGGCCATTTCGCCATCCGCTATCCATTGGAACACGAACTATGATTTATTTGCCAGGGTGACTGATGATATTAATTACTCAGCCCCAGGTAATATACCAAGCATAGTGTTTCCTGAAAAGGAAGTAATCTAATAATGTAACATTGTATTGCAGACCTCTGATTATAAGCTTTACCTATAATCAGTTTACATGGCCATTTAATGGCAAGCTCGGCCTTTGATGAGTAGGGACATTGAGCTCTATAAACTTTGGCAGGCTGTAAATACTTTAAATCAGGGGTGCCCACACTTTTTTGGCTTGCGAGCTACTTTTAAAATGAAGTTTTTAAGAAAAAGAAAGACTTTTTCTTTGGCAAAAATTAATCATATGTATTCTTTGGCATACACACAGGTAAGTTGGCATATATACAAATCTGCTGGCATGAACAGAAGAAAATTGACATATAGTCCAATATTAGGTACACATAAATAAAATGCGTGAAAATCAGGTTTCTTCTTCTTCTTAAAAACTTCTTTTGATTAATATTGGGGTTGGCGAATTTGTTACAAAACCAAAGAGGTAGGGTCACACTTCCTTTTCTTTATTTTATACTTTTAAAATGACCAAGTCAAAATGATCTACCAACAATAAAAATGCTAAACATATTTATATATACCGAGTATACTTTATATTTACAATATATATTGTTTACCTTGCATAACAGCATGAACATGTATGGCACAATACAATTCTGTACATTTTTGGCCATTACCTTATTCCGATGATGTAATAAACTGTATGGAATCAGCCAAAGTTGCATAGTCCGGACAGTAGTTGCTGGTAGCCAGCCTCAAACAGATTTCCAAATGATCATCAGTCAGGGTGGAACGGTATTTGGATTTATTAACTCTGTGCACGGTAGCGTTGCCTTTGCAATCCACCTGTTGCGTACCCCTGCTTTAAATATTATCCACATTTTTTTGGAAAATTGTCCAAAGATCAATGAAAACTCTTTAATGCTTGCAATAGTTTCATATGACTTTTTTGCTGTGAACTTATAGTCTTCTGCTGTTGAAAATAAGCATCCACCCACAATGAACAGTAGCATATTTGCACTGGCTGTTCTTAGACATTATTGCAACTATGGTGCTTCAATTATTAGTTTACTGAATATTAGCTGAATTCAGTCAATTGGTGTGCCAAGGCCTTCTCTTTTGTCTATAAAGCCCACTTTACAAACAGGATGAATAGAGAATATTGCTGTAGACCACAAGGGAGAATAGGTGTGAAGGTGATGGTATGCAGGAAAAAACTGTAACATAAACACAATGTTTTATGTACATTTGATGCACATAAATCCTCACATTTGTGGAGAATACCCATCACCGAAATCATTTCAAAAGTTTCACATTCTTCCTGGATGAGATAGCAAAACTGCATTTTGAGCGTACCTGGCCCACATCAAACTAAACTTATATAGGTTAAGTGTAGAATAATTGTGAGGTACACTAACCTGTGGACATTGGTCAAACAGAATAAAGACACTAGGCTATCTTATTCAAACAAATGTCTTCACGCAGGAGAACTCAAACACTGTAGGTGTCATGAAAACTTTTAGTGATGTTACACTTTGTTAAAGAATAAGACATGAATCAGGTCTCACCTAATACCCGGCATCCAGCATCCACCTACTGATTTTGATAAGCCCAGGCACGGCCACCTTTTATTTTCAGCCCTCTGTGTATTTGAGTTTGACACCCCTGTATTAAAGTAAAGGTACTGTGCACTACAACACCATTAGCAGTAACAGAGAGATCAGCATCAGGAGGTGCAACAGTGTACAAAAGATTTAAAAAAATAGTTTCCCATAGTTCTTGCAAGCATGTGGGTCTAAATGAAATGCAGTATACCCTGTAAGTGGTTTTAAACTGGCCAAAGACCTTAAAGACTTATTGAACAACCTTTGTATAAACTTCTTTTTTCAGGTGAGGTCCCACCTAAACAATCCCTCTAATTTTGTTCAAAGTTGTTTGGCTATTTATTTAAAGCAGACTGTACAATCAAAATGTAACATGTATGGCCACTTTAGCAGACAAAAGCAAAAGTGTACCTAAACTGAGAAATTTCACTTTACATAAAAAGGTAGACAACCCTTTTATGTAAAGTAAACATTCTGTTTTTTTTTTTTTTTTTTTAATTGCAACACCCTTTTTTTAAAAAGAAAAAGGGTACAGCACCGCCCTCTAATTCTCAACTGCGCTCTCTAGTCCGTCCCTGGGGCCGTGTTCAGATTTCCACTGGCCCGCAGCCTCTGTCATAAAATCAATAATATGGGGCCCGCCAGCACTCTTGACCGAAGTATAAAGTACACGCGTACAAAAAAGCCGCTATTCGGTGGGCATAATCAGTGGGACGGGAGTCACCATGTGTGCACAGGGAATCGCCATGTCATAATAGTGGGCGTGTGCTGTGCAGGACCCGCAAAGACCACACCCATTCTGATTCCAGGAACGTGCGCTGCACGGAGCTCGCACTGACATCAAGCTCTATGCACAGGGAATCCCTCACGTCACTCTGGTGGGCCACACCAATCCTTAATGTTAATGATTCAAAGAATGTCAGGCTGAATGATCGGCCCCCACACATTTTCACCTCACTAAATCTGGCCCTCTTTGCAAAAAGTTTGGACACCCCTGGCCTAGGCCATCGAGAATGAATGGGAGTGCAAAGCCTCCCCGGATACCTACATCAGGCATCCAGGGAGGCTCTAGGGTGCTCCTTTTCGCACAAACATAAACATAGAAGAAGAGGAGAAGATGGCAGCACCCGGAGCATCGTCTCTGGGAGGATGCGGGACCTCATGCAAGACACCCCCGGATGGATCGGACTGCCCTGCAGGATTGAAGGTAAGTGTATTTTTTTTTTGCCAGTTTTCAGTTTAGTTCCTCTCTAATCTCAAACCATTCCCATCCTGCTCAGCATAAATACTAGTAAAAAGACTCATGGATAAAGTTCTTCAGAACCTGTGCTGGAACAAAAGACCATCAGATTTTTACTAAAGATATCCCAGGCTGGGTGAAATTATCATAAAACTTTTGGTTCCTAAAAAATCCAGAAACATTCAGGGCTCAAGGGTCATTAAGGATCATTGTCGCCCAAACAGTCATGCTCATCTCAAACAAAAATCTGACATGTATACAGAAGTATCTGGCCTTTGCAGCATTAGGTCCCAGGTTCAAATATAGGCCAGGAAACTATCTGCATGGAGTTTGCAGGTTCTCCCTGTGTTTGCGTGGGTTGCCTCCAGGTACTCTGGTTTCCTCCCACATTCCAAAAACATTCATTTAGGTTATTTGGCTTCCCTCAAAAAAATGACCTTAGACTTTATTGAAGACATATGACTATAGAAGGGCCATTAGATTGTAAGCCCATTCGAGTGACAGTGACGTGACTATGGGCTGTAAAGCACTAGTAATATGTCAGTAATATGTCACTAATACGATGTCAGCATATGTCAGTATATAAATACTGTGTAATAATAATAATAAAGTCCCTTCAAGTTCATTTGCTGTGGCGATTGGGAATGGACCGCTGTTCACTCCTATGGTGAGGAGCACAGCAGGGTGCCATTCACTCATCCTACCCCTTTCACTCTGTATACAACAGAACAGTGCTGTGTGTACAGCACATGTTCACTCATCTGTCACCAAAAACTATCAAAAAAGATTGTTTCCAGGCACAATTATCCTATGTGTGTACATAGCCTAAGACACATTTGATTTCCCAAATAAATGTGCTGCCATTGGCCCTGTCCCTGAAGAAACCATTCTAGCCACCATGGATCTGGAATCATTATATACCAACAATGCCCATGATGACAAAATTGATATGGAATCACCATTTGCCCTGAAATAGATAAAAAAATGTATGGATAAAATATGTATGCCCCCCCCCCCCCCCACACACACACACACACACAAATATCTAAGGCCTAATATTACTTCTTCAGTGATATTTTGATTATTTGGATGTCTTTTCCCACATTCACAGGAATTGCAGCTTTCACTACACAATACAACTCAAACCACTCACAAACAGAAATAAACTTCCTGGACAAAACTATTAAAGAATCAATTTTGCAAACGTCCGTCAAAAAAACACCTCAGTTCCACATACCTCAGATGTAAATGAAATATATTTGGATCCATTCATGCCTCATGGACAGAATTTCCCAACCCAAACACTTCAGGAAGAACTTCAGGAAACAATGATATAATATGGTATATGGATATAGGATATAATATATATGGGTTCCAGAGACAGGCCATATATAGATCAGATTTACACGATAAACAGAGTGACTAGCATGTATTGTAATGGTGATGAAGTTCTCCATGAACCCAGAAATCTGCCATAAAGTTGGTGCCAAAGATGGGGGCACAGTGATACATAGCAGTGACAGGGTTCTGCACCTATCATTGCTGCAGGACACCTGCAAACAGGTAAGTCTTACCCACACCAAGTTAGTTCCACTTTAGAATTTTTTTTTTTTTAAATATTTGTACTTTTGTGCTTTTTTTCTAAATCTGTATATTAAAATGGATGTTTCAGAATCATTGAAAAAAGAACCTGAAAAAAGAATGTAAAGCCACAAGAAAGCTAGCATCTTTAATCATTTTTTAGCCAAAAAACGGTATTTCCTAAACTCCAAACATTCTACATTAATCAATGGCTAACACAGTATTATATTCTATTACTGTGTCAGTATAGGCTGAATCAAACTGATATTACCTAAATCTATGATTAAAGTCAGTAAGGTATTATTCACCTCAATCAATGACGACATTTTGAACACCAGAATCAGAAGGACTGTGAGAACTGGATTTAGTAATAGCTCAGTGTCATTAACTCTGGGTTCAGTTAATAAATATCTCACCTTGTACGGAAGCATAATTGCGAAGAGCTGACAGCTTAAAATAAATTTAAATCTGAACAAAAAAGCATTTTCTGCTGTCCATGTCAGTGTGGATGTGTCAGTACTGTCTATATTTCAAATTGGATTTCAGGAGATATCTTCCCAGTAATGTCATAATTGGTGAGGACCCCCATCAGAAATTTCTGGGCTCCATACAAGGTAAACTTGCTGGGCCCCTTTCTCCATGTCCCAGCGTTGCAAAATTCAATAATTTTTTTTTTCTGTAGTACCCCATACTTTTTGTCAGCCCTGTATTTAGTAGAAAGAGGACATACACCGAGAGAGTTTTTAAAGCTTTTCTTAATGAGCAAAACAAAAATCAGTCCACTTTAAAACAGGAGGTATTTACTATTTCACTATTTTCATTGTTATTCTGCCAAAAAAGTTGATGAGTTCTGTTGTGTTGCGCTCCAAACCATACATCATAGAAGCCATGATTTCCATATCTTGCAGTGATTAGTCTTACAAGCCAGGAACAGATGTATGCAATTTGCAAGACATTTGTATGTATCTGTATCTGTGCTTTACAGCAGTGATTTTGATGGAATATTTGTCCACTGTAAAGCAATAATTGTATGGCTCTACCCAGTATCTCTAAATGGTTTAAAAGTCTGCTTTTTTGGATTTGTTATGATAGCGATGACATGTAAATTACTTCTGTAAAAGCTTCAACTCCAGGCACAAAAACTTTAATTGAAATAGCCACAAAGGATATAAATTCACTTTGTAAGTAGCAGATGTCTTTGCATTACTTTGTAAAAGGAGCAGTGACATCATACATCTGCTGCATATAGCCTGTGCAGGGAGCAGATCAATGGAAGGGACCCATCAGACCCACCAACTACAGTATACCTGCCAAAAGATAGAAAAGGGGGCAGATATCAGTCTCTCTGATCAAGAAGAAAGAGCAGCAGTGACTGGTATTTATTACCAACTCCTGCACAAAGGCAAAGTTTAATGCTGAATTAATACACATATCTGGGAGAAGAGTACATTTGTTTCTTGTATTTTGACTTATTATGACTTATATTTACTTATTCCTGAGTTCAACTTCAAAGTACAGAGTTCTGCACTTTAAAATTATATAGAATATTCTGTAGTATATATTTAAAATACATACAGTGGGGAGAATGGCTTTTCATGCAACTTCAGAACAAACACTGATAGTTTAAATAACGATCTTTGAGGATGCCTTAAAGCTGCACAGAAAGTTGCATATTTGTCTGTGGAATTTGTCTTCTTCTTTTACAATAAGCTAGTGTAAGGCCCAGGTCAGCACCAGTATTCACCAGACGCCAGTCCCCCAATCTAATGCCGCAGTCTTCACCTTTAGTAAGCCCCTGTTCAACCTCGGGGGACTGGTTGCCTCTCCCAGCACACTGTTGCCCCAAGGGCAAGGCTGATGTCTGTGGATGGGCTGGAAGCAGACCGGGGGCCCACAGATAAGTAGTACAAGAACTACCAGTTAACCCAGAATACAAACCCAAAGTCATACACGGATGATCAGTCAAACGAGATATAAAGTGAGTAGGCACAAGCCATGTCGGGGTCCAGGCAGAAGTCAGTCCAGGCTGAGAACAAACAATGAGTCAGGGAACAGGAAAATGGCAACACAGCTCCAAATCTCCCTCAGCTGTGCAGTGCAGGGGATGCCGAGGAGAAAAACACAACTAAAGGTAAACAAGGATGCTGCAAATCTGTAGAGCACTAATTCGTGGAACTCCGTTTTTGCTGCGAGCGCTGCTCCTGGAGGGAATAGTCCAAGCACACTCTACTGCAGTGGGAAACCACCTGGGATTGTCGGCCCAAAGAATGTCTCCTAACATCTAGGTTTACATACAGCCGAAGCACGGTGATCTGATTACACCAGTATAAAATTAGTCAGTAGAAGTACAATTATGTTAAGCAGGGCTAGCCCCAAATTTTCCAGAGAAAAAGAGCACAGGTTGGAGTGTAGTGTGAATCTGACCAGCAGCAGGGATACAGGACTAACTGATGTATGCCTAATATGTGGTGGATACAACCAACAATGGGCACCTGACACTGGTGAGCAGCAAAGCAAAAGCCAACAAACCTGAACAGTCCTGAGAGCAAGAAGTGGCCAGTGTAGGGACTGCTGGAAAAATGTACTCACTTGCCACAAACAGGGGGTGTGCACGTTGCTGGGCATAAGGTGTTGGATAGTTGTGCTGCAGAAAAAGGGTTCTGACAATGTGGGGGCCAAAGGCTGAAGGAAGAAGGGACAATGGTAGACATAGGACCTACTTTCTGTTTTTGTTACAATGGTCTCCTGAACAAATAGAGGATGCAAATCTACCTCGTAAGGACAAAGACAATAAAAATGTGACAGTGGCTAGCCAATGTTTGGTTATAATGCGCAGGAGTGATGTTTCTTCTGGAAAATGTAATTTGCTATTTTCACTGGCCACACTTTAGATTTTTACATTCCGGGGAAAGCCATCTTTTTGATTAATACTAAAAATGTGTTGTTAGGTCCAGTTTAACCTCTAAGTACAAATAATATATTAATATTGCACCTCTTTTAGAATGCTGCTAAGATTTTAATACTAAAATACTGGAAACTTTTGACCCCACTTCCAGTGAATTAACAGCTCTTATGTATTGTCATTATGTATTGGAAAAAAATTGTAAAGTGACAACACTACTAAACATTGTAAAATACATAACCATCAAGGTATCATTAAAAGAGTTTAAGTCTGAATCCTGCTATATGTGTGTGAAAGTCCATCCTGATAACTAAGTCACCTTTATGACAATGGCTGTAAAAATGTTAACTTATACCCAAAACTCATGTTACAACACTTTATTTATCCCATGCTGTCTATGCCTTTAAACATTGCAAGGCATGCACTGTATTCCTTATTGACATATAAACACTGGATTCTGATAAATGGTGTTTTCAAATATTATTTTATTTAAAATGTCTTTGTCACTTCGGTGGTCAGTGTAATAACTCATTTTGCCCTGGTGGTCAGTATCAAACCACCAAATATATTGCTGGCCAGTGTAAATACAACAATTATATTAGTTATCAGCGTAGAAGCTTTTTTTTTACTGATAGTAAGTGTATAATCCTACATTAGATTGGTAGTCAGTGAGAGAAGGACCCCCTTACATGCAAAAGGGCCTCCTCATGGCATTGGTTCGAGATAAAGGAGTCATCTAAGTTGGTGGTCGCTTGGAAAAAAGAAAGGCTTATACTGGTAATCAGTGAGAGAAGAGCTCCTTACATTGGTAATCCATTTGGATAGGAAAATGTACCCATAACTTGGTGATTAGTGGAGGGCCCTATCATCTGAAGATTATTCTGCCCAAAAAGCAATCCTACAGTTATCCAGGGCACTTTATTGTATTGAAAGGACTCCAGCCAGCACCCAGCCCCTGAGGATAAGGACCCTAGCCCATAAAGGGCCCCAGGGTTTCAAAGACATCTTCACAGACCTGTAGTCAGACTCTTTTTTATCACATGAAACCTTTGCACCTGTTTAGGATGCTTAACAGTCACTTTAAATCTAATTGCAGCACCGTGGTTCAGATAATTGCACTCTTGCCCTTGCAGCACTAGGTCCCAGGTTTGAATCTCAGCTGATCACTATCTGCATGGAGTTTGCAGGTTCTCCCTGTGTCTGCGTGAGTTTTTTTATTATTATTATTATTATTATTATTAAACAGGATTTATATAGTGCCAACATATTACGCAGTGCTGTAAATACGGTTTGCAAATGACAAGTGAATACAGACAGTGATACAGGAGGAGAGGACCCTGCCCTGAAGAGCTTACACTCTAGGAGATGGGGGAATTAATACACATTAGGAGGGGAGATATGTAGTGGTGGGAAGTAGTGGGGGTTCCAAAAGACAGAAGAAGATGGGTAAACAAGTTTGAAAAAGTGGATTTTGAGTGCTCTTTTAAATGAGCAGAAAGTAGAAGCAAGCTAAATAAGGAGAGTAAGACTATTCCAGAAAATTGGGCAGCTCTAAAAAAGTCTTGAACCCGTCCGTGCGATGGGGTTATGAGTGAGGAAGTCAATTGTAGGTCATCGGAGGAGCAGAGAGAATGACTGGGGGAATATTTTTTTACCAGATCAGAAAGGTAAGTGGGACAAAGCAGAGGAGCTTGAATTTGATTCTAAGGTGAAATGGAAGCAAGTGAACAGAACTGCAAGGAGATGCAGCAGAAGAGGAGCGGTGGGAAGGATGGATGAGTCTGGCTGCAGCATTCATGATAGATTGTAGAGGAGAGAGTTGGGATAGTGTAATACCAGAGAGGAGGATTTTACAGTAGTCCAGACGAGAGATGATAAGAGCATGTACAAGGAGTTTGGTGGTCTCTGGGGACAGGTAGGGGCGGATTTTGGAGATCTTGTGCAGGTGAAAGTGACAGGACCTGGAAATGTTCTGAATATGGGGGGGTAAATGAGAGGGCAGAATCAAAGGTGACGCCAAGACAACATGCCTGAGAGGAGGGCCGAATAACGGTGTTGTTAACAGTTAGGAATATATCAGGGGGGGATTTGAAAATTGAGGGATTGGAAGATGATGAATTCTGTTTTTTTCAGGTTGAGTTTCAGGAATTGGTCAGACATCCATGAGTAGATGGCTGAAAGGCAGCATGAGACCTTATCCAGGACTGAAGGAGACAGGTCAGGGGTGGACAGATAGATTTGAGTGTCATCAGCATACAGATGGTAAAGTAAGCCAAAGGAGGATATGAGACTACCGAGAGAGGAGGTGTACAGAGAAAAGAGAGCCGGTCTCTTTTCTCTGTTGAGAAGAGGTTGCGTGGGTTGGAAGCTTGAGAGGAAATGAAAGCGGAGAAATAATTTTGCTTGGGGACAGTGAGTGCAGTGTTAAAGTGTTGCAGCCATGCTTTTTAATCCATGAAATTAGCTCTGAGGCCAGATTTTCTCCACTTGCGCTCAGCTGCACGAACAGTCTTTTGTAGCTATTTGGTGTGATTGTTGTGCCAGGGACAGGGGGTAGCAATAGGTGGCAGGGGCAACTTTATCCAGAGCCAGAGAAAGAGTGTGGTTGAACTGAGTGGCAGCTTTATCCGGAGATGTGATTTTAGAGAGGATGGGGGTTAGGGACGTAAGGCAGTTTGAGAATAGGTTGTGGTAAAGGTTACGTATATCTCTCTGCCATTGACCAGGTCTGGAATGTGGCAAAGGGGGGCAAGAGTTCGATAGGTTGAAGGTGATAAGGTTGTGATCAGAAAGGGGAAATGGCGAGTTGTCAAGGAGGAGGAGGTAGCAGAGTTTGGAAAATACCAGGTCTAAAGTATGTCCAGCGATGTGTGTGTGAGGCCATTTATGTTCTGTGTGAGTCCAAAGGAGAAGGTAATGCAGGGCATTTTGGCTGAGAATGGATGGTTGGGCTCATCCACTGCAACATTAAAGTCACCAAGGATGAGGGTGGGCAGGTCATGAGAAAGAATGTGTGGGAGCCAAGAGGTAAAGTTATCCAAAAATTGTGATACTGGGCCAAGTGGGCGGTAGACAACAGCAACAATGAGGGGTAAGGGGCTGGAAAGACAGAAAGAGTGGACTTCAAAAAGGGTGGGGTAGGGAGTATGTACAGTTAGGTACGAGCATGAGACCCACACCACCCCCTACTCTGTTGCCAGGTCTAGGGGTATGCAGGCCTCCATAGGAGAGAGCAGGAGCAGAGGAGTTGGAGTAGGAAAGCCAATTTTAGGTGAGAGCCAGAAAGTTCAGAGATTTAGAAAGGAGAAGGTTGTGTAGAGAGGTTAATATATTGCCAACAGATCTGGCATTCCATAGACTGACAAAAAAAGGGGGTAAGAACTTATGGGTAGGGTGAATGGGGGATGAGGGTAGGAGAAGGGAGTATCATGCTTAAAGCGTAGGGAAGAGAGGGGCTGTGGGGTGACCAGGGTTGGGTGAGATGTCACCAGCAAGTATCAGTAGAGAAAAAAAGTGCAGGAGCACAGACAGAAAAAGCAGGAGAGTGAAGTAACAGAGAGACAATGAGTTATCAGAATGGGGAGGAGATAGAATAGAGCCAGCAAAGAGAGTGCGGGGTGAATATTACATTTTAACAGATAATGTAAAACCTTATGGGTACAATAAATGGGTACAATAAACCACGTGGCAAACAGACCATGTGGGTTGTAGTGAGGCTTATAAGCTTGTTGAGTTCCAGGAGTGGGATAGGATGAGTCAGTTACAGAGATGGCTTGGTGAAAAAGCAGATCAGAATGGCAGCAGTGAAGGTGTGTTGGAGTCCAGTAGATGAATCAGTCAAAAGGCAGGAGCTGGGAGTTGCAGATTGTAATTTTATGTTCAATTTTGTTCCAATTCCTGGTTCATTTCCCTAAATTAATTCCCATCGCACTTATAATTTGGCACTTGATATCTGGGCATGTGACCTTGCCTGTTGTTTAAATAGATGTGCTTTGGGCCCTGAATATGGAGGGGCTGATGGGAGTAACTAGGAATTTGGGATATCAGTTGAAGCTGGGTAGGGGAGGGGTTGGCAGGGCAATAAATATCAATGTGCACTCAGCTGGAACTAAGGGATGGCGAACCGGGTCCTCCAGGTTTCCCCCTACATCCCAAAAACATGCAGTTAGGTTAATTGGCTTCCCCCCAAAAAATTAGCCTTGGGCTACATTAATGACATATGACTATAGTAGGGACATTAGTAGGGACACAGTAGATTGTGAGCCCCTTTGAGGGACCGTTAGTGTCATGGCTATGGACTTTGTACAGCGCTGCGTAATATGATGGCGCTATATAAATACTGTGTAATAATAATAACTGAACCCACAGCTCTCAGTGACTTGATGTAATTCCTTTGTCTTTGTTGACAATTTTTAAGAAAGTATATCACCCACAAAAGAATTTGCATTGTTCCTAATAAGTTAGTTGGTAGATTCGAATTGTGAGCAGAAGCAGCAAAGTACAACCATGGTGCAGCACTACACAGTGTAGGTAAGTACCAAAAATTCAGCTAACCTATAAACTCTACTTAATTCCTAAAGTAATTTTTTATCAACTCTTGGATAAACTCCCTAACGTAAGCAATTTTTTTCTTGAACAGAGAATCCTCATGTTTTCATATAATACAATATACTTTTCTCTTCTTCGCAGCCTTTCTCTTTTCTCAACTTTTGCCTTAAAGCATCATCCATTTATCACATTCTCCCAAGTTTCACAGAGCCCTCTCCAGCCTCTTGCCCTGGGCATTCTAATGACATACAGCAGTAATCATCAGTCACCAGGCATCCAATATAAAAATGTATTGTTCCAGAAACATATTTAGAGTGAAAAATGGACCGCTGTCCATTAAAATAATACATCAGTGTTCTTGCATCATGCTCTACAACTGTAGGTGCTGCAAACATATTATTTTATCAGCTGAAATGTTCTAGTCATTGCTGCATAGCACACAGCAGGATATTGCAATAATGTAGAACTAAGACACTGGAACCTTGGAAATAACCCTAGAGTTTTTTTTTCTTTAATCAGTGAGTTTAGTTGAATTTACCTGTCACTAACTAGAATTCTTTGAAACTGGGTTACATGTAAAATTTGTTTTGTAACCTGTTGGGAATCTAAGAATCAAACTATTTGGCGGCCTGGGTGTCTGGTGCCTGTCCAGATGTTAGCAAACCTACCAATCAGAGATTAGCAAACCTTTCTTCAGCTCACTAAATATCATGCTACTCAAAAATCACCCTTTCAGTAAAGTGATTGATTGAGACCAGATTAGGACTGGCAAACTTCTCAAGACCCTACTCAAAAAAAGACCTATATAACAGTCATTACTAGCTCCCTACCTGGGATTTAGCTAGAATTAATTTCTTTATCTTGAATAATCGAATACCCAGACTAAATTGTAGACTATTGTATATACCCAAGTCTTTTGGTGGTCTGAACATTCTCTTCCACACTAGCTATTATCAAGCTTCTCAAAAATCTCATCTGATCAAATATGATGCTATTTGAGAAAGACTCCATTGGGTGGGAAAAGTGGGAATCTCAACAGGAAACTGTGTTATAGGAAGCCAGATAGGCTCAGTTTTGGCCAACCAATAAATTGTACTCTAGAAATGTCTATGTCCTAGAGTCAAATTATAAACTATGCTCGTGAAGATAAATGTTATCTTCACAGATAGCAAAAGATATTCCAAATACATTCTCCTCTTGCTACAGAGTTTGTAATGGCCTGGAAACCACCCTCCATACCCGGAGGTCTTGTTTATGGGGTTGCAGGTTATTCAGGTATAGTTTATGATGTATCAACTTTGTGGCCGGCCTTTTTTATACGATCCTTATTAGTCCAGCTGAACAATTTTATATTAAAAAAATCGGAAAAAAATACTTTTTTGAACAATGTTATCTCCAGGACTATTATGCTTGGCCCTGCCCTTTCCCACATCTTCTGTTTAGTCAGAGGGCTCTCTATCATAGACATGGTCCAGCAAGGAGGTATATTAGGTAAGGCAGAACAAGAATTCCTATATTGGGCAGAAAATTATTCTTATTATTACACAGTAATATATTTGAATACTGTTAGTTTGTAGTCTCCAAGTACAAAGACTAAGGCACCACATATTCACCACACACCAGACACAGTGGGTATTATTTATTAAAGCTCTCCAAAACTGGAGATGATAGACTGTCATGGGAGGACCTGGGTGTTCCAGCATACCTGAAATGTAACTGGTCAAGGATTGAAAATATTTGCTTCATAATAGCAAATTGTTTTTTGGGAAATTTGTTTCAGGTTTGCTGAACCACCCAGGTCAGTCTATCTTTTCCAGTCTGAGAAATCTTTATTAAATCCGGCCCAAATTATATCAACAATGCAGTGCTTAGTGTTCTGGTCAGTAAAAAGGAATGTTGAGCATTGTCTAGCAGCCATTTTTAGAAGTCAGAGTTGACATTGCATATTGGAGTAATGGAGAAGGGGTGCAAGCTGTTACTCAGAGAGGCAGTATAGTGAGGTTGGAGAGTGTGTAACTTCTTTTTCTATAGTACAGGTTCACTTTGTTCACTGTAACCACAATCTGTAAGAAAAAAAAATCTTGATCAAAAGAATTAGATTCTTAACTGATGTTGGCCAGGAAAATCTAATAATTAGGGAACCATAGGCACATGTGTGACCAAATATTTCTAAATGTTGATTAGCAGAAGATAACTGTTCTCACATTTTTACTGAGCTACAAACAGAATATACTACAAGTTTCATTTTGCTTTAGGTCACAATAGTTAGGTTTTTTTAATTTACATTTGGTAACCTGGGAAACTCACATGACTGTACAATACAGAACAGCTCTGCCTGCGTATTAGCAGTCGTGTTTATTAAATTGACAGTTGCCAGTGCTTCTATTTCAGGGTACAGTGACTATAATCACATCTCCCTTTATATCAACAGAATTGCACATCGTTCTTCAGCACATTCTGTTAGAAATACAGTGTTAATAATGTTAAAAAAGTAAGAATATGAAAAATATCTGCTGCATTTATCTCATAACATTTAGACTGATTTTTATTTCCTAACATTCTGTTTTACAATTTACCATGTAATGAGTACTATTAAATGTATTAAAAAATAGTGTATTTGGTTATATATAATACTTCAGTTATAAAATATTAAACCAGTTATGAAGCAGTTATATTTGTCAGTGATTTTTTGTCACCTTGCCCAGCTACCTGACAATAGTCATAACATCAAATTGCACAAGGGCTGTACCAAAAGTAATGGAAAAGTGGACATAACTTTTGTTAACTGACATAGGTCGTTTAGATTTCAAATGTTAGTAGAGCAACTCTTCCTCTGTATAGGTGTTTCAGAATCTTTACTTTCATTGCTGGTGAATAATAGACTTTAAGCAAAAGCAAGCTACCCTTTGAGTTCCTAACAAAGAAGAGGTGAAGGCAATGAAAAAGTAAAATAGAAAAAATACTGATCTTTTGAGCTGGCTTTTTGATCTAAATACCTATGTTCATCTTTTCTGCTTTTTTTTTCCTTTATTGGTATAGTTGGTGGATCTGTATAAAAATGTATTGTGTTACCAAAAGTGTTGTACTGTTATGTTAAAAGACCTATTTAAAGGAAAATTAGTGTGAAAAAAACTTTTTTAATAAATTACATTTTAGAGAATGTAACAAATCTTTTTTGTGGAATAATTCTTCAAAGGCATTAGTGTTCCCTTTTGCCTACTTACTTTGTGCTGAAAGGTGTCTTATGTCCCATTTCAGAAAGCTGGAAGGTTGTGCTATGTTTTTGCTAAAGACTTCTTAAAATATAATTGAAATCCAAGAGAAAAAACATCCCCATGCTACACTACATATCACCCCTCCTATTGTGTATAAATCCCCCCACCTCCTAAATTGTAAGCTCTTCGGGGCAGGGTCCTCTCCTCCTGTGTCACTGTCTGTATTCGTCTGTCATTTGCAATCCCCATTTAATGTACAGCGCTGCATAATATGTTGGCACTTTATAAATCCTGTTTAATAAAAATAAAATTAATACTAAATAAAATAAAGCTGTTTTATTTTGGACACATACATAAGACTTCACCTCACTTTCTGTCCCTGTCCTAACTCCTCCTCAATATATAGTGCTTTGCTGAAATATGTGTTCCCACTCAAGCAATCACAGGTTGCTCCCTGTTCTCCATGTGGGCAAAGACTACAAATAAAGTTAGAGTCTTCTAACATTCCAATAAAAAAGGATTGGCTGCAGTTGGGTTTTTAAATGCTGATGTCCTTCTCCTTTAAAAACAACACTTCTATTTTTCTCTCTTCCATACACACCACCTAACCAGCATTACAGACACTATAAGATAACCAAAAAAGTACAATATCAGTTTTTTATATACAGGTTGACCTTCAAAAATCCGGCAACCTCCGGCCCAGAGGAGGGACGGATTTTTGAAGGTTATATATGCTGTATATATCAAAATGAAATGACACAAATGAAATAACACTTTTCTTCCAAATAAATGAAATGACACTAAATGAAAAGCAAATGAAATTTTATTGTACACTATCATTAACATTATCATGTATTGCTATCAATTTTTTTTAGCATTTCCACTTTCTCTGCAATCGACAACTCACATTGTTTACGTTTTTCACCTCTTTTCTTTGCTGAATCCATAATGCATACAGCAGCAAATAAATGAGAAGGAAAGCACGTGCAAGCAAGACCTACCAGCTGATTCTGGAGTACAGTGCTATCAAAAAATAAACGCCGCCGCCAAAAACAGTGTAAATTTGAAAATGCACTCCGAAATCCATGCTGGAAAACTGAAGGAACCGGATTATCGATGACCGGATTTTTGAATGTCAGCCTGTATTAGAATGTGATTAAATATGGTAAAAATTAAATGAGTGAGATTGGGCAGTTTGGGGAGATAAGCATTTACAGGTGTTTAGAGTAAAGCATTGAATGCAAAACGATAAAAAACAGTAATTCAAGTAATTTGAGATGATATGCTCATTTAAATGTTTATAGACAAGAAGTTTTTCTTTAGTTTTGAATAAAGTATGGATTAAGGTGAAACTTCTGTCAGTTTTTACTGTCATGGTCATGTTGATTTTTCCTTCACTTACTTTTCCAGAGTCGTAACAAGAAATGAGAGGAAATTAAAACAAAGTGCTCTTTTTTATACAGTTATCATCAGAACAGTTGACTCCTTTGGAAGGTTTACACTCACCTTTTGTTGTAACTGTAAAACAAATTAAGCCAGAGAGGAAAATTAAAAAAAATCTTACCTAACCTTTGGCTATCTATAAACTTTACAAACATACAAACATAGAAAATGTGTAAATTTAAAGAAACATCCACCTATGTACATTTCTTTATCTTAAACAGGCCACATCCCTTACATTCATAGGAAACGATATGCGATGGAAGACATCAACTTTAAGCAGGACTTTTAAACCAAGCAGTACCATCGGTATATTACAAAAATAACAACATATTAATATTAATAAGGATTAAAAACAAACATCATTTCAAATACATAAAACACAATAAAATCGTGGGTGTATATAATGACTTCTCCTTACAGAATACCCCCAAAGAGTTTAAATTCTGAATTGCTTCTCTCCCCAACTAACAACAAATGGAAGCCACATCACATCTTTTTTAGCCAAATTGCTTTTATGAATTGGATTGTATATTATTTTTAAACCTTGTCAGTAAAAGCCCCGTACAATGGACCTGATTTATTAAAGCTCTCCAAGCCTGGAGAGGACACACTTTAATCTGTGAAGGTAGGCAATCCAGCAAATTTAGATAGATTTCTTCAAAGTAATTTACTATTTGCTAGCTATTGTTTTAAATCCTGGATCAGATCCTTTCCCGGTTTGCTGGATCACGCAGCTTCACTGATGAAAGTGTATCCTCTCCAGCTTTGAAGAGCTTTAATAAATCAGGCCCAATGTCTTACAGAAACTTCAGATAGAGCTGTTATAATCTATTTTGGCTCTAAGATTACAGGCTGCAAAAAAAGACCTTGTCTTAACATTGTTTTTGCATATTTTCTCTTGGAAAATAAATAAATAAATACATAGATAGTCCACACATGCGTACAGTCTAACTTCAGCTTTGGAGCTCCTCCTTATCCTTATCATATCACAAACAGATTTTGCCAATAATTTTTGCAAGGAATGTCTGGAGCCAATGCAAAGAATAATACAATCTCGAGATGTCTAGCTATTTAATTTCTTTATATGCACAGTTCTCCCCAGGGGCTTTTTCTGCTGGGCACTTTGCTGTGATTCCCCCGTCCACCTGTCATCAGTGGTGCTAGTGTTCTGAATAGGTGACAGCAGGGCACAAGTAGCCCTACCACCCCAATGTTACAATTTTGTGGTGTAAGGTCCCCTTTATGTCATGTATGTGAACATGTGGTAACAGATTGGGGTGGGACAGCCAGTGTCCCATTCTCATCACTGCCCAGCACATGCTAGCAGATGGGAGGAGGACTGTCAATGTCTTGCTATATTTACTATATCCATAGTTCACAGTACATTAGTGTGGTAGTCAGAAGGAAGAATGCCTCTTACATTGCTGGCCAGTGGGAAGAATGTCCCAATAGATAGGCAAAAAGATAATTGGTGTCACCTAAACTAACCTGAGAGTTACAAATTGCTTATTGCTGAACGAACCCCTAGCAACCCCTGGAGGGTTCCACATGTAGACTTTTGTGATTTGAAGACAGTTTAATTGCTATGTATAATTGAAATATTCACCATGCATGGTCCACGGGTTAGTTGAGGCCAGGGTCTTTACCTTGAGGTAATTTATACAGTGTAAGCTTGATATCATTATTAGTTCTATATCTTGAATTATGAAAGGAGGAAGATAAGTCAATTCTAGACAAATAAGGATGTTGCATATTTAAACTAGTATTATACAGGTATATGTAAATCTCTGAAATAGATCAGCAATGACCTGTAACTGTGCAATTGTCTGATCTAATTTATGAATAGTGTTGAGCTGGATTTTTTAATGAGCATGTGACATGTTAGTTTGATTTGTTGCAATGTATTCAGAAATGCTTTATAAAAAAAGAGATTGCACGTGGGCTTCTCTAACATATGTAATATATAATGCCTGTGAGCTATGGCAGTTGCCCTTGCTGAAGCCTGTAGGGAAATCAGCATACTGTATATATTTCCCCTCTGATTCTTCAACCACTGCTCAGTCTTATGAGAATCTTTCTTAATAGAAATATTTGATTGGAGATGGCCTCTGATTTAGGCTGGCTTTAAAGGCAGCCTATAGTAAACTGATGTCTTCGTAAAATGGGTGCCTTATTCCGATCTGGAATTATGTCATGTATGACTTTTGGAATGAGCGAAAAGGAATGAAATTGAAGTGAACCAAACTGAACCCAATGGAAATAGACACTGTACTTCATTACAGCTAAATTTTACAGCCGTGGCCGCCCATCTTACAGACTAATGTACTCATACCACAGAATATCCATGGAAAAATGGCATGTCTCTGATGAAGTCCCAGTGAGTAATTTGTTTTTTTTAAGCCTAACTCAATGCATAAAAAGTTTCCTGTTTATATCTAAAAACTATTCTATTCAATGCAAAACTTGCACTCATCAAAGAGAAGGATTTTAGGGAACTTCTTTTAGAGATAAAACAGGACACTACATAAAATGGGCAGGACTGGAGAAACTAGACTATCAGGGATAAACCTGGGTGATCCAGCAAATTATTGCTATTTACTGTTTTCTTTGGCAAATGTTTTCAATCCTGGACAAGATCTATGCCAAGTTTGCTGGATCACCCAGGTTCACCCATTCGTTTGTTTATGTATGTAACGTAGCACTGTGTGTACCTGTGTTTAATATGCAGATTGTGCAAAATTTAAAGATTGTGTGTATGTTTGTAATTTGCAAATTGTGAGTGATTGTGTTTAATGTAAACATTGTGTGCATGTTTGTGTGTAATGTGGAGATTATATATAATTATGAACAATGTGTAGATTGTGTGCAACGATCCTACTGACAGCATTCCTCCCACTTCCACAGAAGCTTGTGAACAGTGAACTGGCCTTTTGATTTAAAAGTTTGAGGACCACTGAATACTAGCTAATACCATCTCACATATGCAAACAATACATCATTATAGTTCGGTTTAGTTAATAACAGTTCAGTTACACTGTACACATTTTGTTCCTTTATTATGATTTCTAAAATATAAGAAGCTACAGTGAGTAAAAAAAAAGAATCACACTCTGCAAAATATTCAAACTTTGTTGCTTTGCAGCCAGGAAATATGGCACACAAGTAATTTTTCCTGTAACTGTATTTATGCAATGCAAGTTACAACAAGTAAAAGTTATACTAGCAACAGTTTAGACAAAAAATAAAATAACACAATTACCAAGATGAATAAAGGATCACTGCCCCCCCCCCTTAAAAAAAAGCAAGAACACCAAGATATGTATTAATGAAATGTAATAATTTTGATTAGTTGGGCAAAAAACAGCATTTTCAGAGCATTTTTTTAGAGCTAAAAGCAAAAAAAAAAAAAAAAAAAAGCAACTGTGGGTGTCAAGGCATTGACAAACAATCTCAGGATTTAATAGTGGACAGGCACACATCAGGAAGTGAATACAGAAAAATGTCAGCACAATGAAGTCTGTAATTAAGAAGTGGAACGTGTGTGGTGCTACTAGTACTGCCTCCATCCCAATTAGATTAAAGAGTGAGAAGGAAACTGATCAGGGAGGCTACTTAGAAGCTATGGGGAGCTCTGATGCAGTTACAGGAACTATTATTATTACACAGTATTTATATAGCACCATGATATTATGCAGTGCTGTACATAGTCCATAGTCATGTCACTAACTGTCCCTCAAAGGAGCTCACAATCTATTGTCCCTATCAGAGTCATATGTCATTAAGTCTAAAGCTACGTACACACTTCCAATTATTATCGTTGGAAAACGAACGACGAACGATCCTGCACGATATCTACGAACGATCGTATAGCACCGATCCTGCACATAGAGATAACGACACGATCGTTCGTAGATATTGTACACACAATAGATACGATCGTTTGAGCGATAGAGGAACTATGTGCACGACAGGAAAGTGAACGAACGTTCGTTCATTACGCATGCTCAGATCATGGACGATCAACGAACGACCGTACACACGAACGATGTTCAACGATCGTCGTCCAATCCGATCCGCCGGTCCGGTCGTTCGTTTCCAACGACTTTCCTCGTTCGTCGGCGTCGTTGGTTACTTTTTTTATGAACGATTTTTGCCCAATCGATCGTTCGTCGTTCGTTTTGAATGATAAAAATTGGAAGTGTGTACGCACCTTAAGGGAGTTAGTCAATTGTTAGGGAGAAGCCAATTAACCTCACTGCATGTTTTTGGGAGGAAACCCACGCAGACACGGGGAGAACCTGCAAACTCCATGCAGATAATGTCCTGGCTGGGGATTGAACCTGGGACCTAGCGCTGCAAAGGCCGGAGTGCTAACCCCTGAGCCCCGTGTTAAGTCTTAGCTAGGCTTTGAAAAACACAACTTGAAGATTCTGAGGCCAGTGGAGAAATTTGTTGTGGTCAGCTGAGACCAATATTACCTATTTGGCCTCAACACCAAAGGGAACATCTGGTGGAAAGCCAATACCATAAAACATCATACCTACAATAAAGTATGGAGGTGGCAGCATCCTGTTGTGGGGGTGTTCCTTTGCAGCATAGGCTAGGGCACTTGTCTGGATAAAAAATATAGGGGAAAGCTACAGTCAATTTCTTGGGGCCCCTCTTCCAGAAAGTTGTCAATGGGAAGAAGGTTCATCTGCCAATATGGCAATGATCCAACATACACAGCACAATTAAACACACAATGGCTGAAGGAGAACAAGGTGAATGTTCATGTGTGGCCCAGTCACAACTCTAAATTACACTCTATAGAAAATCTGTAAAATTACCAAAATATTCTGCTCAATATAACTGAACATAGCGGTAAAGAAGAGCGGGAAAATACTGCACAGTCTAGATCTGCGTTGGTAGAGACTCAAAACTGTAATTGATTTTTCCAAAAATATTGGTGAGCATTTCAGTAATTTCTGTTTTTTTTCTTTCACTTGGATGTTAACAGTTCCACTAAAAGCTACAGCTGGATTTTGTGTGTGTGTGTGTGTGTATATGTTTCTTCATTTCATGCTGTAAAGCAACAAAATGTGAATGTTTTGAAGGGGGTGATTCTCTTTTATTCCCAGTGCGTATTATAACATACTTTTTCATTATTTCTGTGTCACCTTATATCTTTCTCTTTGCCAAGTTTCTGTCACTTCTGTTTTTCCTCCAATTCCTCTTCCTCTCTCCTCTCTTTGTATTTCACAATCCAAAGCTCTTATGTATGATTCCAAATTGTATTTACACTTGAGCTCAATGAACATTTACATGATTTTTTTGTAATACGTCTGTGTTAAATTTAAAAGCATTGACACTTTTACTCTAGCTTTGCAGCGTTCTATGACCTAATAGTTATCTTGACCATTATATAGTGGGAAGACTAGTACATCACAAATGGGTTTGTTCTAATTAGTGTCATCATGTGAGGCATGTTTTTATGGAAGCTGTGAAACTGCTATTAATCTACTTCCTAAAGTGCTTCTACTGTCATATAATAAAGGCCTCAATAGCAATTTAATTGACGTTTTTTATATAAAAAGTCACTATCTAAAATAAATTATTGATGCATAGTTAATAACATCTGTGTTCATTCATCTGAATAAAGTAATGAGTAAAAGACTTGAAGAAAAACGTAACTTAGATGTGGCAGAAGAAAAAGGATAGGTCATGATTTCTAAAACTTAATCAACAAAAATGGCAAGAACAAGATTCACTTACTAGCTTTGCACAAATTATGAGTGTTAGACCCACAGACCCGACTCAAGTCAGAAATCTCTACATTTTAACATCCTCCAGGCTGTTGTACTATGGACCTAATTTATTAAAGCTCTCCAAGACTGGAGAAGTTAGACTTTCATTTTAGAATCTGAGTAATCCAACAAATTTGGAATGGAGCATGCAGGATTGAAAACATTTGTCAAAAAACAGCAAATGATTTTACACATTCCATTCCAGGTTTCCTGAATTACCCAGGTTCTCTTATGATGGTCTATCTTCTCTAGTTGTAGAGAGCTTTAATAAATCAGACCCTATGGGCCCTGGTCCTGAATTTATCGAGGTAATCTTTCTATATATTATATAATGTTTATTTATATATGAGAAAACACATAATACCTGATTTATGAAAGCTTTCCAAGGCTGGAGTGGATACTTTTTCATCTGTAAAGCTGGGTGATCCAGCAAACCTGGAATGGATTTCCGAAAAGTTATTAGCTATTTGATAACAAATATTTTTAATCCCAGACCAGGTCCACTCCAGGTTTGCTGGATCCTCCAGCTTCACTGATGAAAGTGTATCCTCTCCAGCCTTGCAGAGCGTTCCTAAATCAGGGATTATGTGTTTTCTAATATATAAAAAAAATTATAAAAAATATAGAAAGATTACCTCAGTAAATGCGGGACACGGACCCAGGAATAAACCTCTGTCTTTAAATGAACAACAAGATTATTGACAAATATGGGCTTTGAGGCATCTGAATATATACTGTTCAAGAAAAGTTGCTGAATGCCTGGGCACATTTTTACTAGCATTTACTATTGATTTAAACATTTTGAAAAAAGGTTTAAAGCCACTATGTAGAAATGCTTGAGACAAATATATACATACACATAGCAAGTGTACTCATGTACTTATGTTTAGAAACTGTTTGGAGACTGAACATACTAGTATGGTTAATAATGCGGCTCAAACATGTATCTGTTTGGTTCTAAAGCTGTTTGGCCATGTTCATGTTCAGACAGCTCTCTAGATTTCCTAAAACCTGCTTATGGTGTTAAAAAATTACAAATGTCATTTATGGGTTAGTTGTTGTAAGATGGAAATCAGAATGCTAACAAGGAAATGCTAGAAGCATAATTGGAGTTTATACGGTATGTGTCATTAAATCCAAAAACTAGAACTTTAACTATCTGAGTTTACTAGGTAAAGGTACCTTGTATGCTTGACATTGCTTCCCTTATAACCATTACAGTATAATGCCTTGTGTATATAGTAAATGTTTTTCCTTTTCAATCAATACCATTCTGGACAGCAGCACCAATACAACAGAAGGAGGGTCCTTCCTAATGAAAAAAAAAAGACTTTAGAAGAGAGGTGGACCTTGATTAAAACTTAGTTTGGTTTCAATAATTTTTATAAATGTTTTCAACTTTTATACAAAAACAATAACATTACAAATAGTAGAAATACATATCATATGCAATAAGCTACAATTCAAACAACATAACAAACACAAAACAAATAAAATCAAGTGGCAACTAGTACAGTGTGTCATGAAATTTCTGCGTACAATTGGATTAGGTTGGTAGTGCACCAGGGCTGGTATGAGCCTGGAACGTACTAGCTATAGCCAAACAGGTAAAACAAAATCGTATGCACCTGGATGTTACCTAGCAGCTAATAAACTAATTGACAGGTCAGGTTTACCACTGTGAAAATGGTAAAAATTAGTTTGAAAGCAGCAGTAGGAAGGCCTTGTAGGGTTCTTCCCAACGAAAGCTAAGGACCACCTCTAAGCAAAGGCAGAAAGACTTGGAAGATCAAAAAAATATATAACAAAGGCCTCAGAGGAGAAACCTTAGAGTACCTTAGAGAGTAGAAATGTCTCAAAACAGGGACAGAAGGTCTTCAAGGAGTCTTTAAACATTATTTAGGGCTCATAACAGAGGCAGAAGGTCTTGAATTAGAGTATTATCTCCCACAATTGGGCGGTGTAGAAGAGGTGGTGGAGAGAGAGAGGGTGGTAGGTTTGATAGATGAGAAAGGAGATTTGTCAGGAGCAGTGGAATTGCTTGGCAAACCACATCTATTCATTTAGTAATCATTTATTGGAATTGGAATCCTTGATTGATATTGAAGAATTACATATATAATGACATGATAAGAGAGGTGATAACTTTGTCCATGGATGCAGAAAGGCTTGCTAACACCATTCAAACAAGCCTTGGCTCATCGTCTCTTGCTGACGGTACTTGATCATCAAACATATTCCTTTGGTTGCCATTTTCATGATATGATTACAGCTTAAGTGATATTTAATTTTAACCTATGATGTGCTGAGTTGGGAATAGGAACACTTCTGGATTTTATGACTTGAGATACAATTTACAGCCAGCAATTTGTCAACCATAAAATTAAACATGAAGCCCTTAGATTTCTAGCAGAACCAATTTAACTAATTTAATGACTAGCACATAATTCACTTTTTGGATCAAATGCTAATTCAACCAGACATTTACAACAACACTTCAGGGTCAGTTGACTAAGTTTACTAAAGTTTTATGTATTACAATAAAGTATAACATAGCACTTTCCTGTATTATGAATGGCATCACACTAGTCAGCATAAGACTAAAAAACAAAGGCCTTTCAGCAGAGCTAAAGCATATGCATAGGGATGGAACTAACATATAAACCACCCTAGTTTAATATGAAGTGTGATGGAAATCAGGGAATCATAACCACAATGAATGTATTTTTATATGTTAGGTAGTATGGAAAGGTTTCTGGGCTTTTTTATGAAGCAGTAGTATGGCTGCAGCGCAAAAAATAAATGATGTCGCACATTTACAACCTGTGGCAAAAATGATGGAATCACTATTCTTTGAGTATGTATATTTAGCTGTTTTACTTTACTGCAAACAAAAAAAATATTTTATGTAACAACTTGAATTGTAATATATATACCTTAAAAAATTAAACAACAATATTATAATTGGTGGCAGATGTTTTGTTTAGTAAAGAAAAACACATTGAATCAGAAAACAATAGTGAAAAATTCCACCTACTTCTCTGTTCTTCCTCTTGCTTTTATGGCAGCTTGAATTTATTAGGGAAACACTACTAAGGAAAAAACAATGTTCCTTTGCAATCACCAGGTAATTTGAAAAAGGGAAACCTAGGTAGACCAAAGAAGACATTAAAGAATCAGTGGAGAAAACCTAAAGTAGAATACATAGAATTAGAAAATGCACAACAAAAGAAACTATTGAAAAAATGTCATTTATTTTTCATAGGTAGTTTTTTGCATTGCCAGAATGTTCAGCTAAAAAATAAAATAAAATCAAAAGTCAAATAAATTAGCTTTGTGTCATATATGTAATTTGTTTTTTTGCCAAAAAGTAAAACAGCTGAATGAACCTCCAAGAGTAGCAATTTCATAATTTTATAAGGGCATGTGGAAAAAAGCTTTTAATTCTTTTTGAACTAAAGAGAAAAGTCCTGGAGAAGATTATCATTAAGCCAGCATTGCCCAGAGCAAGGTCAGGCTCCCGTCCAAGAGTAATTTGAAAGAGGATAGTTGTGTGATCAGAAAAGGTCCAATTTGCTATATAAGTGGTAACAACCATATTGAGGTCAGCTTGATTAATCCAGAAATGATCTGAGATGTAAGAAGTTTTATGTAGCACATAGATTGGTTTAGTCACCAGAGTTTTTTTTGTAATCATTTTAAAGTGGAGCTAAAGTTCCACTTTTAAAAATGCTTGATCAGGCAGGTCATTATTGCAGAAATGAACAGGGGATATCCCTTCTGTAATATTGTGTCCTACGTGCCTTATTGCACCATGTTTTTGGCAACAGGGCTGAATTGGGCATGCACAGGCAATCTTGTGTTTCCTTGCATGTGTCCGGGATGAATGCAGGCGCATGGGAGTCATGTCATCCCAGCATGGTCAATCAAGATGGCCCAATATCTTCTCTGGGAAGAAGATTTATCTTGGTACTCTACCACAGAATGTGAATATGTCGGCTGTGCAGCTTCTGTTCTGCTTTAAAAGTGTAGAATTCAAATCTCCACCTAAAGACACTGCTGTGTGCTTGCTAAAAAAGTTTGATCTAGGAAAGTCACTTCACTAGTGATTATGCCTTAAACTGTAGCCAGGGTAAGGTACATTTATGGTAATAGGTAAAAGGAGGAAGAGGAATGGAAAAGTAGAATAAAAAAAATAAAAAGATACACACTGGTAAAAACAGACAGACAGAGGACCAGAATAAAGGGAAGGGAAGGGTAACGGGCAGAAAAACATACCTTATGACTCAAGGGAGAGATGTACACAGTAAGAACTCTTAGGGGGACCTTCTCAGTGAGGTGCCCTCACCCCAAATCCACAGTGCATGAAAATTGACCTAAAAGGGAAAGTGTTATTATGCAGCCATAAAGGAGATATCCACAATACCCTCGGTAATGTAAACCCTTGAAGTGTGGCATACAGAACCCTCATTGTGAGGTAATGTGCAATTTCAATACTAAAAATAATAAAAACACAATAAACTTTCATATAATAGATGTAATTGTCTCATGTATCACCTATCTGTATATGTCCTGTTTTCATCCACTTATTTTGTAAAATGAAATACAATTCAATTATATTTGTATTTTTTTTTTGTATTGAATATACTTGCTTAAAAAAACCTACAATAAACATCATAACAGATACACAATAACAATCTGGAAGTTAAACTGGACTAGCAAGATATGAAAAGTAAGGGTTCACAACAATGGATTTGCAAAACCCAACACCTCACCACTCCATCTTTTTTTAAATACATTTGTTTGCAATAAAGATTTAACATAACATAAAGTAGTTTTGAATGTCAATGTTCTAGCCACATAAGGGACATGGGGACACCTATGTTTCCATTTAAGTCCAGGCGGCACTTACGTATCCACTCTCCCTCACCATCTTTCTTTCTTCTTCTGCCCAGCAATGATCTTTGGCCATCTTGAATGGCTGTGCTGGGTGATGTAGATTGCAAGGGAAGCTGGGAATGCAAGGTTTCCTTGCCAATCAAAGGTGATGCATGCACAGCTCAGCATTTTCACATATTTCTGATGCAATCAGGTAAGACGTGTTATTGCAGGGGACATTGCTCTATCCTTTTCTGCAAAAATTACCTGCCTGAATCTCTAAAGTTCAAAGTAGGTCTTTAGTTCCACTTTAATAGATCATACAACATAAAAATGCAACATACAACATTCTAGACCATCAATAATAATTAATAAAATGCTACTGTGCAAACTGAACCTGTAGCTTATGAACATTATCTTGGCACATCCCCATCCCATTTTGAAGATAGGAAAAAGATTGTCTATATCCTTCCTGATCTGATCTGAAAGTAGTCTCCTAAGAATAGGCCCACTTGATCCTTATGAATCTAATCATGTTTTCCACTGACGTTATGTCTTAAGAACAAAGCAAAATGGCAGAAAATTGCTCAAAAATGCTATGATTAAGAAACAGTGGGTCAAAATTAGGGTTGACAAAGCACCAGAACCTGATGGATTACATCCATGTGTCCTCAAAGAGCTGAGCTCAGTTATTTCAGAGCCATTGTTCATAATTTTTTGGGAAACTCTTTAATCGCTGGCATGGCGTAAGTACAATGTGGTTCAAAAAGGGAGCAAAGTCATTACCAGGTAACTACAGACTCGTAAGGTCCTAGAGAGTTTGATAGAACCACATAAAAGAGTTTCATCAAGAAAATAATGTAATAAATGATAGTCAGCATGGATTCAAAAAAGACTGAAGTTGTCAAACAAATTTACTCTCTTTTTATGAGGAAGTAAGTGTCACACACAGAGAGACATGACCACTATGGGGTGCTATGGCTTGCACGGAGGTGGTGTGAGCCTTGAGAAGGGCCAAGGCGCAGAGTCTAAGCAGTAACCAGGTTTTCTCCAGAGCCTCTGATGGTGAGGATGTTGTGCCG
Source organism: Pyxicephalus adspersus (assembly GCF_032062135.1). NCBI lineage: Eukaryota > Metazoa > Chordata > Amphibia > Anura > Pyxicephalidae > Pyxicephalus > Pyxicephalus adspersus. Next base: position 14,778,410 of record NC_092868.1, read on the forward strand.
CTGGTTACTGCCAGGTTGCGTTCCTTGGGCACAACAAGGTGGGCAAAGCACGGTACCAAATCACAATGCAGAAGGATAGTCAAGGAAAGCCATGATCGAGGCAGGCAGCAAGCAAGAGAGATCAGGTCACATGCCAGGGGTCAACAGCCAGGAATCCAGGAGACAGACTTCAGTGACACAAAGGCCACTGCAGGCACAGGGAACACTGGAGACACTGGAAGCAACAGGAGGCACAGGTGATGCAGAGATATCCACAGACAGACAGGAACACTGGACCAGCACAAGGAAGTTGGCTGTGAACCAACAGACTAGACAACGAGGGGTTAACACAGGAGCTGGACACAGGAAACACTGGATTAAGCAGCAGGTGAACAGGAACTTATTCACAGAACTAGGGAGCTCGAGCCACTAGTGAAGATTTGTTGCACGAACACAAAGTGCAGTCTGTGAACCAGCTAAATAGCCAGGGCTGATCAAGAGGCTATCTTTTGATTGGCCAGCAGATTAACCGGAATCGATAAAGCTTGGAAACAGAGGCACGCCCAGCTTCAGAACTGCCAGCATGCGCAGGAGAGGGATGCCTGCGCTTTAGTGAGGAAGAGGTAAGTGTGACAGTAAGTAAACATGTAGACAATGGAGTAGCAGTTAATATAGTGTACTTGGACTTTGCAAAAGCATTTGACACTGTACCCCACAGACAGTTAATATGCAAGTTAGGGTCAATAGGTTTAGAAAAGTCAATCTGTATATGGATAGAGCTGGCTTAAAGACCGCATCCAGAGAGTTGTAATTAATGATTCATACTCTGAATGGTCTAAGGTTATTAGTGGTGTACCCCAGGGTTCAGTGTTGGGACCTTTACTGTTTAACGTCTTCATAAATGATATAGAGTTTGGGATTAAAAGTGCCATTTCTGTGTTTGCAGATGACACCAAACTATGTAATGGAATTAAGTCATACAGGATGTCTATAACCTACAAGCAGACCTGGATGTACTGTTTGATTGGGCAGCCAGGTGGCAAATTACATTTAATATCGAGAAATAAAGTTATGCACTTGGAGGCTAAAAAACATGCATGCTTCATACTGTCTAGGGAGAATACATTTGGGGGAGTCAGAAATGGAAAAGGATCTGGGGGTTCTGGTAGATCATAGACTTAATAACAGCATGCAATGCCAAGCTGCAATATCTAAAGCTAGTAAAGTACTTTCTTGTATTAAAAGAGGAATAGACTGCAGAGATGGAGACATAATCCTGCCCCTGTACAAAGCATTGGTCAGACCACATCTGGAATATGCAGTCCAGTTTTGGGCGGCAGTTCACAAAAAATACATTGTGGAATTGGAGAGAGTGCAGAGAAGGGCAACTAAACTAATGAAAGGAATGGAGGAGCTCAGCTATGAGGAGTGATTAGCTGAACTAAATCTTTTCTCCCCTGAGAAGAGACGTATAAGGGGTGATATGATCACACTGTATAAATATATAAATGGTCCATATAGAGAACTCACTTCCCAACTATTCAATTTATGATTGTTACTAAGGACAAGAGGGCACTCTTTGCATCTGGAGGAAAAGACGTTTAAGCTCCGGATAAGGAAGGGATTCTTCTCTGTAAGGTCTGTGAGAATGTGGAATTGGCTCCCTCAGGAAGTAGTTTCAACAACTATCATAGATTGCTTTAAGAGAAAGCTGGATGTATTTCTAGAAGCACAGAATATAACTGAGTATTAAAGCTTTAAAGTAAATATAACAGTAACTGTGGATCCAAGGAACATTCGATTGGCTTTTGGAATCAGGAAGGAATTTTTTCTCCTGTTGCACCAATCAGTACCATCAACTATGTCTTAAACGGTTTTATATCTGGGATTTGTTTATTTCTATAGTGGTTGAACTTGATGGACTTTGGTCTTTTTTCAACCTGACTTACTATGTAACTATGTAAGAGCCATTTTATGTAATTGTGTTAGTTTAGGGTTGGTGATGTCTGTAAAGATGTCTTATAGTTTAGTTATAGAGAGGCATGCAGCATTTTTACAGAGTGCACGCACATGAACAGAGTTGTTCTTTTTAAACTTTTCTGCTTGTCTGTGCCAAGAATCTAAAATCAACAAACTGAGTGCCAGTGGGAATAAGGGTATACCACAGATAAGATCTCTTAGAGCTATTTGACCCTAGTACTAAGGTGGTAAAAGTATTTGAACCTTCCTGACTCATTTCCCGCACTGTATATTACAGGGTAATCTAAAATGTGTAATATATATCAGTCTTGTCCCAGCAGTAGCTCCCTCTAAATAGGTTTCCGAGTGGGTTCTTAATAATTCCTGGGTATTCTGTCTATGACCTGGTTAGTGATTTGCTGCCCAATTTGTTCAGTAACACTGCAGCCATACAGAGACCTATTCTGGAGTATGATGAGAGATATAGCAAGGGCCACAAGATGAAAGACTGTGAAGAACGAATACGTCTGTCAGAAATACAAAGTGTTTTAAAAGAAATGGGCAAAAATCACATAGACGGAAGAAAAATTAATAGAGAAATATAATAAATCTTTATACTTTTCAGACAAGATTGTGTAATGTACGTCATTTTTCAGCTTCAGACCCAAATCTAGGAGCTTTTTATGTCTACCCTATAATTTCCTATTTTTATGTTTTATTATTTTGTTCATGTGTGCATTATGGTTTCCTGTATCTTAAAAGAATAATGATTTTCTTTCTCCAATGCACATACTTTCTACAATGAGTTAGACTTTTTATCAGACACTGCAATGTTTTTTTTTACCTTCATAAGAATAGAGCATTTTTTTCATTTCATCTATTTTTTTTATTATTTTCATAGCTATGGTTTAATTAAAAAAATTATTATAAGATGATCTTTTTTTTCCCTGTGACAAAAAGATTTCATATGTCCTTTTTTACAATTGTGGATTTGTAAAGTAAAAATGAAAGATTCAGTTTTAAGGGAGCATTTGGCTAATACGAGCCCAAAGGGACCCCCACCCCTCCATGTACACACAGCTAGGATGACAATCAGGAAAGTTAGTTATTGCCATATATGCTGAAATGAAAGGAACAATTATTGAGAGACAGGGGATATCACTAAACTTATGGGCTATAAAGGTTTTAATAGTGTCACCTATAAACAATTTCCTAAATCCTCCATTTATGATTTTGCCAGAGCCTTGCTCACTGTATTGTATCTAGGGAGGAGCAGTTTGTCATCCTAGGATAGGAGGTGTGTTAGGGCTGCAAAACCTCTCCACATCTGCTATTTTACATTACATTGGAAGAAATGTTTTGTAGTCCACAAAATGAGATATGAACAGTGCAACCTAATTAGAGTGCAGCTCAGGCAGAGAAGACAGGATGATATAAGCTCACTACATTTATGGAATAATCAACAGGTATTTTTGCATAATAAAAAATGCTTTAAAAGGTATGTTTAAAGCATTCCAGCTGCTCCTAGGAAAATGTAAATGTTCTTGCAGCAGATTTTAAGTTCTGTGAGAATTAGATAAGCTTATTGGGCCTGTCTGTATTGTTGTTAAATGTGCCCTGTCTGTACCCTCAGAAGAATGCCCTTACCAATACACCCAATGCACTGCATGTGTTTTTTCATCCAAATCCAAATTTTTCCTCAAAACACATTAAAGTCTAAGGGAGAAAATATTTTTCTTCAGTTTGTTCCCTTTGAGTAAACAAACAATTGTCAAGAAAGTTATAGCAAGTTGGGCATTGCCTTGTGGGACTGGTACTAATGTTAAATTAACAAACGTTACAAAACTTTTAGAACCTTTATTTGTGTGGGTAAAAGGGGTCAAATAGATATGTTTATTCTGCAACAAGCAGTAAGAAACAGGGGCTTAAACTTTCCAGATGTAAGGTATACCTGATGGATTAGATACATAGGACAGTTAGCTCTACTGACTCTGCTCTATATCAGTGTTTTCCAATCTTTTTTGAGCCACGGCACACTTTTTACATTGAAAAAATCCTGCGGCACTCCACAAACCAAATATGTTACAAAATGACAGTCTGTAGCTTAATACAGTATATATATTGACAATATAGTTTCTCAATTTATTTATACTCAGGTGTGCCCACACTTTTTGGCTTGCAAGCTACTTTTGAAATGATCTACCAACAATAAAAATGCTAAACACATATTTATTTATATACATACAGAGTATACTTTATATTTAAATTATTTATTTTTTTACCTTACAAAACAGCATGAACATGTATGGCACAATAAAATTCTTTATTTTATTTTTTTTACTTTAGTTCTGCTTTAAAATGATCCTTTTGCAGATTAAAGTTTTAAAGTTCACTTTAAATATTAAAAACAAATGAACATGTGCAAACTCCTGGCTCAAATAGTTTTATGTGTTATTAGACGAATCACTCCACTAGCTGTGCATAAGTGTAACACAGGGCTTTAAAGAAACAAACCTCCCACATTTAATTCAACAAAATTACACGTGCCACATGCCGAAATTAACAAATAATAGAAGAAGAAAAGGTGAGGGACTTTAAATATATATATATATATATATATATATATATATATATATATACATACACACTAGTATGTTGCCGAGTAACTAACAGTTGTAAAATTCAAGAATACCAGTAACATTGACAATTATTTAATATAAAAACTAAAGACAAACGATACCACAACAAAAGATGCAAACCACATATGCATGAATTATCCTCATGAATTATATGGAGCCTGTGGAGCCGTGACAATCACAGTTCTAGACCAACAAAGGATCCCCGAAATAAGCCTTAGTTACTTACTGCATATCCACAAAGAACTACTGCCTCGTGAGGTTCTCCAAACCCCTCTTGTACTTTTGTTGGTATGTGTGGCATACGATCAGAGGGAGATTCCAGCTTAATAGTCATTCCTTTTTTTTTCTCCCACTTTTGGGGAACTTTGATTTTCTCTGGGTTTTGGTGTATGCCTTCGGAGACAGAATATCCTGGGTTCTGTTTTCTGAGATTAAAATTTTCTGTTAATTGTCTATTTAAAAAGCTTATAACCTATGAAGCGGCATCCATCTTATACCCATTTTTGAGGGCTGCACCCTTTGCCTATCTGCAAACCAGATCCTATGTATCTGTCATTATTAGGAACATTTCTGATATAGATTGGGCAATCCACTGGATAAGCTGTTGTCAGCTCTGAATCCTGTCAGAAGGGAAATATCAGACATCTACCTCAGATATAAGATCAATATTGTTTAAGAGACATGACAAACAGGCTTAAGAAACTGGAGTGATTATTTTTCTAAATGAACCCCAACTAATACTCTGCTGGACTTCGCAGAGCCTGGAAACCATTCTCCTCATCAATGTATAGGGAGATAACATGTAAACGTTACCATGGGGCCTATAGCACCCCACATTGTTCTTATCAAATGGGGCTCAGCTCCACCTCACACTGTCTTAAGTGTGGGACAGAGATAGCACATTTACATCACATGTTCTAGAGCTGCCCCAAAATCACATCAACAATTTTTGGAAACTGGTCATATCATAAACCTTACACCACTTGAACATAGAACATTGATTCCAGCCTAAGCTCTCTTTGGGACCTTGACACTACACAGGATATGAATCGCTAACAGCTAAAGCAAGCTTGTTTCCATTGTATCCTTGTGGCAACAATTCTATACTTTATAAATATATAAGTTCAGAACCCCCCACCTTGGGTCTGGTTGGGAAAAGGTATAGTTTGTATTCCAGATGGACTGGATAGACACTTCATTGAAAAGGAGTCATGGGTCAGCACAGTGGCTCAGAGGTTAGCACTCTGACGATTGCAGCGCTAGGTCCTAGGTTTGAAACATATTGTATCCGCATTTGATGAAACTACATTGTATATGTAGCATTTGTTACAGGGCCTTTGTATCTAAATATATGTTTTTTAAAAAGTTTGTATTTTTGCTTTCTTTGGAAAATAAAATAATTGAACAAAAATGTACAGCAGAAGAAAAGGATTTTCTGAGGGCTTCATTGATGGTACACAGATCCTTTAAATCCTAGATTGTTCAAAATGATGTAAAAAACTTATTACAAAGTTATTTACTCAATATAATTCGCATTAGCATTCAAATATTAAGGTACTCACTTGGCTAACAATATTTTCATACACAATTGCTCATGAATTATAAACTGAAACTCTCAGAATATCCACACTTAAAGTTGGCACACCACTTTTTTACAAACACTTATCATGAAGTGCTATGCGGCTGTATGATCTGGCTTGCCCTGTGTATTCCTTCCGACATTGCTGCAGGAGTGCGCATTCACAAGTAATTAGCTGTCTGTCCTCTGCACAGCAGCATAGTAGCATCCCTAGTTTAATTTTAGATGTGTACATTCAAACTGAGATTTCAGTGTCACTGGCACTCACATTGGGCAATGCAGCTGGTGGGTATTAGAGAGTAATATGCTGCAGGCAATGAGCAGATCCTTTCCTGGCCATGATCCTGTCCTGCCAATGACTCCTAGTCCTATAAAGCTTCCCAGGTCCCAGTCACTAGGTCTTCATTGTAGTTCTAAGCTTGCCTTATCCACTAGTAACCTGTTTTCTGACCTGGTGATTGCTGCCTGGACAAACATTTGCCTGTGATACTGACTCTGCTTTGTCGTAACCTCTCGCATACCTTGCTTGGCTTTCTGACTACCTTTTGCAGGACCACTAGCTCTATTTCCTGAACTATTCTCTGCAGTACACTCCTGAACTGTTAAAATTTTTTGGATCTCCTGCTTGCTGAGCCATAGCTGTCTGATCTCATGTTGTATCTCTTTCCTTCTTCAATTCTTGTTTCCAGATACCATGCTTTGCGCACAGAAGGTCTGAGGGCACTTAGTGCTGGAAAAGTGCAATTAGCCACCAGAGACTAAGTGGGGGCTTGCTATAGGTGAATAGCCTTAAGTATAATTGGGGGATGAACATCTTGTAAGCACTGATGATGGATCAGGAACTTACACAGACATTACCAGTATTTCTTTCAAGTTGCAAAAATGTGAGATCTGTATTGAACGTAAATGCTCAAAACTGCATCCCTACCTATAGTAAATACGGCCTTTGCATATAGATCCATGATCATGGAGTCCACTATTTCAGCTGTTTTCTACCATGCTGTGAATCATGCAGCTAAATACTATCATTTAGCATGTCTGTCATTTATAACAAAACACAATCAGGCACTAGTGAAAAGAAAACATTATGTGGAAGAGAATCGTTTGAATCCATACAAAGAGCTCTTCCATGGGTCATTAAAGGTTCTGCATGCTTTACAAGACGTGCAAATTATTTCTTCTGAAAATACCAAATCTAATCTCTGAAATAGAACATTCTTTCACGCTATGTCACAATGAGATGACTTTGGGTTGTTGTCAATAATTAGAATGAAGTGTGATTATTCTGCTGTATACTGATGGGAAAAAGACTGATCATTAGCGAGACTGCAGCAGATGCTGAAATGATAGTCTTGTAGTAACAGCATTGATGTCATAATCAGCTGGCAGAATGGAAAAAAACTGAATAATGTATTTCACAAAAGACAAAGCAAAAGGCTTTCTGTGTTAAATGAACACATACTATATATGATAACCTACATAAAGTATAGGTAGATGTTACATACGTAACACTAGGGCTATTGTAAGGTTATGATGAACGAGACCTTTGCTTTGGCTCTAAAACTGTCATTGTCCCAATAACCAATTTTGGTTCTAATTGCCACCACTTGTTAACCAGGAGCTTCAAAGTAGTAAAGACACATTCAAATTTTTACAGTGATTTCCGGCCTATTCCCTCTGGCGGCAGCGCTTTCAGCAGCAGAGGTATTATAGGAATTAGTGTTCTGTGGCTTGCAGCATCCTTGTTGCCCTTTAGCTGTGTTTTCTCTCTCAGCATCCCCGGCACTGAGAATGCACAGCTGAGGGGGGTTTGGAGCTGTGCGGCAACTGATTAGCAGAATGGTTCCTGAACAATCCCATGCTGCCATTGGCTGCTGGTCCCTATAGCATCACTGCTCTCAGATTCTAGTGCCTGTTGTAGCGTTTAGCTGGGCTAATCTGTGTAAAAGTGTTTCTTGTGGTAGTTACTGTCCCTGACCCTGACCATGACCTGTCCCTGACCCATCGATTATTTGCAGCCTGGACTGACCTCTGCTTGTGACCCCGACTCTTCTACTTCCTCTGTACCTTAGTGGACTTATCACCTCTAAATGACTTCAGCTTTGTACTTTGTACTCTACATTTGCCTTGTAGTTCTTGTACTGCTTATCCTGTGGGCCCCTGGTCTGCTTCCAGCCCTTCCCCAGACGCCATCCTTTGCGCATTAAGTCCTGGGGGCAACCAGGCTGAGTAGGGGATGCTAAAGGTAAAGACTGCGGCGTTAGACTGGGGGACTGGTGTCTGGTGAGTGCTGGTGCTGACCAGGACCTTACATGCTGTCTTTTAGGGAAAGGGAATATTTGAAAGGTTCATGGTTGGTAAGCAGTACCCTAACAAATCTTACTTTTTCATTTAAAATTTAAAATGTATTTTCTGGGAGGTAAAATTGCCGAGGTGGCCATGCTCCTTTAGCCCTTATAGCTTCATATAATAATTGAGAGACATTCAAAGCCAGTGCCATGGCTGTGCATGGGCCTCTGAGGTGATACTTGTGAAGTTAAATGGTTCTCTGCATTGTCTCACTTTAGGAATACCAACCTTTTCAAATCCTCCAAACCTCTTTCTGCAATGCAATGTTGCCTCCCAGAACTAACCCGAGCAGGGTATCTGCAGCAGCGTAATCACTCTGTTAGTTTTACCATTACCATCGCTACCACAGCTGCTCAGCTCAGTACTGTTGTACGCCATGGCTCTTCCTCTTGTTCTTTCACCTTATGTACTAATGTAGACAGCAGAAGGCCAGCCAAACATGCAGCTTTCCTCTATGATTCTCACAAACACATAAAAAGGCTAAATTGGAACTAGGAAGGATGGAATACTGAGAGTTCTCTGTTGCTCAAATAGGCTGCAAGAAAACCAGAATAATGAAAGACTGAGGATTCTCTTTTGCTCACAGAAGTGGTACACACAGAGCAAATGATTCAGCGAGGAGGAAGAAGCGTAGGTGGAATACCTGGCTAATGTACGGACACTACTCTTTTCAAAATGCCTTAGAGTTCTCCGGTCTCTGAAACACGATAGATTTATCATGCAAATTTAAAATATGTCCAATATTTTTTATACTGAACAGAGCTTTTAATATTGTATACCTAAAGTACTCTTTACATTTTCATAAAAGCTAAACACTGGGTCCAGAAAGTCTAGAATAGGCTGGGAAAGTGCTAAGTGGTATTGGTAGGAGGAACAGAGTATACACACTGCCTGTTCAAACTTGTCTGGTTTCATGCAATAAAATGCAAGTTTCACTAAATACATGTCAGATATAAATACCATTCATTTCTACCTATGCTCTGCAGATATAACTGTTTTTCATAATATATAATATATGCTGTGTACATGTGTCATGCAACCCCTTTACATTGAACATTAAATACCTATAAATATCCATTATTGCTTCTTTTGATATTTTTTTTTTCATTTTACATAATACATTAACATAAAATGCATGCATAAAACACAGTAAAGCATACATTAACACAAAAAAAAACATTTTTTAGGTGTGCATTACTGCATATACATCAGCATGAAAGGACCTAGGGGTGGTGGGAAAAACAATTTTTTTTAGGGGTCTGCATTGACTTTGTCAGCTCTAGTTTACAGTACATTTTATCTGTTTGTAAAGATACTATGGGGTTTTTTTTACTCCTCCTGAGCTGTGCCTGAAGACCTGCAGTGTTAGGTTTTTTCTGCTTCATTCATTCTGGGGATCTGTATTTGCATTGCCTCTGTTGTTGCTTCTCTTGCTTGTATCGATCTACAAATTATTTAACTTGCATTAATATGTAATATTATAAATTTAATTTAATATTATAATAATGGAAAATAATGAAAAAACATTTTATGAATATTAGGCATAGGCAAAATGGATATAATAAAACTGTAATTAAAGAAATAAAATAAAGTGTATATTAGATTTACTGTATAAAGCAACATTTCTTGACCTTTTTACTATGGGGGAAACCTTGAAATAACTTTCAGGGCTACAAGGAACCCCTGCTATAATTACACACAATTACACAGGAACAAAGTCACCCTTACAGATTGCCAAAAGATCATTGGTATCAGTTACACTGACCTGAGGCACAAATTGCTCAGGGAACCCCTAGCAATATCTTAAGTAGCCCTGGTTATGAAACGCTGGTAAAGTCTTACACCACCACTCTATCCAAAACTGAATAATGTATTATCATAGAGCTCTGTACCAGATTAACTATACAAAACTACACCCTTTTGTTTCATCTTTTATGTTCACAACATTGGCACTGTTACACAATATACAAATAGCTATTGGGATTCATTTTGAACCTGAACTGCGTGGCTTGATTATTACTTTCACCTATTTTTCTGTGTACATCTCTGTAAAAACTACTCAGCAAAAGCAGATGTTCGTTCATATTCCTTTTCACTCAATTTTGTATTTCTTACTGAAAGGTAAAAAATGCTGTCACCAACACTTTTCTGCTGAATAAAAGGAGACATATCTTATCAATGCCTGAGAATTCTGGTCACACATATAAGACCAAATACATCTAGGTCACAGAAATCAAACTGCTTGAGGCTTGTGCTACATCATTATTTTAATTTCATTTTAACCCTGTTCCTTTTTCTGTAGTCTTAACCCCTAAATGACAAAAACAAAAATAATATAGAAGAAAATTTAAAGTAAGTGACAGCAGCCAATCAGTAACCATTTTCATTGTTTTGACTACTCTAATCTAGTGAAGACAAAAAAAAGTTGTCTTCTTCTTAATATATTTATTAAACAGGATTTACATTGCCAACATATTACGCAGCGCTCTACATTAAATAGGGGTTGCAAATGACACAGATAAAGACCGTGACACAGGAGGAGGATAGGATTCTGCCCCAAAGAGTTTACAATCTAGGAGGTGGGGGAAGTATCACACAATATAGGGGGGATATGGATTGTTGGGTAAGTGTTGAGGGTTTAGGAGACAGAAGAAGATGGGTAGACAAGTTTAAAAAGATGGGTTTTGAGGGCTCTTTTAAATGAGCGGAAAGGTGAAGCCAAACTGGATGAGGAAGACCATTCCAGAGAGTCGGGGCAGCTCTAGAATAGTCTTGGTCGTGCGTAAGAAGAGGTTATGAGTGAGGAAATCATTGGTAGGTCATTGGAGAAGCAAAGAGATGGGCCAAGAGAGTAATTTTTCTACCAGGTAGGTGGGACAAGAATTGTGAAGGGATTTGAAGTCAAAGCACAGGATTATAAACCATGGTTTAACAGGGAATGAATACAAATTATGGTTTTAACAGAGGGCCAATCCATAACATTGTATTGTATGGCATTGCATGATAACATTCTACTGTGTATTAATGTTTTGTTCAACCTCTTAGTTACATCATGATCTTCAAGATAAACTGCTATCTTGGGTACTATAAAATAGAAACTTGGTGAGTGGGATTTTGCTTATCAACACTCCAAAGGACCAGCTATCAAACCTAAAATACCCTAGTAGGGTAACTCACCATGTGTAAGGTCTGCAGGTCAAACTTAAAATACCCTAGTAGGGTAATTCACCATGTGTAATCTGCAGGTCAAACCTAAAATACCCTAGTAGGGTATTTACTATTGAAATTTAACTCAGAAAGCTACAAATAGAGAAAGAGGCATAAGATTTTTTCTTAAATAAAATTTAAAAAAAATCTTATGCCTTTCTCTCTATTATAAGCTTGTTCCAGATTGAACGTGAAGCAAAATCTTTGTTTCTATACGAAAAGGTTTTATATTTAATGTGAAGGAAAAACTTCCTCAATTTTTTCAATAAATTTCAAGGTTGGTCCGTGACTGTCTTAAGTTTTTACTTTTGGCCTTCTGTGTATTTGAGTTTGAAACCCCTGCTCTACATGGTATATTCTCAGTGTATCCTTACCTTTGTACTAGAAGAAAAGTGGAGATTATTTAATAACACCAAATAATGTGGACTTAATGCACAATGGTATTCTTCTGCCCTCCCTTACTCTCTATCTGCCCCCTTTTTTTTCTTCTTGTTTTTTTCTAGTGTGTTTTTTTTTTTAATGTTTGTTATGTTATACTAGATATGTGACACTTTACACCGGAGTTTACAACCTTTTCTTGTTCATTATTGATTTTTTATGTGAAATGTTGTTTGATGAAAACAGTGGAATGAAAAGATTTAAAAAAAATTGGTTTGTAATTGTTATAATTTTAACGTGCAATTGTAAATCTCTATTGATTCCTGATAAAGTGGACTTAGGTCTATAAAACGCATTGTACAATTGGGATTGATTTCTTGAAGCTCTTTGAATTGTTTTTAATGGTTGTATATATGTTCAATAAAAAACTTTCATGTTGTTTTTTTAAACAGAAATTGTTTTCTATGAGGCTATATATATATATATATATATATATATATATATATGATAAATTGTTGCTTTGAAAGTCCCTCTTCTTTATATTGTTTGTTTCAGCTATGACAAACGTGGTACGTGACAGTAAGTAAAATTGATATGTTGCGGTGAAGATCAGAGAAAAGTAGGACTTCTGCAAACAGCAACCATACACGCCAGTTATCAGTTTAATATTGATGGCATCGGTTATCATGTAAAAAACCCTTTTGGCCCGGCTCAGACCTGCTTTAGGATTGAGCTATCCTGTGTGGCCCCTGGCACCTTCCCAGCCCCTCGTCACTCGCACTGCAGCGCTGGTTCTTATAGAACCATCTTCTGCATATTTGTCAGTTGGCGGCAGTTAGCAGTACAGGGGTACTGATTAGGGATGAGCGAGAATTTTAACTTCGATCTTGTGGCGAATCGGGCCTTTCTAGCTTCCTGAAAACAAAAGCGAGATCGGCCTTCTGATTTGCCGAGAGGTCGAGCTCTCGCTGAACAGGAGGATTTCCATCATGTATCATGCAGCCCTGGAAATTCTCTGCGATCCCCGGGCACTGGAGGTTAATTAATCTCTAGTGTCCTGGGGAACGCAAACAGGGGGATTCCCAGGGCTGAATGCAGCTCTGGGAATCCTCCTGTTTTAATTTCCTCTTCCGATGGTTTCGGAAATCCGTTTGCCGAAATTTTGCGGAACCATTGGAAGTTTGAGGAAATTTTTGTCCCTAGTACTCATCCCTAGTACTGACACCACTCACTACTGCCCCTATTCATTCTCTGTCTGCCACCAGGAGGCGCTACATGAAACCGCCATTCCCTAGCATGAGTAAGCAATAACTGCACCGCAATGGCCATGGTAAACATAGATTGTATGCTTCTCGGGCAGGGAGTCACTGTCATTTGCAACCCTTATGTACAGCACTGTGTAATATGTTGGCGCTATATAAATCCTGGTAATTATTATTAATATTAATAATAACTTTTCTCTTTCATTCTTTTTTTTTTAAATAAAGTATCTGTAAGCTATCTTTGGTAATAAGGCTGAGCTGTGAGGGTGTCAGTACAAGGTTTGTGCAGCAGGTGGCGCTATGAGTCGGGCGGAAGAAGCTTCTGGAAGAGGCTGGAGAGGATCTGCACTCATATATATACAATACATAGGCGGCTGTCACTGATTCGCTGCCTGGACCTAGCAGAGCCGGTGTGAGACCTCTCAGAAGATTGGCCCCGAGCAGTGACAGGTATGGAGGGCCCATAATATTATCCCATTACAATAGTCAGCGGTGTATTCGTGTGTCTGACAAACTCACCTCAGGGGGATTAAAGCGAATTATAGAACATAACGGGGTGCTATGGACGTTTCCATAGAGTTGTAATAACTACAACCACAGCATACTCAGGGAATGTGGAGGAGGAGGTGGTGAAACTACAAGCCTCAGCATGGACTGAGTTGTATGTCGGTGGGGTTCTGTATTTGTCATGCTGCTTTCACAGGTACATAGGACACATTTTGTGGCAATTTAGCCCTCAAACGGCGCCCAGCTAGGCTGGGTCCACGTGGTCTGCACCCGGAAATGGCGTTCTGCCGCAAAGCCTGCTGGGTAATGTAGTTTTCTGTGTGTGAAAACTTTCTATACTGTTCTGTTTATACCCAACCTTGCAGGGGTTTAAAAATGAACTAAACTAAAAACTGCCAAAGAAAAAAAATACACTTACCTTCAATCCTGCAGTCCGATCCATCCGGGGGTGTCTTGCGTTCCGGGCGCCGCCATCTGTGTCTCTTCTTCCGGGTTCTGCATTCTACGTCACCCTAAACAGGGGCGAGATCCGGTGACGTAGGATAGAAAAATAATTTGCCCATCTCACTGCGCCGATTTTACATCACCCAGGAAAAGGCTTCTTCTGTCCATGACCGAGATGGTCAGGCGTGCTCAGAAGGAGCGGCCAAGAGCCTTCCACGATGCCTGACGTACATATCCCGTGAGGCTTTGCCTTCCCATTTATTCGAATTGGGGAGCGGTACTTGGGTGTTGCACATAAAAATAAAAAAAAAATAAAAATTTTTACCTTACATAAAATGGTTGTCTACACTTTTATGTAAAGTGAAAATTCTGAGTTTAGGTACGCTTTAAAGTGGAAGTAAACTGTAAAAGTAAAGTGGAAAAAACAATAAAATCACATTTACCTTTAATCCTGCAGATCAGCCTGTCCGCCAGGAGATTTCTTCCATCAGGTCCCGCAGAGGAAGCGCCAGGCGCTTCATCTTCTCTCTTCTCCCGGGTTCATCCTCCTGCATCACCCAATCACGCACTGCACGGGCGCAGAATCGGGTGACGTAAATTGTAGAAAAACTTGCTGATCTCATGCCAGCTCAGCTCATTCTTATTCTATTGATGAAAGGGCTCCTTCTGCCCATGCCCGAGATGCTTAGGCGTGTGCAGAAGGAGCCTCCCGGGATACCTACGTGACACATACCTACATCACACAGCTCTTGGCTGCTCCTTCTGCGCACGCCTGAACATCTCGGGCATAGGCTTCACGCTCCTATTCATTCTTGATTGCCTAGGTGATCGAGAATCAAGGGGGTAGTGCTGAACCCTTTTTAAAAAAAAAAAAAAAAAAAGTGTTGCAAAAAAAAAAAAAAAACACATACAAAATTTTTACTTTGAATAAGAGTTGTCTACCCTTGTACAATAAAAATTCTGAGTTTAGGTACGCTTTAAAAATGTTCTGCTTCTTGACATTAGAAAATAGCAGAAATAATGTTATGCTTTTGTATTTTTCCCAGATATTTATGTATAGATCTCTCATCACATTTTGTCTTGGTGACTGTGATCACCAGAATAAATTGCAGTGTTCTCTCCAGCCACTTTTTAGCTGGGCACACCACCTGGCTGTTTTTGGTTGGTTACTGAAAAGTTGGGTCACAATACAGGGGCTGTCACCCACTTGCAATTTCTTGCTACCCGGCTTATAAAAAAACTCTGCATTGAACACTGAAATAGAAAGGGTGAATCTCCATAGTGGGAACTCAGAATGTAAAAATAGCATGATAAGTGTTTTCCTTCTTTATCCCAGTATCTGAAGCTATGGAAAATGTTATACGAATGCTCTGTACACATACACAGTTGTAGGTAGTGATCACAAGTTCTGTACAGACACAGCAAGTCCCCCTGCTTATCCTCTCCATAGAACAAAATACTTAAAAATCAGAAACAAAAGCAATATATATTGGCCAGTCGTTGTGGGAGGGTCAGATTACTAAAACAATATTTTCTGCCAATGGTTAAAAGTAATCATCTCCCGTTACAAAAATCTGGCATGGGTGCAAGGCTAAACACAGTAAATCTACACCCTAACTGGGTGGCTATTATTTTTTTAGGCATTGGTTATTTTAAATCATTGCAAATGTTAATCATAAACTTCTTTATTGGATACTTCAAGGTGTGTCTTGAGATCATGTCCCCTGCTAGAGTTTGTGGCTTCTTCTTCCAGCTGCTGCATCGTTGCAGGGCACATAGATGACAGGAGGAACCACAGAGACTTGTAGGGAATACGCTATTCCAGTATTCTCTCCAGAATTATTTTAAGCTGGGTGGGAAAAAATTGTAGGTGGGTGGCAGCCCCTGTAATATGACCCAACTCTTCAGTAATCACCCAAAAACAGCCAGGTGGTTACTGAAAACTGCTGGGACCCAGCTAAAAGGGGCTGGGGAGAACACTGCAATGTGAGAGAGTTGGGACTTGTAGGGAATAACTTGGTTTTATATAAATCACTTGAGAATTGAAAACAGGAAAAGTTGACATATTGTCAGGAGCCAGTCATAGGACTACAAAGCAAATTTAATTGTTAAAATAAGTATTGTTATCCTGAATCCCTAAAATATATCTGTGTAAAATAAGCTATATCTTTTTTGTTTGCTGTCCACAGAGGGAAGTTACAATGGCAGATGGAGGACATGAAGGAAACAGACCGCATCCACACAATCTCCAGGGATTGCTGCATATGGCCATTGAGGCTGGTACAGAATCGGCCACACCAGGCCAAGCAGAACAGATGTCTGAAGAGGTATACATTTTATTTCAGGGCTTGGGACGAATTTAAAATGGAGTAAATACAATGAAATCAGTTCCCTAACTGTTGCCCTCTCCAGTTGCACATACACACATTCCCTTCCCTCTTCTAATTTCATAGAGTAAGGGGTCTCTCTTTACAATTAGGGAGAGGGTTTAGATTTATCTGGCGATGCAGAATCACAATGACACCAGCACAATTCCCAGCTAGCATCTCCTTTAATGACTTCTGATATTGGGCAGACTTGTGAAAGAGCCAAATGTCTAGAGAAGCCTAAGCCGTCCACTGCAGAGATAAAGGACATGGAGTAATTACAGTAGGTAACATCAGAATGAGGCACACAATGAGAATCCGTATGTGTGGTCAGGTAAACCAGAGGTCAGAGGACAACAAGTAGCAATTCCAAAGACATTCTGGGGTGAGTAGGCAATTAATCAGATACAAAAAGAAACGCCGCTTGTGTTGATGTGCATTGCGGCAGCCTATTCTTTTGAATGTGTACATGAGTATATCATCGCAATGTGCTAATGGTAACAGGTCCTATGTTAGTAAATGGACGGGAAGGGACTGATTAAGTAGCAGTTGTACAAGACACACTTCACGCAGCTTATTGTATGCCAGTGGTCCCCAAGTGGTCGTGCACCACTAAATGCAGGGACTCCGGACTGCACATGCGTGGGGAGCTGTATGTCACTCAAAGGGGAAGAAACTTCCCCTAAGAGTGATGTCACGATCCCACTCTCCCTGCCCACTCTCCCATTGCAGGTCTGAACACAACCCACCTACCTGAGCCTGCCATGTCTCCGGGAGACGTGGTCCACTGCTCTGGATGGTGAGCCCCCCCAAGTGAGGTCCTTCTTCTGACCCGCCTGGTGGGTGCACCAGCCAGGGCCGCGGACCTCTGTTGTGTCCAGTCTATTTGCACGCAGTGTGCAGGATCTCCAGCAGATGACACCAGAACAGCATAGTGTAGAAACAGGCTGCACTAAGATAAAGTGCCCACAAGATGGGGTATTATGAGGTTTTAGGTTTGGGTTGAGACTCCTCCACAAACTGAACTGTTCCTCTCAGCACTGTGATGCCTTGGGCCTGATTTATTAAAGCTCTCCAAGGCTGGAGAGGATACACTTTCATCAGTGAAGTTGGGTGATCCAAAAAACCTGGTATGGATCTGGTGCACGATTGAAAACATTTGCTAACAAATAGCAATATATATCTCTGTAGGATTGTTATCTCTTGAAGAAGCCAATTATTTGAGCCTCTACCACCCTATAACATCATACATCATACATCATTGTCTGAACCCTGCACCTGTATGGGTTATTTACTTGATAGGTTGTGTAAAGCTTCAGAATGCTAGTTTAGGCTGGGTCTGCACAGTCTGTTTCCCCAACGTTTAACTTGAGGCTTTAAAAGCCCATGTTTGAAATTTCAGGCAGTTTAAAGCTTGCCTTTAAACCTCTGCAAAACTTGCATGCTGGGTTTAACCACATTTTAACCGCGATTATGTTTTAAAGCATTTATAAATCCTGGAAAATGCCCCCATTGAAATCAAGTTTACATAACGTTGCAAGGAACATTATCTATAACGCTCAAAAACATGCCTCAAGGAAATGCCCTGGTGTAGATTAGTTTATTGGAGTTCATTGGAATTTGAAACATGGGCTTTTAAAGCCTCAGATTAAATGCTGGGGAAACAGTCTGTGTAGACTAAACCCTAGGGTAAATTATAATCTGAGGAAATATTACCATTGTAATTATTACATGATCATGGAGTTGCTATATTTAATAAATATCTGTTAATATTCAATACTTGCGGTTAATTATGATACCTGTATATTTGTCCTAACATTGGTAATCTTCCTCATGAAAAGTTAATAGTGAACCATATCCTAAGCGGTTTATATACCGTGTTTCCCCGAAAATAAGACCTACCCCGAAAATAAGACCTAGCACTTTTCCCCCAAAGACAGCGGGAGACAGCGGGCGTACACACTCCGGAGCCGCACAAGCCGATGCTTGCCTTGTAGTTCCGGCTCCTGTCACAGGCGGAGTGATATTACATGCGGTAAGTGTTTTTTTTCATTAAAAAAAGTATATAAGACCTAGTGTGTTTTTGGAAGCCCAAAAAAATATAAGACAGTGTCTTATTTTCGGGGAAACATGGTAGTACCTTTACCTTCAAGATTTTTTGGCCAGTGCAGCCCTTTAAATGTTCCAATGTTACAGTAAATCATTTTATGATGTTTATTCTTCCTTTAAGATAATGAGCTCTGCATTACACTGTCTTACTGTTCTCATTTAATGATCCCTCCAAAAATAACCCCCATGTAAAAAATGTAAACTTTTAAAGTTTAACAATAAGATAAGGTTAAGTTGGATTGACTGGGGAATGGATTAGCAGGACTTTGCAAACATTTCAGGTGTTTGCAGTTGCTAAAGATTCAAAATACCATTTCATTTATTTGTGTTGTAGAGTAAAAGCAAATTATTTCTGCTGTCAGTCAGCCTTAGATCACTATAGCAATGTTCTACTGCTGCAGGGAAAGGCTGGGTAGAACTTCAGCAGCCCTGCCTGAGCCTCTGTACTGACGTGAAGTGCTGCTATGTTACTGAATTTAGCATACACATTGCTCAACTAATCCTCCCACCTCTTTCCAATGGAAATTAAGAGAGGTTACATGTTTCAAGTCCAACAAGAGCAATGACTATGGATCTCTCAAGATATAAAGTGGGGTGAGCCTTGTCATTCTAGTAAAGGAAGTGTGCTATATGCAGAATTAACAATTAAAAAAAAATCAGCCACAGACATTGGGCTGACTTTTTTTTGGGGTACAACCTATATGCCAGAGATGGTTTGCACCTAAATGAATGGGGGTCTGCTCTGCTAGGAGAAAGATTTAGAGGAATGGTAGAGGGATATTTAAACTAGGACATAGGGGGTGGAACAGTTAAATAGGGTGGCAGAAAGGTTAGTCGGGGGTCATGGATAAATGTATGGAGCTTCCCATGATACGAACAAACATTGGATTGTGCAGTACTATTAGTGCTGAAAAACAATTCTGGTAAATGCAGCAATGGTTTAAAGAGCCTGTACACCAATGCTAGAAGACTAGGAAACAAAATAGGGAAGTTGGAAGCATTAATGAGAGAGGAGGATTATGACTTAGTTGGCATTGCTGAATCCTGGCTTTGTTCTTTGCATGACTGGGCTGTCAATATTCCTGGGTATACTCCTATTCATAAAAACAGAGTCAAACGAAAGGTTGGTGGTGTCTGTATGTGAGAAGTGGTCAAAAAGTGAATGTGAAAGAAGAAATTGCAGATGGAACAAGCGATGAGGTTGAGGCATTATGGGTGGAGTTGAATGTGGGGTTGAATAACACATAAGTAATTATTGGAGTCTGCTATAGGCCCCCAGTTACAAGGAAGAAATAGAAAATCAACTACTAGCACAGACAGAAAAATCTGCAAAAAGTGGAAGTGTTTTAATCATGGGAGATTTCAACTACCCTGACATTGACTGGAGTAATGGCACTACAGGAACAGCAAAGGGAGGAAATTTGTGAATTTATTACAAGATAATGTTATGGTACAGTTTAGAGAAGCCCCAACTAGAATTTATACTCCGCTGGACCTAGTTCTTTCTAACAATGCAGAGCTTATAACAAATGTGCATATGAAAGAGAATCTGGTTGCAGTGACCATAATATGATTTCATTTAATGTAAGCTGTAAATAGGGAGCAAAATTAGGAACGATAAAAACATGTTTTTTTAAGAGAGTAAATTTTCCATTATTAAGGGCGGCTGTCTGTGACTTGGACTGGGAGAAAATATTGTCCTCAAAGAACACAGAAGAGAAATGGGAATCTTTCAAGTCTGTTCTACAAAAGCATACTGAAAAATATATTTCAATGGATAATACGTTTAGTAGGCTAAAATTAAAGCCTATGTGGCTCACAGCTGATGTTAAAAAAAGTCATAAGGAACAAGAAAAGGGCATTCCAAAAATATAAAAATTAAGGATCACCTTCATCGTTTGAAAACTATAAAGAACTTCAAAATGAAAGACATTGCAAAGGAAAGTAAGGCAAACCCCCCAATTTTTTTAAAAATATATTTAATATATAAATAGCAAAAAGATCAGATCTGAGCATGTAGGCCCCTTAAAGGATGTCGCTGGGTTGGTAACGAGATATAGAAAAAGGCAGATTTACTAAACATTTTTTTTTTTAGCTCTGTGTACACAAAGGAAGATGGCAGAGCTCAAGTCCAAATTCATAGGAGCAATGTCGCTGCCTTAAATGAGTCACAATGGCTAAGAATTGATATGATTGAGAAACAGCTGAGAAAAATTAAGGTTGACAATGCACCAGGACCTGATGAAT
This sequence comes from Pyxicephalus adspersus, assembly GCF_032062135.1. NCBI lineage: Eukaryota > Metazoa > Chordata > Amphibia > Anura > Pyxicephalidae > Pyxicephalus > Pyxicephalus adspersus. The sequence goes on from NC_092868.1 coordinate 14,799,435, forward strand.
TACATCCACGTGTCCTCAAAGAGCTGAGCTCGGTTATTTCAAAGCCATTATTTCTAATTTTTAGAGACTCTTTAGTCACTGGCATGGTACCGATAGATTGGCGTAAGGCCAATGTGGTTCCTTTCAAAAAGGGAGCAAAGTCATTACCAGGTAACTACAGACCCGTTAGTTTAACGTCCATAGTTGGAAAAGTCCTGGAGAGTTTGATAAAGGACCACATAGAGGAGTTTCTGCTGGAAAATAATATTTTAAGTGATAGTCAGCATGGCTTCAAGAAAGACAGAAGTTGTCAAACAGATTTACTTTCTTTTTTTTATGAGGAAGTAAGTAAACAAGTAGACAGTGGAGTAGCAGTTGATAAAGTGTACTTGGACTTTACTAAAGCATTCCGCACAGACAGGTAAGTTAGGGTCAGTAGGTTTAGAAAAGTCAATCTGTAAATGGATAAAGGTCTGGCTTAAGACGGCATCCAGGGAGTTGTAATTAATGATTCATACTCTGAATGGTCTAAGGTTATTAGTGGTGTACCCCAGGGTTCAGTGTTGGGACTTACACTGTTTAACATCTTTATAAATGATTTGGAGTTTGGGAATAAAAGTACAATCTCAGTGTTTGCAGATAGAATTAGGTCCATACAGGATGTCTAAATTCTACAAGCAGACCTGGATGTACTGTTTGATTGGGCGGCCAAGTGGCAAATGACATTTAATATTGATCAATGTAAAGTTATGCACTTGGGGGCTACCAACATGCATGCTTCATACTGTCTAGGGCAGGGGTCAGCAACCTTTACTATCAAAAGAGCCATTTTGCCTCCTCTTCCACTAAAGAAAAATAGTCTGGAGCCGCAAAACATAACACAGTTTATAAACTTTTAAAAGTTTTAATATTTTTTAAATTTTACCTGTTACAACAAGTGTGCATGTGTAGGCCTACTTTGAAATAAATTAAAAACTGAACTTTGCCCCTAGAAGCCTCCAGCTTCTAACGTATCATCCTGGTACATTAGAAGCTGGAGGCTTCTAACGTAACAGGGTAGATTTTTTTGATGGGCAATGTTCTTTATGTTCTGATGATGCCTTAGCGATGAAATTTTAAGGGGTGTTAGCCACAAGTGTCCCTCATTTGCAGCTTTAATTTTGTTCACCTGTACCCCCCAATCTTGAGTAATTGGGGTTCAGGTGCTAGAAGCCTCCAGCAATGTGTAACAGGGTAGATTATTTTGATAGGCAGAGTTCTTTATTTTCTGACGATGCCTTAGCGATTCAATTGTAGGTGGTGTTAGCCATAAGTGTCCCCCACTTGCACCTCTATTTTGGTCACCTGTACCGCCTCCCCCCCCCCGGCGGTAACGGTAGATTTTTAGGAAGGTTTTTTTTCCCCCTTGAAGCGAATTGTAACGGGTTTTTTTGCCTTCCTCTGGACCAACTATGTCTTATAGGGTTTTATATCTGCGATATGTTTATTTCCCTAGTGGTTGAACTTGATGGACTTCTGTCTTTTTTTCAACCTAACCTACTATGTAACTATCAATGGAATAATGGCTTGCCATATAAAACATTGCGTTTTTAGGTTTAGATATCCTTAAAGGAAGGGCCAATTTTAAAGTTAGGAGTTGCACTGCAATCCACGAGTGTTGCTCTTTGTACACTTTTTAGTTCTTTAATAAAGAATATTAATGAATCCTTGGCTATGGCTCTATGCCCTTTCCTCTGGTTTGTCATACACTCTCCACCTTGTGTAATTCTTACTCATTTGTATAGCTGACCAGACATCATGGGTAGGTGCTGTCCATCAATAGGTTGTAGCATGGGATGTTCTGCTATATGTGTATAAAATGATCTACAAAATGCGTGGTTGTGGGTCAGTGAAATCATGCGAAATAATCTTGAGATTATTTCCTTCATCCTATGTGTATTTAAGAAGGGTGGAACTTATAAATTCTAGCATAAGAACTTTGTTCCAAGGTTAAGTCCTGCACTTTCTAAATATTAATCATGTCCGCATTAGGTAGTCAGTTCAGGACTTCAGCCAAAATGGGTATTATGTTAATACTCCTTTTTGGCCACCCTCCATTTGGAATTTAAACTGGAATTATGTTTACAATGGCTTTGGGTCTTTATCCATGTGCTACATCCCATTTGCCTTTTTTTTAACTCCTCTTTGGCAGTGCAGAGCTGCAGGCTGTTCAGAAGATTTAATCCTCCCTCTTCTGGATTCCATGTCTGCCTCGACACTGTAGCAGCCTCACACAATCCCACTCATTACATGTCATATACCAGTGTTCCTTATTGTTTATAGATAATAAAAAGAATTAAGAAACTAACACTTCAATATGAATATACTGTTAAACATATATATAACTTTGTATATATTAGTGGTAAGGCTAGGTTACAGTTTATGAATTACAAGGTATTTTTATGTAATATATGGGGACATTTTTCAGGGTATGGATATTGGATTGTACTTAATGCAATTAGATGTTAGCTAACACCTACATTATGGCATGCCCTGTCATTGTGATGTTACACATACCCTTTGCTTATTTGTTAAATACTCAAGTCCCTGTATTGTATTGATAGAAGTGTTGTGGTAAGTCTTGCCTCCCAACTTCAGATCTGTAAAACCTTGGAACATTGAACACATGCAGCTTTTAGAAATGGCACTGTATAAATTGTGCTGAATATTGAGAGATAGTGCCTGATGTATTAAAGCTGTCCAAGGCTGGAGAAGATACACTTTCATCAGTGAAGCAGGGTGATCCAGCAACTCTGAAATAGATCAAGTTTAGGATTGAAAACATTTGCTAACAAAGAGAAAATGACTTAGCAGAAATCCATTCCAGGTTTGCTGGATCAGTCAGCTTTACTGATGAAAGTGAATCTTCTCCAGCCTTGGAGAGCTTTAATAAATCAGGCTCATAGTTTTCAACTACATATTGAGTTCAATTTATTGAAGCTAGGTCTAGGCCCAGAATTTAAAACATGTGATAATAGCAACTCATTTTTAAGAAAACTTTTCCAGGTTTGCTGGATCACCAAGGATCTTCCATGATAGTCCATCTTCTCCAGTCTTGGAGAGTTTTAATAAATCAAGCCCAATATATTCATTTTCACAGTCTTTTTGCCCACAGAATACTTCATAATTACTGTGCTATTAATGAAAGTCTCACTTTTATAAATCTAATGCTGGGTATACACTATTTGTTCTTCTCTCTGTATTAATTTGATTGATATTATGATCAATGTAAATTGATCCTTGTGATCTACTACAGGTATTGGGTTTAGTGGCCTATAAATGAAAAACAATCTGAATTACAAATTATTTTACTACTAAATTAACCTAAAATGGGCAAGGGGAGCAATAATGCCCAGTATAGAATGCAGGGGAATCCATAAAAACGTGTAAAGGTTGGGAGAGGGGAAATATGGTGCCCAATGGTGGGGAGGGAGAACAATTGTGCCCAGATGGGACAATGTAGAATGTTCCCTAGTGGCAGGGGGGAAACACTTAGTGGAAAACATTCATCATTGCCCGATATCTACGTCAAATGTTATTATTACAGAGGAAAGAACTACTGCACGTTTTTTTTCTTGTGGATATTTGTCTATTCACCCTGAATTAATTTTAAATGACACCGTTGTCAGATGGACAGAAATGTAATAATTGTTAGTTTCTAGTAGGGACATGGACAGCAATAAAAAAGCTTATGAGGGGGTCCAAGTTCTGTTACAACTAAAAAGTGTTTTCCTTTTGTTTGTAAAGATTTCTCCTTTCTTCCCTTCCTGGAGACATATATTTACTATGTCAGGAAGAAGTTCTAACCCTCTACTTTTTAGGACAATAAAAATGTGTTGGTTTGGGTTTCATTTTAATACTTTAAGTAACTGGCCTGAAACTCACAAGCAACCACTTGAAGTAGGTTCCCTGCTGCGTACTTTGACGTCAGTGACTCACAATGTTCTGAAGTCATTGGTTCAGTATATTATCTTGGCTATCATTTTTAAGATAGGGAGCTTAGCAATATTGGACTGCAAATTATTCCTGATACAAGTTTATATTTATAGTTACATTTAATAGAAATCCCTCATAGCCAGCCAGGGTAAAATCTTTACTGTACAGAGGTTTTCTGGGAATAGCACAGGGATCAAATTAATAAAGGATAGCCCCTGAGACAAAAGAAATCTTCAAAGTTTTAAATACTCCTACTCTTTATATTTACAAATCTTTCCTGTTATATTATAGCAAGGGTATATCTCACATTCACCCTTGACACTATTATTCATTGATGTTAACAGCACTCAAATAAGTGGATATCAACCACACGCGAACACATTAAATCTTTTGTAGATGCATCGGGGGCTGGCCCAGGGCTTTACAGTCTGGGATTGCTGGTGATTTCCATTGTGTACTGGCACCACTGGAAACACAGATAAATTGCTGCATTCGCAAATGCCCCATGGTTATTGAATGTTACCCCCACTGGGCCCATGAGAGGTAAACAAGGCCATTTTTTAACCAGTAGTCCTAACATAGGTAAAATTTGCTGTAACAACTCCAAAATCTAGAAAGATGCAGACCCTCCTGTATTTCTGCCATGAGGGTTTAGAATATCTTTTATTTTTTCTCCATTTCAGTAATATGTTTTACGCATAGTACAAATGTACAGCTGGCGTGCTGTATCCAGGTGACATTTTGTAAAATGTTATAACGGTTCTCGCCACCAAACTGGTCGCTGCACGTTTCCTTTCTCTATTTTTGTAGCATTATGTCATATTAAACTATGTTACCAAGAGCACAGATAAGTGCCCTTACTTCTGAGTTTGACATTTACTTGCTGCTCCCATTGATCTTGAACAGATGGAGACCAGGAAAGTGTTTGCCCTGCAGAAGAATTTCAATTTTCTGGCTTCAGATGGTAGTGATAAAAACCAGAGTACATTTGTGTTTACAGCCCTGAAAGCTCAGACATTTTTTTCATTGCAGTTTTCACAGGGATTAGCACCATGTTCCTTCTGTGAATAATGTTTCCAGGTCTGGAAGAGAACTGCTGCCGTAAGGGCCTGTTCAAATACCTTAATAGTCTATCTTCCAGCTCTCCGTGCTGTATTTTTGCTGGACCATGCACAGATTAGGCTAGTGTTGTGTAACATAAATCTCATGAACAATAATTTGTATCTCTCACTGCAGCAGTTTTATCTGTTCGCTGCAGGGTAAAAAGATTTTTTTAGTGTATAGGAGGCATTGTGTGAAAAACCCAACCCAACAACATAGACATGTACATACATGTTATTGTGTGTTGTTTTTAAGTATTGTGCACATTCAAGTTAAACGAAGAGAGAAGAACCATACAATAAAGCAGAAGTGTAGGTAGATATAAAATAGTACACAGTGTGTCTTTATATGAGCTTCATGTAGCTGCAGTGTACAGCAGGATTTGGACTGAGAAATAAAAGGGCACCAATGTAAGGCCTGAGTCTTCATTGCACAAGTGTGCCTGCTCCTTAAAGCAGAAATAAACTAAAAACAAAAAAATGAAATTTACCTTTAATCCCTTAATCCCTTAGATCCTTGATGGCACTGGGTCCTTCTTGCAATCTGGTCTGGCTTCGACCTGGGATTCTTCTTCGTCCCAGTGCGCCACGGTCCTTGCTGGGCACCGCCATCTTCTGCCTTCTCTTTTGGTCTTCTTGCTCAGTCATCTGATCTCGCGCTGCGCAGGTGCGAGATTGGGTGACGTAGTCGCTGTGAATGAGAAAGGAAAAAATAGAGGTGATCTTACTGCGCATGGGAAAGGTCGTTTTCATTAGAGGAAAAGATGCCCCTTCTGTGCATGCCCGAGAATAGGGCATGTGCAAAACGAGCAGCCAGAGCCTCCTGGGATTTATGACGTAGGTATCCCTGGAGGCTCTGCGCTGCCATTAAGACTTAAAGTGCCGGTGCTGAAAACAAACAAAGGGTTTTGCATTAAAAGAAAAAAACAACATTGTTACTTTATATAGAAAGGTTTACTACACTGTAAAAATGTTGAGTTTAGGTACGCTTTACCTATTCAATTGCAGGCTTGTTGTATTGCCTAAACTACCAGCACTACCAGTTTGCCTTATTTTTCTCTTTAATATAAAGTTTTATTAACAAATTGCGCAAGAGGTAAAACAGAACAGAAAGGCGACATGGGTTTTCTTTCAAAAGAATATGGAGCTGCAGCCCCCATCTATTGTTAGTCATATAAAAAATAGCCTTGGTCATGTCTGCAGGAGAGGAATTAACTAATCTAAATTCTGATTCACCGTCACTAAAGTAAATCTGAAACAGGATTGTTCTAGGGGTCCATTCTCAATGTCTGATTCTCTGAATGACATTTGGTATAATGCCAAATGCCTATGTAGGCAAGCACAATAAAATTTAAAATTTTAGTGATCACAAACCTGGGGAAATGTTCCTGCCCCATTACTTTGTGTCCAAACAAACCTGACCTGTTTTATTTTAAAGAGTATAAAAATGTGATCTGGCAGATTTATTATTGCAGGTGTAGGTGATGTCTCTGCAATAAAACAAACCTCTCAACCCCTTTGCAATATTTCGGTATTTTCTTTAATGTATATTGAGATAAACATGCCCAGCGCACCATCCCGGCTTAGCTGTCGGCCAAAGCATGGCTGAATTCCCAGACGTGTGTGCAGGAATTGTGTGATTCCCACCTGGTCTATCATATGGCCAAAGATATTGAACCCAGAAGATGGGAAGGTGATGGCTGGCCCTTAATAAAGAACTTGCCTGCTTGGATTTTTTAATCTTAATGATGCTTTAAAGTCGCTCAAACAATTTATGCAAACACACCCCCCCACCCCACCTCTGTGTTTGTTTTGTGGTAGCATTATTTGTCAAAAATCGTTGCTTTTTCTTTTTTTAAATGCAAAATGTGACTTTGAACTTTACCATTTCAATATGTTGCAAAAAATTGCACTAATCTGATATCATTTTATTCAGAAGATTGTATTTTAATTTAAACTTGGAAAAAAAATAACTAAATCTTCTACCAAATTCCATCTCTATCTAACCTAAAAAGCTAAAAGACATTATATTCGCCAAAAAAAAGACTAAAGTGCGAATGAACAAAACTTGTACTGCATCCATGGGAACTCATCTATAGCTTTTGGGCAGGTTTCAGCTGTGTTTATTTGGACAACACAGTTTTTTTGCATAGTTTACTTTATCCCAGTCTTCAGATTTACACAGAAGTTGATATGTTCAAATCACTGATGCACAATATAAACCTGCTTACTATATGAAAAGGTGATTTATAGTGCAATGTACTTATATGATATTTCTGTTGTTTCTAAAACATACCTCCCTCATCTTGTAGAGGAGGCAGTGGCTCCAGCAGGCCATGAGCAGTGCCTTTGCAGGCCAGGTTGATGAAGTGCAACAAATAAAAGCGTGTCTACAGCAACTGAACACCGATACAAATTATGAAGATGGGGATGATCAGAAGGAACAGGCATTGGAATTACTTGCAGACCTGTGTGAAAACCTTGATAATGCTTCTGGTAAATACATTTTTTGAATATTGGCTTAGTTATTGCTTCTGAATGAATGGTTAGAATTCCTGACAAATTTTAAAGGTCTTATTGGATAACCAACCTTAGATATGTTCTGATATAGTCACTGCTTTTAGCTATATAACAGCTGTGTCTGGTGAAAATTGGTGGAAATCCAACTGGTGAAAAGTTAGACCAGATGTTAATATTGACTAATATTTTATAGACATTATTTCTAAACTGTACACAGCTATTTCATTCTTGTTGGCTCAGTCTGGATAGGAAGAATGATCAAAAGCCTCAAAAAATATATTTGTCTGTATCGTTAGCTTTAATATGTTGTGATAATCAGACCGCATTACAATGTATGTATAGGAAGCAGCAGAATGTAAGACGTGGTTAACAATGAAGGTTAAAAAGAGATTCAGGGAAGCTTCATTTAATTATACACTCCATCACAAACTTGCAAAATTGCCAAAGTATTCACAGCTGCCAGCAACTTCAAAATGCACACCAACTATTTTCTAACAATGTGGAGAACCACAAACTGGTGAATATGGCAGACAGTGGTTTCTCAAAAAAAAATATATTTTATTGTAATTTACAAAATGTCAAAATAACATTCTTTGTTCCCTTCACCATAACAATGACAATGTTGTAATGAGCTATATACTGTCCGGACCATCTACAGTATTGCCTGTTAGAAAATTTCATATTAACCTGACTACCAAATATCAGACATCCAAGCTTTTAAGTTTCATGGGGATCAATACCATTTAAAAGACCCTTGCTGTTCTTGGAATATGTTAGACAAGTCTCTGTGAATAACACCATCAATTCACAAAGAGAACAACAATCTATCAACTTTAGTGAACACAGAAACCAGGATGTCTAACCATTAGTCAGAGCACAACAATTAAATGTCTAACAATCTAATTTAGTCTATACTGCAAAAGCAGTTTCACTCTCACCATTGCCTTTGCGGACTGCTCTCTGTTTTTCTGGGTCACCCCAACGAAGTGAGACCATGGCATAAAACTCTTTGGAGTGCTGACACTGCCTGGACCACCCTAGAACCATGGATGATGAGAGATGTCGGGTACAGGCATGATAGAAGCCAAAATCTGGGATGTGATAATGCCAAATATTGATCTGGGATTTTACTAGATGATGGACACATGAAGTGGAGACAGAAGAAAGTTTATTTAGTACTCTGTAATATATTTAAAGGTTGTTTGATTTTTTTTTAAAAAAAAACATTTGTGAATAATATATTTTAGTTTTAGATTTTCTTTCCTATTCTGACAGATTTCTGCAAGCTTGGTGGGATGGAACTGCTGTTAAATCGCTACTTGAACTGCCCTGAAGCTGAGCTTCGCTGGAGAGCTGCTGACCTGGTTGGCATCTGTAGTCAGAATGTACCATTTGTTCAGGAGCGTGCTCTATGTCTTGGTGCTATGAACAAATTGCTGCAATTGCTTGATCTTGATACCAGTGAACAAGTCAGGATAAAAGCCCTTTTTGCAATTTCTTGTAAGTGTTTTTTTGTCATTACCTTTTCTATATATTTGATTTAAAAACAAATGAACCCAAAACTGTTCTTCTTATGTTTCGAGGACTCTCATGAAGAAGTGTTCAGGTAATCTTTGTAATATACCAACTAAAAGCCTAAGTAAAGTTTCCCACCCCACTGAATTGTGCACAATAACATGGCACCAAAAGTAAAACACCTGTCATATTACAAAGCAGTCTTGAGAGGCTTGTTGGTAATTAAATCCAAAAGTTCATCCAATAGGCTACGTTTTTATCATTTTAAGCATTCTTTGTACAAACTAGCCCCCTGAATTACACTTCAAATCATTTTGCAAAGTGTGCTTTTATATCTTAAACATAGAGAGTGATGTGATTGATTTCTGTGTTCAACACTACAAACATTTGCTGACTTTTTTTTATTCCTTAAATTGGAGACATCTTGATTCAGGTGTCATTCAGAATCAGCATCCACATTCTGAACTAATATGCCAAAAAAAAAAAAAAAATCTTTCAGGATTCTGCTTCTGAAGTTGAAGCTGTTGTGGCCACTAACTTTGTGAGCTCTTGTAAAATTATCATATTATTAAGAGTTGTTTTGAGCTGTTACTAAGTATGGGAGGACTGAGGAGATGCTTTCCAGGTGCTTGCAGCAGACCAATGTCATTATGCTTCCAATATTCTTTTCATAGGTCTTGGCACTACGACATGACAGTAGTTTAAGGGACAAGTTTTATTTTAAACAGTATAGTATATTGTTGCTGCATAATAAACCATGTCAAAAATTATTGAAAACTTGAAAATTGCTAGGTGGCAGCTGCAGAAATTTTTGCAATTGGTCACAGGCAAATGTCTAATAACTTTAATAAGTTGTCTTATTGTACCTTTAAGGTCTGGTTCGGGAGCAAGAAGCTGGGCTGTCTGAATTTGTACAGAAAGATGGGTTTTCTGTTTTGATGCGTGCTATGCAGAATGATGTAGAGAAACTAAAAATAAAATCTGCATTTCTGCTTCAGAATCTTCTGTGTAGCCACCCGGAACATAAAGGTAATTCAGATTCCATTTTTGGGATTGATAGGTCACAGTCAAGTATAGTTTTCTAAATAAAATATAACCTATTTTCAAAATATGAAATATGCTAGCTTTTTTAAGTTTGTTAAGCATCAAGTTGTGGCAGGTAGGCAGAGTAACCCTACTTAGTGTATCAAAAGACCTAATTCAGCCCCATAACTAGGGTTTCTAGATACACATATCTAGATATTGTGGAACATTGCCCCTCCAATATGATCTTGTAGTGGTAAAAAAACAATGAGGTCTCATTTTGCCTACAAAAATAGCTGATAGCTGGGGATGGAGCAGTGTAATGTTGGAGGTCCCTCTTTGACAAGTAGAACCTCTGGTACTGCCCGCCAAAACTTTACTTTTCCTTTTGGCCAAAGGGGGATTGGGAGAGAACCAGTCCACAGTAGCAAATTTTGTGTTCGGTTATCCTAGATCAAATTTAGTTTTTTGATGCAGTTTTGGTGGAAAAATCAATAACTGTACTTGTGTGTAGGTACAGTTATCCTTTAGACTTTCATGTGTATCAGTTACGGCTCTATTGCCAGTGCACAAAGGAAGCTGCCTGGTGGCTTGTAGAGTATTATAGATGGTAGTTCAACTTTTGCTCTTTTTTTTCCATAAACAGGGAGTATAGTTATGTTTTGTACGCAAACTCTAAACGTATCTACAATATTGCATATGTATCTGCTCAATTATAACATGGTGATAAATTGATTGATTTGCAGGTACACTATGTTCAATGGGAATGGTTCAGCAACTGGTATCTTTGCTTCGCACTGAGCATTGCTCTTTCCATGAACATGTCCTGGCTGCCCTGTGCAGGTAAGTAACATCATTCATGTCTAAAATTAGACATAGAAGTGTATTTTTTATAAATATTATGCATGCTATATAGTTCACCCAGCGATGGATTTTACATGTAGTTTCTTTCTGTGAAATTTCCAGCTTCATTTTAGCTTTCAGATACCTAAAACTTCTTTTCTTTAAAAGCTTATGTTTTTTTCTGTTCCCATTTAATCAGGTGATTACAAGTTTCAATGCTCTCAAGGTTATCCTTGTTAATTATTTCCATATTCACATTTGGTTAATGTGACTCTTGCACCTTGTACTCCGGTGAACGCTCCTCTGTAGCTCATGTTCTAGTATTAGGATTAAAAACAAAAATAGTTGAGGCAATCATCACAACATGAAGGAAGAGAAGAGTAAAGGGCTTTAAGTAGAACTGTTATACATGATTGTATAATACATTGATATATGTCATCATAAAGGGTTGAAAACAAAGGCTGTCTAAACCAAAGATTTAGCCAAATTTGTATTGGTAATATGAGTAAGAATATGTGACATTATGTAATAACAAATGGGTACATAGTAGATAGTAGTTCAGTTATTTATAACTATATATGAATAAGTATAATCACTTGATTATTTGACAGTATAAGTGCAGTAACCTACCCATCTTCAACATCGACAACATGCTTGAAGGAACACTGGTTGGTTGTGTACACACGTCCAATAATTGTCACCTAAGATAAACAGTTGTGCTAGTCTTCGGCAAGAATCTGAGTAGAGTGGTTGCCCGACAGATCATGGCAGATCAATGAACAACGATTGGAAACAACCACAATTCATTAGGGGCACAAAGAACACGAGGGCTGCCTTTGTGTACAGCAATCATTCCTTCATCTGTCATTGGAAACGATCATAAAAGATCATTTCCAACGACGATAATTCTACATGTGTACATGACTGTTACTACAGACCATATATTCCAATGCTTATTTTGAGTCAGTTACAGTAGAATAAAGTCGATAATATGTAAGGTAACATACATTGTTGGCTAATAAATACATGTACCCATTAAATTTGTTTTAGCATGGTGTCTGATTTTCCATTGGGTGTAGCTGAATGTCGAGCTCCTGAATTGGGTTTTGAAGAGCTGCTCAAAGAGCGATGTCAACTAATAAAGGAGCAGGAGGAATTTCAGGTAAAAAGATTTTATTCATATACTATAGCTTTTTATTTGGAACAGCCTTTATTTTAGCGCTTCTTCTTTCACCTTTCTCTTAGTTAGTATTTGTCAGGAAATAAGTTATTTTATTGTGACTCTAATTAAATACAGTTTCATTTCTAAGTATAGTGATTATCATTCTTTAAAAAATAGTCTAAAAGAGTTACTATAAAAGGCAGATCCCAAAGAACAAGGGAAGAGAAAAAAATATTATTAGGTGTTGGTCGTTTTCTAGGCCATTTGTGGTCAGAGCTGCTGCTTTTTGTCATGCAGCATTTTTATAGATGGATGTCCAGGAAGTCTTTTCAAATTGCATATACATTTGCTTGGTTAGTTTTCTGTGTAAACCAAGGAGTTAAGGAAATAAAGATGTGATCTCACAATTTTACAGAGCCAGCCATTGTTCTTTAGAAAAGGTTGTGTCAGTTCAAATCCAACCAAGTTCTCAGGTTTATTAGGCCTGATTTATTAAAGCTCTCTAAGACTTGAAAACATAGACTATCATGTGAGAACCTGGGTGATCCAGCAATCCTGAAATGGATCTGGTCCATGATGAAAAACATTTGCCAACTAATAGCATATGATTTTTAAGAAATCCATTCTAGGTTTGTTGGATCGCCCAGGTTCTCCCATACATAACACTGCACAACAACGATTTTGCTACTGGGAATAACACATGTGATTTACATGATATCGAGTATGCTGATTCCAAATCTAAACTCAGAATTTCCCTATCACGTACAGATTTTAAGGTGTAGGCGCGGTATGGCTTTTCAAATAATTGGTAATTGGGTAATGCATTTTTACATGGGAACATTATAACAGTTGCAGCTACCACAATGCCTACTACCGCTGAATAGCATCCTCTGGTGGCATGCATGTTCCAGCAGTGGCTGGGCAAGTCAGTGAGCTAATGTCTCTAGTGCGAAAACTTATTAATTATTAATCTTATTGGATAGTACAGCTAGGCCATAGTGAGTCTGTTTTGAGCTAAAGATGAGTAGGTGCATCTGTCTTAATAAACCGGATAATTTTTACCCCGTATGATCAACGCAAGATCCTAACAAAGAATGTGAGAGTTGCTTACAAGTATTACTTTGGATGTGAAATTGGAGATCGGGATAAAGACTGGGCACCTCATATCTGCTGTCAGGTGTGTTACGCTGGCCTAACACAGTGGTTGAATAGGAAAAGGAATAAATTGCCTTTTGCTGTGCCTATGATTTGGCGTGAGCCAAAAGACTATCACTCGGACTGCTACTTCTGTATGAATAAAATTGCTGGGTTTTCAAAGAAGACTAAGTCAAAAATCTTCTATCCTGATTATGCATCTGCTTAGATGCCAGTGCCACATAATGCAGAGAATCCAGTGCCAGTCCCTCCTACATCTGTTGTTACTGACAGTGACATATTGGATGAAGAACAGGAGTATGATGTCGATGTTAATGAATGTTACGAACCCCAATTTGAAGAGGGTAAGCCACATTTTATAAGCCAATCAGAATTTAGATGATCCAGTAAGGGACCTGTCTTTGTCAAAAGAGAAGTCTGAACTGTTAGCCTCCAGATTAAAGACAACTTCACACTTTTGTGATCGTCACACAAAGTTTGCAGGTTATTATAAGCTGGAAAATGACGTTTGCTTCTCTACTGAGTGGTCTGATGATGGAGTTAGGTTGCGAATACATACCAGGGCAGTGGAAATTGCTCATAGATTTGAGCCAAGTAAGTTTGAAAGCTGTATTGCTGCATTAAGGTAACGAAAAGCCTTCTGTTCCTCTTGCTCATGCAGAGGGAACGAAAGAAATATACAAATCCATGGAGTTCATTTTGAAATTGATTAACTTCAGAACACAAGTGGAAGGTTTGTGATGACCTGAAGGTGGTGGCTCTCCTTCTTGGCCTGCAATTGGGATATACAAAGTATACAGTATGTGCTTTCTGTGCCTGTGGAACAGTCGTGATGACAGCAACCATTACAAAGTGAAAGAATGGCCACCCAGACCTGAACACACTGTTGGCCAGTACAACGTGAAGCAAAAATCACCCATTGATCCAAAGTTTACCTTCCGCCACTTCATATTAAACTTAAATTAATGAAAAACTTTGTTGTTGCAATGGATCGTGATGGTATGGGTTTTGAATATCTGAAGGACAAGTTTGGAAAAGGTATAACAGATGCTAAACTGAAAGCAGGCATTTTTGTTGGTCCCCAAATCTGCAATTTCATGTGTGATGCCACATTCGGAGACAAACTCAACTTGCTGCTTGGGATACATTTGTGCTAGTTGCACAAAACTTTCCGGGCAACCAGCGAGCTGAAAACCATGCTGAACTTGTGAACAACATATTAACAGCATACCAACTTGGCTGCCGAATGTCACTTAGAATTAATTTCTTACATTCCCATCTGGACTTCTTCCCACAAAATTTGGGTGATGTGAGTGATGAACAAGGGGAGAGTGATGAACAAGGGGGAGAGGTTCCACCAGGACATTTTTGTTCTGGAAACAAGATATCAAGAACAGTGCAACTGCAACATGATGGGCGACTACTACTGGTTTCTGCAACAGGAGACAGTGGAGAGCCACAAATCAAAAGCAAGTGCCTGAAACACTTCTGAAGTGTACATGTGTTAAACAAGTACTCAGGTGAAATATGTGTAATTGTATATGTTGTTGCAACATAAAAGTACGTTTTTGTAATGTCATGGAACTATGAGGCAAAAGTTAGTTGCAGAACGAGAGAATGTAGCTAATCGCGTCTATACGTGTAATTACCTTAAGATCCTGACATCCTAGGCAGAAATATGATTTCAAATGGATTCAGTGCACTTGATTTATTATAGGACACATGGATTTTAACTAAGTAGCAGACAATATTTATTTTTTTGTGATGCAGTGTAATAGTCTATCTTCTCCAGTCTCCAGAAGGCTTTAAAAAATCAGGGTCATTGTGTCTTTTGGGAGGTTTTTTCGTAATATATTTTCTTTTAGTAGATGAAGTTGAAACTGTATAATTTAATATGATAATTGAAGTCCTAAGTAAAAAGTTATTACAGGGTTTTTTGTCTTCCTCATATCTTGAATAACACTTTCTAGTGTGAGGACATCCTCATTGTATGGGTAATTTAGAACTGCTAAATTATATCCTTTCATGGTTCCTTTTTAGCAACTGCTCATTTACTTGTTACACTTTGTTTTGTTTTTTTCTTTAAGACTGGTTATTTGCATAAACCTAGCTAAATGTTTTTTATGCACTGCAATTTTATCCAGACTTGTAATTAGCAGCCTAACGTGAAAACTACTAGTTTCTTTCTCTTACCTAAATCATTTGTCATTACCCCCAATTTCCTTTTATAGAAGCAGGTTATTGAAATGCAATTCTGTACTTTTTGATTTTTTTTACATTTCAAAATTGTAACTCCATCCATATAAATTATGTAGTGGACATAAAAGTGTTGAGGGAAGCTGTCATCAGATGATGGCCGAGAGTACAGACATTATTTTGTTCTATGTGTAAATATGTATACTTTTTTGGACCATGCATGCCTCACCTTGCACTAAGCAAACATCACTGGCTGTATCCTTATCCTAGAGAAACAAAAGTAGCCCACATAACATATCTGTTTTAGGCAATGTGAAGGCTATGTACACACATGAGATGATTGCCGATACGATCGGCAGGGCTTTTCTTGGATGAGAAACTGGCGTGTGTACAGAGGCCGTCTGACCCCAGAACTGATCCATGAATGACAGAAGATGAACAACCACAATGGAAGTGAAGGGAAGATGGCAGAGCTGGGTGTGGCTTGCTCGTTCTCTCCTCTCCCCTCACCATAGAACAGTTTGGCACTGTATGTACAGCACTGTTTCAGTTATCTTTCAGTTACGTCGTTGGAAACGATTGTGAAATCAATTACAAAAATCTAGCGTGTGTACTTACCCTTAGCCCCATAGAAACTACCACTACTTCCCACCACTACATATCTCCCATCCAATTGTGTGTGAAATTCCCCCACCTACTAGATTGTAAGCTCTTCAGGGCAGGGTTCTCTCCTCCTGTATCACTGTCTGTATTAGTCTGTCATTTGCAATCTCTATTTAATGTACAGCGCTGCGTAATATGTTGGCGCTATATAAATCCTGTTTAATAATAATAATAATAATAGGGACGTTAGATAAATGTCCCTGGAAATGATCTTTTGGTATTGTATCCAATGACAGAAGAATGAACGAGTGCTGTTCTGCTGTATGAAGGGGGAAGGATGAGCGAGTGGCACCCCACTGTGCTCTCTTCCATAGAAATGCAAAGTGATCTATTCTAAACAGTTGAAGAACAACATCAGGAGACCGTTGTACACATGTCGGGCTTTTGCCTGAGAGGAGCAGGAACTTTTGTTTCAGGGACAATCATCTGAGGTTTGTTTGAAGCTTTACCATGGTAAGCTTGTATTAGAAAAAGAGATGGTAGTTGAGAAGTGATGGAAGATGGAAGACCCCAATTGAAAGTCTGGGAGAACAAGTCATAGTCCTTTTATCAGCTGGGGTACCCTCATGGACACTAATAGACACATTGTATTGATGTAGTTTGTTTGATATAATAAAAGTTTGCTTTTTTCTAGAGTTAAATGGTAGGCAATATCTCCTTTTTTGTAAATTGCCCCTACATTTATTAGCCAGAAGCCAGCTTTATGTTTAGAGATAAAGTGGAAGTAAACTCGTGATTACTCACGTCACCTTTTCCATGGTAGTACCCTGCCATCTTCCTAAAGACTATCCTTGGCCATCTTGATTGGCCGTGTTGGCATGATGTAATTCCAAAGCAGACGCATGGGAGTTCATTCATTCCCAGTACACCTGGCAAATAATGCTGAGCTGAACATCTCTGTACAATTACAGCTCTGTAAAATTTGACAGCTGGGCAGCACCTAGGCAGGTAAGAAAAGTAATTTCAGGAGGGACATGGCCTGTCACCTTCTGCAATAACCACCTGTGCCCATGGTAAAAGTGGGATTTTAGTTTCTATATTCAGCAACAGTTGGATAGCATAAGCAATCTAAACAATGTGGTTAAAGATACTCTTAAACTAAAAAATATGGTTGTTGTTTTAAATTTTTTTTCCCCTGCTTTAGGAAGAATTGGAGTATTGTGAGCGTCTTTTGAAGATCTGCTTCCAGGATGTTCCTGATGACAGTGGGATGGACCGATGATCACATTACAATTGTGTTTACAAATATTGCCTCATGATGGGGCAAGATGATGAGGAAAATATTATTTTATGGACTGTTGTTGTGGCTCTCCTCAGACATATGCAATCTTTGTTTCAAAAGAAAAGTCTAGGAATATAAAGGAAAATAAACGGGACAGACCTATTTAATCTGTATTTCTACAAAAATGTCTTGTGTATCTTGAAATAAAAATACACATTTTAAAAAAGAATTGTAGTTTTTTATTTTACTTGATTGCTTACTTCCTTTCTTGTTCAGATTTCTGCACTTTAGCTAGTATAACAATGAGCATCAAAGGAATGTTATAGAATTGAGATGTGGTGTTCTCCTGACCTAGGTTTGCAGTTCCTTTGCAGTCTCGGTTTGATAAAAAGATAATTGATTGCTATACAACTGCTCTATCTATTCTTTAAAAACACAAAAAGGTAAAACCTTCCCTGTTGTAATGGTTTCAGCTACTGCCAGTGATACCTGAATAAAGGATGTCTGAGTTAGAACCATTGGCCTTCTTTAATAAAGCTCTCCAAGGCTGGAGAGGATACACTTTTAGAAGTGAACCTTGGTGATCCAGCAAACATGGAATAAATCTGGTCCAGTATTTAAAAAATCCTGCAATGCCCAGTATCTGCCTCCCCTGGCCATGGCTGCCCGGCATCACTGGTATATGCGTCCCCTGGCCTCGCGCCCCCAACGTTCACACGCCAGGGACACATATACCAGTGAGATGCCGGGCGGCCATGGCAAGAGGAGGCATGGCCGCCGGGCAGGCATGGGACGTGCAAGCGTGCGGCTGGGGGGTGGGAGCATGCGGCTGGGGGGAAGAACTAGGCAGGAAATTTAAAATAGGTATTTTTAAATGTACCTCATTGACATTTAAAAATACCTATTATTTATACCACCGGGGAGGCTAAATAGCAAATTACGTTTAAGAAAATAATTCCAGATTTGCTGGATCACCCAGCTTTACTGATAAAAGTGTATCCTCTCCTGCTTTGGAGAGCTTTAATAAATCATGCCCCATGTGTTCAACAGTGTGTTTTTTAAATGTATTTCTAATAACCCTCTACCTTTTTATGGAGGACCTTCATAAAAATACATTCCAAATAAGTCAGTTTAGGAACTTTTGTGTAATAAAATGTTAAATAGAGAGGGACAATAAAGTATAAGATTAAATAGTACAGCAATAGGAATATACGTACAATTGTGTGCTACTTCCCTCACCTCCTAGATTTTAAGCTCTTTGAGGCAGGTTCCTGTGTGACTGTCTGTCTGTCATTTGCAATCTCCTATTTGTTATGTACAGCGCTACATAATACGTTGGCGCTATATAAATCCTGTTTAATAATTTTAATATATGCACATTTATTTGTAGATATTTATGAAAGGCCACAGTAATATCCTCGTTCTAGGGGAAGCCAACAGGCTTAAATGGAACATACAGATCATTTATGTGTGTTTGTGTGTCAGAATGCACGTGTAATGTATTGGGTTTTAAGTCAAAATTCATGGCACAACACTGCAGTACAAGTTTGTGCTAGGTTAAATTGTAACTAAACCAGAAAAAAAATTATACTCGCCTTTACTTCCACAGAACCCCCAATTCCTCTGGCACAGTCCTTGTTTGGGTCCTCCTGTCCTGTAATCCAACTTTATCAGGGGGAAGTGAAAGTGCCAGGCGGGGTCCACATCACCCGATCTCGCACTGCACAGATGTAAATTGGGGAGGGGGGAGAAAAAATAAATCTCTCCCCATTCAGGTTTATAAAAAATTGCTAAAAGCAGCTTAAATGAGGCCAAGAAGAAAGTCCACTTTACCTATCAATGATCTTTTTAAAAGCTTACAAGTATCTCAAATTGATGTCAAAATCAAACCCAAGCTAAAACCTAGAGACCTTCAGGGCACATGCACCTAATTCCTTGAACAATGCCATATTGTCATAAAATATAATGTATTTATTTTAATCCAAAAAAATGCAATGTGAACACAAAAAAAAATAAGTTTTTGAAGGGATGAGCAGCAAAAAGAACTCTCATATTTTCAGGAAAACCAGGTTTTGGGGGACTGGATGTCTAATGGAGAGGATTTGCTGGCCCTCACCTAAGGTTTCTTCTGAGTAAGAGGAATCCTAGACTATGAGCATTTTAGATGCATGATCTGCAGTCCAGTAGTGTGTCAGAGTACTGTTGCATGCATATAGATGACAGGCCCATGCAAGACGGTGCACATGCGCAAAACATTTGCAATTGCAAGGGCTATTTAAGATTCCCTTGGTTCTGGCAGATATTGCTGGATCCTCAAAGTGTTTATTTGCCATTCTGCCCAGCGTTCATTCTGTCTCTGACTTCTGCTATCTGCCACCTGTCGTCTTCGACTTTGCTTTAATTTTCCACCAGCCCTGACCCCAGCCTGTTAGCAGAAATCCCAGTCTGCCTGGTGTCTGCTCAGCAGTGAAGCTGGGTGATTCAGCAAACCTGGATTGGATTTTACAAAGTTATATGCTATTTGCTAGCAAATGTTTTTAATCCTGGACCATATCCATTCCCAGTTTGCTGGATCACCCAGCTTCACTGATGAAAGTGTATTTTCACCAGCCTTGGAGAGCTTTATTAAATCAGGCCCTATATAATCCTACTTTCTCCTTGAAGAGAGAGCTAGGGGTGAACTGATGACATCCTTACAGCATAGTAGTCCAGTGGTCAGTAGGGGTGCTGACCCATCACCCCTCCGTTGGGTGCTCTGGTGAACGCCAGGTGTCAGTCCACACCTCAGGTAATCCCACATCACCTGCCAGGGGGCAATTTATAACAAGTTTTTTCACACCCTGGAATGTAATAATGTAACAGAAGAGCGAATTTTATGACTTTTTTCAACAGTTCTGCCCCATAGCTCAGACTAGATGTAGGAAGAAATCCAACCCCACCTAACATATCCGACTTTGGGGCTGGACATCATTGCAGCCATCACGACCCCTCACCATATTTCCAGTACAGATACAACATAAGTTTGGCCCCATGCCTTCTTCCCCATTTTAGGAAGTGCTGGTCATCATGGCATAATGTCACAAGGCAATGTTTATTAATACTTTCACTTTCCCATCTGCAGGTGCAATCCTCCAGACTCTGCACTGAGCACTGTATGTCCAGGTGAGTCCCACCTCCTTATATCACTTTCCTGTCTTTTCTACAACTCTAGCTGCGTGGTGATAGGTCCAAAGCGCGTGGCAGGCAAATGTTACCCCGCCCACTCACGCAGACCTCTCCGCCCAAAAGTTTCAAGGCGCTCCTAACTCCTGTGCCACGCCCACTCCTCGGCACGAGCAGAGCGCCTCCCGCAGGTCGGTCGAGGCCGTGTGCACCGGAACCCCCCTCTGCTTCTGAGCGGAAGCGGAAGAGTCAGCTCTTTCCGCTGTTGCCGTCCTTCCAAAGATTGCTGCTTCCCCCTGTGTGACAGCTGCGATAAGCCAGGACGGTACGCTCCAACAGTCCCTCTCACCTCCCCTCTGCAGGGACCGGAGGCCGCCGGCGCAGCTGCTGTATTACAAGCTCCGTGACCCCCTATTAGCACGGTAAGTACCCACACGGGCCTGTCACACGCCGCGCACCTCAGAGAAGTTGGACGGAGCTATTAACCCTTGCAGTGCCGGGAGCGCTTCACCTAGCAACACGTTACCCAGAGTGCAGCTCGGTACCGCCCACCGGCCGGGTCACTTCTGGGCTTCGAGCTTAGTCTCTGGTTCTGCTAGGCGACCCAATGCAAGTAACCCAGGCTCAGGTCTTCCACATTGCTCCGGTCTATTACATTGTATGGAGGAGTTTGGAAGATTAATGCAAATCCACTGCTCACATACAAACGTGAACATCTTACAGGCAGCTCCTAGGTACTCCATGACTTTGTATTTTTTTACTGCTTTATTAAATTAAAACAGCAAAAGGTTAAAACCAGAAGTTACAAATATAGCAAAAGTAAAGGTATAAAGTTCCTGAAAGAACCTGAAACCTGAGAGGAGTGTGAAAGCCGACTTTGTGGTTTTATCTCACTTTTTGACAAGCCTTTTCTGTGTGTTGAGTTTATTTCAGCAGCTTTGCACGTTTTGGGGTCGTGCGTGTGCTGAAACCACAGGTTCAAATCCGAGATTGTGTGACGCTGCCCCGGTCGCCCTCCCCAGGGCTTCGGTCAACAGAAGTGATTGGCTGGATGCAATTTTATTATTATTAACAATAAACTTCATGTACCACTAACATATTCAGCAGTGCTGTACAATAAATAGGGGTTGCAAATGACAGATACAGTACTGGGGGAGGAGAGGGGCCTGTCCAAAAGAGAATCCAAAGTTCTCCAAGACTAGAAAAGATACTGAACCTGGGTGATCCAGCAAACCTGAAATGCATTTCTTAAAATAATTTACTATTGGCAAATGTTTTCAGTCCTGGACTAGATCTATTCTAGTTTCCCACGTTCTCCCGTGATAGTCTACCTTTCCCAGGCATTTGATAAATGTTTGGTCAGGGATGGAGTGAAATCCTCAGGCTGTCTGCTAGTTTTTGCTGGTTGAACCTCCAATGCGTTGCCAACTTTTTCTACTGCAATAAAATGGCCTAATGTAGTGTTGTCACCTTGTGAGAAAAAACATCACTTCCTGGTAGGTTTACATGTAAACCAAGCTTCTTTGTAAAAATATTTTATTGTAAATAATAGTTTCTGTGTACAGCCTTTGTGTTACATTGTTACTTTGAGCTGCTGACTTAAAACTCAGCAGGGAAGAAGAACTTTAGTGTTTACTTCCAGCATTTTATTTAGGAAGTATTAAAGGAGCTAGAGACAGACCCCCCCCCCCCCCTCCTGTCACTCTGCTCCAAATAGAACCTTAACACTTAGACATCTCTAATCACTACACTTTCAATTATGCCAAAATAATTGAAAAAATAAAATTTACAGCCTAAATCCTTCTCACTTACTTCATTTTGCAAAATCTTCATTACAAAATTTCCAACAAGTAGCAGCCATACAGAATGGACCCAGCCAGGAATGTTCTTTTACTGGCACCATGTGTCCTTCTTGCTGCAATCTGGCTATTACTCCTCATTGGTCTGGCTGAATGAATGGCTGCCCGGTGATAGCTGCTGAGAGTCAGATAGTTGCAGAATAGGTCAGGTGGTGCTTGTGGCTGAAATGGCCGGGGTAAACCCAGTGTGTGAGGGTTGTTAGGCAGAGTAGGGTGAAATGAAATCTTAGCCAGACAATTTATGAAAAATTTAGCCAGACAATTTATCCTTTCAGAATGCAATGGAAGCCTTTAAAATGTATTTCTTCAGTCATTTCTATATTTGAATTTTCATTATTTTGCAAAATCTCAAAGGTAGTTTCAGAAATTCTGGCATTATTGATAGAAGTGAAAACCTCCAACTACAGCCCACTTGTATGATTAGAAAGCAGTTTGGGTAACTTACCAACCAATGACGATATGCTTAGCTTTGTGCATATTTTCCAGTACCTTCCTTGACTTAAGAAAACATTTGCTTGTAGTTGGGAGATATGGGTATGTCTTCACGTGAAGAACTTTTCCGTGGTTCCGAAAAGGTTGGCGACCACTGTTCTAGAGAACTGTTGTCATAACTACTGTATTAAGGCTGGTGCCGACTGGTGAGGAAGTTTGGGTACCACTTTCGCACACCCCTAAACTGCTTCAGGAGGGGTGCAATATGTGACCTCTCACCTGTGCCAGCCCATGGAGAATGAATGGGAGCAGTAGTAAGCAGTTCAGCACCGCTCATGGTCAAATGTGCAAATATGTGTTCCTTAAGAACCAGCAGGCAGGTGGACGACTGGCTGTTAGCTGCACAAAAAATGATTTTTTTCTATTTAGTGAATTTCTTGCTTAACATAAATGGTCAGTGGAGACACACTTTTACATTGCTGATAATTTGGAAAAGGGCCCTACTTCTTTGGTGGTTCAAAGAAAGAATGCTACTAATATTGGTGGTAATTGGCAAAAAATGCCTCTTGATGGTGATTGGAAAGAATGGTCCTTACATTGGTGGTCAGTGAGAAAATGGCTCTCCATTTAGATCGCTAAAAACACTTAGAAATTGCTCATTGCTTAACATACTTATAGCAAACTTTTGAGGAATGTTAGGGTTCCACAAAAGGCTGGTCTAGAAAAATGCAAAACTTCTATGCAACTTTTTCTGATTTGTGATAAGACTTTAATACCCTACCCCTTCTGGTGTTTGCCTAAATAAATATATTTTCTAATACAGCTTTTTTTTGAAAAACATTCCTTGGCTTAACTACTCATCCTAAAAAGAACCATATCCTAAACCAATAAAAAATAATAATAAAATAATAATTAATAATACTGATATATAACCCCTTGTCCTTCATTTATATTTTCTTTTCATTGGCAAATAATACCTACTTGTCTGTTGTACATACCCTGGTTACTTTGCAATAAAAATATCATGACTAGTCTTCATTGTGTTTGAATATATCTGGGAAAGTTCATTTTAAAAGATTCAAGCAAAGTGTACGTGACCTTTTTGCCACCTTCCCCAGTCCAATGTGACCCACTGTACGGAGGTTGGTTGAATTGAACTTCACCCTTCATACAACAAATCATGATGGGCATGGTATAGCTTTTATAAAATCATGCATTTTTTGCATTCATTGGAATGTTTGCTGCTGGTTTTTTTTTTGTATAACTTTCTCAAAATATTTACTGAATTTACACACAATAGAAGTCTGTTTTACAGGTCTTTAGGCATTGCTTCTTGTGTTTTTTTTCCTATGGTTACATCTTCTGTATGACAATCTTCTACAAGCAGCTGAGTCCAATACAATAAGATAATGCATTTATCAATAACTGTGGTCAATTTCTTTAGCACATGTTCATGGATGATTACTGGCTCAGTTGCCTTGTGTGTCTTATTTTATAGATATGTAAGCGTCTCAATTACTACATTTTGGTAATAGCAAAAAGCATTGGTTTACTTCTGTCAACAATACTGATTTTGATCCCACCTTTGTAAAGGCTTTGTAAAAAGGGTAACATCTCATTTCTTTTACTTCGTGACATTCATTTGACCTACAGTTGTATATGTTATTACAGTCAAGGTTTGAAATCCATCACTTTCCCTAGTTACCATGTGCAACAAGTATTACTGCCTCTTTGCTGTTAATGGGAAAAAAACACATTATTTTTAATTCCCCCTCCCCCCCCCCCCCAAAAAAAAAAAAAAAAAAATTGCTATGGTTGGTGGTATGCATGTTTCTATTCATGAAATTTAACAATACTTAGCTTTTGTTTCCTCTTGTTGTGAGGTTTTGTAAACAAATTAGCCTTAATGTAATAGATTAGAATGATTGAAAAATGTAGCAGTTGGCTTTACAAGTGCTATTAGATAATTTAATATTACTGTTTGCTTGTGAAGAAATGTTAAAGAAGAAAAGTTGCCTAGCCCTCCATAACAACACATAGTTGCCTTTTTTGCTGTTCAATGCTAACCTCTAGGAATCAAGAAAAGGCAGGTGTAAGATTCCTAAACTTGGATCTTGCAGATAGCTATATACTTCCAGTGTATTCTTAAAAATCTGACCAATGCAGTCTGTGCATTTGTGGCTTGCACTCCAGTAATTTCAGTCGACACTTGTACACAGCCCACAAACCTATTAACAGGCTAGAAGGCTCAAAGCTTAACTGTTTCACTAGAATAAGGTTGCTAAAGGGGTTTTTACCTTTTCTTCAAAGGAAAGTGGGAAAGTAAAATATTGAACCAGCCGTAAAGTATGGCTCCTGCTGTACCTTGGACTCTGCTTCACATCCCTTGGATACACCGGTGTAGTATTTCTTCTCTTCCTTTCTCTCAGCATTCACAAACCGCTGCCTGTAGCCTTGTGATTTTTGTATGGCTAAATGGAGAATGAGGTCAGAGACATGACTCTAGTACTCTAATACTGGTGTCCTAGGGATATGATGAGATGAGGGATATTGACTGTAAGCTGGAAGAACAACAGTAGCTGTACACTGTGTGTGGACCAACATTTTTACTTTTTTTGCCAGATAAGACCGCAGCATAAAACTTGGAAGCTTTACCCAGGGGAGAGCAGCAGATCAGGAACTTTTCTTGAATAATTTGCCCCCACTGCTGGAGAGACATCAGAGGTGTAAAGATTAGGCTAAGTACACGTCAGATGATTTATGTCCGATATTCGCCTCAGGGCTGCCTTTCCATGTGGGGTCCAATGGAACCCGGGCATAGCTACTACCTTGTGTGTTTTTTCCCATTAGTACTATAGGCTGAGAGGGTAGGATTGGTGGCGATACCCTTTTGAAAACTCAAAAAAACAGGTTTTACTAGAAATGATAATCCAGCAATTTAAATTTTCTCACCATGTGGTCGCTTTAAAAAATACTGTATATTTGTAGTACCAAAGTCTCCACGCATGTGCATTGTAAAGGATCAGGAAAATATTAGAATGAACAAGAGCTATGTTCATGCATACGAAAGCAAAGAAAAAGGCCAATATTAGAAATATCTAATATGGCGCCCACTCCGCACATGTACTGTAGAACATGTCCAGCTTATTGCTTGTGTGCACCTGGAGGTTCTGGGCCCAGGTGAATTTTGCAAGGGATTTTTACAGTCAGGTTATGGGGCAAAAAAAATCAGATATTCTGTTATTTATATGTATTTCATACAGTCAAACATATTGAAGTTTAAGTCCCTGATCGAATGTGTAGGTGTGTTTCTTTCCCAGGTAAAAAAGTCATGTGTATTGACATTGGGGAAAATCTATTCAGGGGCTCCACTCTTTCATGTATTCAGCCTTTCTTCACCCCACAAATAATTGACAGACCATGTACGCATCATTGTTTCAGATTTCTTGTCTAGTGATAACTGTGTGGAAAATCGATTTGGGTGGGTTGGTTGAATTTGGCAGCGTATCTACCAATATTTACAGCGGCCAGTATTTCTTGCAGTGGCAGATGGGAACCGGTAGAAAAACAGGACATAGGCATACCCCCATGGTACTAGGCTGAAGTTTTAAGGCATATACCCAAAGTCTTTAAATGGTTATATGACCACTTTATATGCTGCATATTCCAATAGTGTTTTCCTTGCTTTGAGTAATTTAATTTACAGTCGTGAAAATGTATGTATGCAAAGTGGTTTCAGTGTATTTGAACAGATAAACATTTGGGGGGGGGGGGGGGGGGGGAGGGGAGGGGAGGGGGTCCCCATGCTGAAATTGAAGGAGCTCTCTAATCCCTCAGTTGGTTGTGGATGCTAATAAGTTTAGCTAGCCATACGCTATGCATTATATTGAGATCAGATGGTTGTTTTAGCACAGAAAGACCTGGATGCTTAATAGGTGGTTACAAGGCTGGTTTACTCTTTGAAGCTGCTAATCTGCTGCTTATCGTTTTCACTGTTTATCGTTTAAACATGGAATCATTGGTGTGCAGTTGTCCATTATTACAACTATTGATGATGTTCCTAATTAAGTTAGCATTTGTTTAGGTAAATCACATATGTGGGCACAGTTATAATTTTTTTCAATTTACTTATTTGCATCTCTGTGTAAAGCTAGTGAATGTAACAACAATGTAGTATTTGGGAACCTGTGACAACTGGATGGACTATACAACTTCACAAGCGTTAGCTAATATGGTTTAGTACAGTGTTCAGAAGTGCAGTTTCCAGGTGACAGGTATTTTAAACCCCCCTCCCTGTTTACAAATGATTTCTTCTTGTCAGTTACAACAAAACATTTGTTACCCTGGAGTTTTTTTCCGTTTGCTTACACTTCCTGATATAACTGTGTTTGAGTTGTTTGCTGGGCTGGATTAAACACAACTGACTTTGGTCCTTTCTCATTAGTAGAGTTGATTTAAAGGATTTACACCGTTTCCTCATCGAAGACTACAAATTAATGTAATTGGCTTTCATGGAGCTGGCTGCATATTAGTTGTAGCGTAATATAACAGAAAGTCAATTTTAAAGGTCTTTCAAAATATTCTGTGTATAACCAGTCAGAGAACCTCACACAACAAAGTTTTAGTAAAGTTTTAAATGTTAAAAAAAAAATCTAATTGCTTTGTGTAAAGGCATTTGTGAATGTTTTTACAACCTGCAAATGCTTAAATAGTATAATAAAAACCAGTGGATCTGTTTTTTGTGCACATGTTTGCAGGCTTTACACATATGCAAGTGGTTGTTCAGAAGCTCTAGCTTCTAAGTTTGTTTTGCCATCCAAACACCACTATAGACTTGCATTCAACTGCTCATAAAAGCTTGTTCAGGATTTTGCTGAAGGAATTGCTAGCTGAATTAAAAAAACAGTATTTTCAGGCCTTTCAAAAGCCAGAACAAATGCCAATAAATGTCTGTGCAGACGTTTGCAAACACAAGCCTGAAAATGATCCTGGACACCTAGCTGTGCAGAGTTGGCTTTCAGAAGCCGTTACCTGCCATGGTTTTTAGAAGCAGATCAGATCATGCCTTTAGTATATTTGGGTGCCATAACAAATGTTACTGCAATGTCCTGATGAATGTAACCTGCTTTGCAATTTAACAGTGTGTATGGACAGTCTCAAAAGTTATTTAAAAAAAAAACAGTGTAGTGTAACCCTTTCACAGTGTTCTCTTGAGATAACATTTATTCATGTATTTGTGTGATGAAGTGGCAATATTCTCCATGACACTCTAGTGTACTTGGCCCATGGTTGTGTTTTGCAATGCTTCAACACAATTTACAGTGCAATTTCCTGCCAGAGAAAGTACATTCATCTGTATTGGTGCAGTTGGCCATGCATGTCATGTTGTGTTGTAGCAGCAAGGTTGGCTTAGTGGCTAGCGCACTGGCTTTTGTAGCATTAGGTCCCAGGTTTCAATCTGGGCCAGGACACTATCTGCAACGAGTTTGTATGCTCTCCCCATGTTTGTTTCCTCTCATATTACAAAAACATGCAGGTAAGTTAATTGGCTTCCTCTCAAAACTGCTCTTAGACTGTTAATGACATATGACTATGGTATACACGTAATATTAATGGTGTAAATGGGCTCATAAAAGCAGTTACTTGCAAAATATATAATTACTCCTCTCCCAATGTCTTATTGCCCATGTAGTTTTCTAGCCTAAACAAAGGCTTTTTTTAATATCTTTATTGTAAAATATGTTTTGTTTTCCCAGCACACTTTTGTTTCTTGTTTAGGATGATGCATTGCGGTTTTGTTTGTCAGTTGGGTATTTTGACTCACAGTAGTTTCAGAAAAGACCACTGAGCAAAAAATGTATTCCTCTGATAACACTGGGGAACGCATTTTTTGTTGAGTTAGATCTTACACAAATTTTTGTGTGGTAAATCCAGAAATGACCCTAATTTTTTTGCTATCGCATCAAGTTTTTACGATACAGGGTACCCTTCATTTTTGTCAAAAAACATACAAATTTTACATAAAATGAAAAAAAAATGAAATAATAACTTTAATGTACTGTTTATTTATATTTCTTTTGTTCATACAAAGGATTTATTGTTACTCTGACATTTTTTTTATTGTAAAACATTTGAGTATTATTCAGGTAAGCAGTTAAGGTAAAAGGTAATGCTTAGAGCTTTTCCTGGAGTGTTCAGTGTTAGGACAACCCGGCTGGATGCTCCAACAATAGTCAGCCATCATATGTACATCCCATCTATCCTGATACCGTCCTTCCATGACCTTCAAAACTTGGTGGAATTGTTCACCTTGCTCATCACTGACTGCGCCAAGGTTTTTAGGGAAGTTAGAAAGATGGCTATGCAGAAAATGCACCTTGATGGTGATATATTGCAACCAAGCATTTTTATAGCTCTCCATGAGCTTCTGGACAACTTCTGTGTAATTATTTGCTTGTGTGTTTCCAAGAAAGTCCTTGCAATGGCTTTGAATGATAATCAATGATTCTTTTCGACTCCTGACATTGTCCTGATGAAATGTTCATCTTTGATGAGCTGCTGAATCTGTGGATTGTCAAACACACCAGCCTTTATTTTTTCCATTGCCAGGCTAGGATATAGCAAAATGAGGTACTTGTAACAGTCTCCTTCAGTTGGCAAAGCTTTAACGAACTGCTTCATCAGGCCCAGTTTCATGTGCAGAGAATATAATATTCTTTCTATCAACAAGTGGCTCATGTAGAATGTTTAGATCACCTGGTTTTAGGGCAGATCTTGGAGGCCAATTCCTTTCCACCCAATGCCTCCCACGAGCTCTGCTGTCCCACATGCACAGATAACAGGGATACTTGGTGTATCCGCGTTGTTGACAAAGAAGGAAGCATAATATTTTAAGGTCAACACACATGACCCAATTGTGTTGGTGATATTGCAACAACTCAATGGGTTTTGAGTGCTCTTTTAAATGAGCAGAAAGTAGGAGCAAGCCGAATAGGACGAGGAAGACCATTCCAGAGAGTTGGAGCAGCTCTAGAAAAGTCTTTAAGCTCCACTTTGAGCTATAGATGAATAGTCGGCATTCAGTTGAGTTATAGATTGGAATTTTCAATTCCTTCATTAAACCAGATATGTTATGGCAATACACAAAGCCACTGTCAGTTCTAAAGCACTACAGAAATGCACTTTCTCTGGTTCTAAAGTAGATACCTTCGTTCCTTTTTCAAGTAAGTTTTTCTTACGCAGTGTTGATGCTAGGAGTTCTGCAGCCTTCTTCGATAGTGCCAAATCGCTCAACTCATCCTGATCAAATCCCTTACCAACAGAGTCCTCTGCAATTTCAAACTCTTCATCATTGTTGTGACCCAGTTTATCACCATATTCATGTTCTTCAAGAGAGGGTAGTGTTAACAAAAACCGGCACTGGGATTTCATCTGAATGAGCCACTGGGCTTATAGCCGATGTTAGACTAGGATACTCTATATTACATTTATTTTTCTTGTTATATCCTTAAGTTTTCACTATTGGAAAGTAACCCTCACTGAAATGATCTCCTGGCTCTCGCCAAACCATAGGTATACCAAACGGGATCTTATCACGTGTACCCTTTGTCCACATGCGTAAACCCTTAACACACTGTTTGCACACCTTATGAGGGGCCCAAGACTGATCCAGATCACCAAGTTTAATATTGAAATTTGCCGAATAGGCTTGTTCTACAAATGTGCTGATGTTCGCCCTTTGACTGGGAAAGATGAAACTGCCACAGATACAACAAAATGAATCAAGGTTGTTTAGGCACTTAAGACGAGAAACAGCAGAGCCAGACATGATCTGAAAGAGAGGAAATACGTGTGTTAGTAGAAAAATAAATTTGGATTATTCACTACATAGAGAAGTGCAAAACCTGACCACACTGTCCTGCATGTAAATGAATAGCCTATACAAATCCACACTACAGTAATCATAAAAAGCTGATGTGAAGAAAACAAACTGCACTTTCAGAATCAGATTACCTATTAGTGTAAATAACCTTAAAAATTGAAGTCATCAAAAAATTGTTCAAATTTGTTCCCCAGGGTAATCTTACATTGCCCAATTGTTCTGTTGTATTCCCCATTCTTATCATGCTACAAAAAATTACCTGCAGTATTTTCTGTTTACAAGCCTATTCTTGGAGGAATATAGTTTGGCCGCATTCCAGTGACCTGCCACCGGCTCAAGTTTGTCACATCTGTTTAATAAGTAAAAAGTTTATTAAAAAAAAAAGCCTGTTGATCTTGTCAAAAATCCAGCTTTCCTTGTGAATTACTCTGCTACATCCCTTGAATGGGAATGTTAAATAATTTGGCAAAAAAAAATGGCTATGGAGGACAATGCTTTACCACCATAATGATAATTAATTTTTGTTTTGTAGTTGTAGGGATTAAACGTGGAGGAATATGTGTAAATGTTGCAGAAATATACTGTTTTTTATACTTTAATGAGAAATAGTAATGGTTTTGAAGCAGTGTTTTTTTTTTTTATTTTATTTTTGGCTGTTTTGGTTATTTGGTTATTCATCTATCACAGCCATGCCCAAGGAAATGTTTAGGCATGCTTTATTTGTCATTTATGTTCTAACATTCATATTGAGTGTCTTTAGATTTTACATTTATTTTATTTACTCATTTTCAGAGACTATATGATGTCTTTATAAAGCCGTGAC
Source organism: Pyxicephalus adspersus (assembly GCF_032062135.1). Lineage (NCBI taxonomy): Eukaryota > Metazoa > Chordata > Amphibia > Anura > Pyxicephalidae > Pyxicephalus > Pyxicephalus adspersus. The sequence goes on from NC_092868.1 coordinate 14,830,946, forward strand.
CTGGCGGAGAATCAATTTTTCCCATTTAAACATAGAAGATTCTCCGCCAAATAATGTTTCAGCTGATGTCAGATTCACTGCTTTATAAATAAACCCCTATGTGATGGTGTTGTGCAAATGACAGATTTTCTTTTAGTCCCCTAATGTATCCCCAGTCCAAAAAGATTGGGATGTGTAGTAGCATTTAGGAGATAAAATGGTAGTGCATCTGTGACAAAAATATTTGGTCGACGTAAATAACTTTAGTAGGCACCTCGCCAGCATGGATGGTAAGCATTTGCGCTACAATTATAGGTGCATGTAGAGAATATGGTATATCTTATATTGTATCTGTGGTAAGTTTAAATCCAAACACCAGTGAAAAGATTTGTTTTAGGTAGTGTAGGTAAGAAGCCCTCTCTGGTTTTTATTTCTATTACTTTGTCCCAATAGTAAATAATAATGAGAGCAGCAAGAACATATGGGAATAATGGGAGCATCAAGAACATATTTTCTATAAAAATGTGAGAACCCGTGTAATGTATTTGCTAATTTTACTTCCAGTCCCTCTCACCCTCCTGTATTTTCTCCTTGTAAAGACACAAAGCAAGTGTGAATCACAAACCACTATACCCTTCTCAACTCTATACAAAGTTTGTAATGGCGAAGGCCTAAGTAACCTGATTTTATAAGACTAGAAGGATTACATAACTATACTCTGCAATTAAATGGGGAGTGGTTTTCACATTTTGTTATCTTTTAGCAGTGACTCAGCGAAGTAAGTCAATGGAAAGTGAGCTTTGTTATGATTATTGTATTGATATGCAGCTAATTGTAAATAGTGTGTGGTGAAACCTGAGCTGTACAGTGACAAGCCTAGCCTGGGTAAAAAACCCATCCCTTTTGACAGCATTATACTAATCTTCTGTTTTTCTCTTACCATGTTCATGTGTTAGGCTAAACAAGGTGTGCACATAAATATACACAGTTGAATTAATATAAGGGAGTTTTATAACTTGCCAAAGGCTACTCTCCCAATACATTTCACATCTAGCTCCCTCTCCCATTCTGTGATGAAAATGTACATACACATGTAGTACACCAGAATGATCCCACTTATGTTTTTATCTTTTATTTTTTTTTGCTTGTAGGAAATTTGTCCCCCAAAAATCAGTGTCACTAGAAACTGATTACGATTCCGGAGGCAATTCAGTAGGTCCGCTTTCAATAATATTGTTTAACTGTTTCAAGTCCTACAGTAATACATTAATGTTTTAACCTATTTGCAAACCAAATTGAAAAGAAACTAAACTACCATTAAATAATCACAAATAAATAAAAGGTACCTTCTTTGACGTGTGTCATTGTAAACAATGTAGTTTTGCTTTTTTTTTTTTTTTTTTTTGGAAAAAAGCCCACCCCCTTTTTTTTAAACTAAACCATTCAATAGGCTTGGGTCCTTCTTGAATTGGGGATAGTGGCACCGAATACGTTTTTTCCCTCCCATTTTAAATCCTCTAAAATCTGGTTTACCGGAGAAGAAAGGGAGAGAAACCTCTTTTCTTTTGGCAAAAAGCGAGACCCCCTGTCTGGCCCCCAGTGGTGACAATGACCATCAATTGGGGACAACCTCAACTGAATGAACCAGCGTCAACTGCTATCAACTTGACAATGTGTAGACCCAATCCTGCAAGGGGTTAGCTGAGAATAGCTTTGATTGGCTACATGTTTGTAAATAATGGTAAGTGTATTGGTTCATGGGGTTGCTATTTAACCACCTGGGTGTTTCACTGATGTCTGGATTTCTGTACCAAAAGCGGTACACTGTTTTTCATGAATTTTTTTTTTTTTAAATTGTAGACCTGTAACTTACAGAAATATGTCCGAAGAAGGGTCTAGTAGAAATCCTGAATATAAAAAAGTTTGAAACACACAATCATGTAAAAAAAAATTAACTTTATTAATAAAATTACGTAAAAAACACAAAAATCAGCTTAAACAAGAATAAATAAATAAAAATACTGAAAATGCAATAATTATGTATACTGTATAGTAATATATTTTTCTAAAACACCTCCCTAGTATGGTAAATTTTAAACGTCCAACATCACATACCTATAGACAAAACCACATAAATATATTTTGTATTATTTTGTATTGGATTGGATACAGGACTTTGTGTTGAATCCAATACAAAGTATTTGAATTTCCCGCTACGACCCCCGTCGATGGACATATGCACTGACATCATCACGAATGGCCGAGGGACGCGTACACGAACGCCGGGTGTTCTAATTCTTTCCTTACTCCCATGCAAAAAGGAAAAAAAAAAAAATAATAATTTTTTTGCATGGAAATTTATTTTAGATTGTAGGCTATTATTCTTAGCATAATTAACCAAAATATGTCTAAAGTTTAATACATTTAATAATAAAGTTTAAAAATTTTTTTTTTATAAAACATTATATATATACTTTGACATGGTTTATACCATTATTGTAGATACTTCACCAGCATTGCTACTCCTAAAATGTCTCTATTCATACCTTGGCATTTTCTTTTTTAAAAAGTTGAAGCACATGATTGCTAATATGAATATAGAAGCTTATGTTGCATAGTTTGGTTTGCTACACAGCAGTTTATATAAAGCTGCCCGATGAACTTCATCATTAAGTTTTAATATGCTTTATATAGAGCAGAGGTAAATGTTGGATCCTTGCTGGGTTTATGTTGGCATTTTTTCCCCTTACTTTGTTAGAACCGGAAGTGATGGGCAACAGCCATATATTTTGTGGTAAGGCTAGGGATTCAAATTAAATTACATCTACAGCCACTTGACACTTCAGTTCCACGTCTTCTCTTTAAACTTCAAAGAGTTTTTTTTTTAAGGTACAGCTAGGTAACTCTTGGTACCTTAGGGATAAGTTGGCTTTTTGAGTGTTCTATGAAAATGCCCCAGCAATAAAGGATATGTTTGAAATACCCCTGTGTTGTCAGAAAAATATAGTTGGTCATATCTCTGCACCAAAAGGGGCAGATGTGTTTATAGGCTCCTAAAAACTTGCTTTCAAATGTTAAACCCAACAGTAATGTAGAAATAAAATTATGTTGTTGGCTATAAACATGTAGTTTCATTTTTTTTTTTTAAACAAGACATAAGCCCTACAAGATGTTTGGGAAACTAAACTATGGTACAAACCCATTCTTATAAACAAAAAGTGCAGCTAACAGTGTAAGCCTTCGGCAATATGGAGAACTTGCCAAACATGTAGTACATGGTAATAAATTAAAATGTCATATTTTTAGAAGCCTATTGTGTTGAGATTTTTATTAGAGCCACTAGGGAGAGCTCTGTTTGATGACCCTCTTTTATTTCCTTTCCTTGCCCAACTTTAGAGGGCGAGCTTTTGGGATAGATTGCAGAAGGGACAGTAGCACCAATAGATATGAAATGCTCTTTGATCCCATTGATATGATTTCTCATTACTGAGCAGTAATAATAAAACCCTTCTTCTCTTACTAGGAAAAACATGCCTAATTTGGAATTTGCAATCAATTTAACAATTCACGGATATTTTTTTTTACCTCATAACATCATAAACGTAATTGGATAAATGTATAAAAAAGTACCTTTAGTACTGGTGATCATAGATTCACATAATTTCATCATATGAATTATCAGCAAAATTACATGTTGGATATTTTTGGATAGATTTGCATGTTGTGATGTTCAATGCATTAGTCTTTGGTTACTGAATGGAGCAATTTGTAGCTAATAGAGTGTTTAGGTATCTATATATTGTAGTATTAAGGGATATTTGTTTAAGGCTGGTATGGTTGGGAATCCCAACTGGAGATGTACAGAACTCCTAAATTGATGCAATTTAAATTATAGGCTGTAAGAACATTCTTGATAAATTAAAAGGGATAATGTTCCTTTTACCTGCTTACCAACCTTCCTGCCATCTTTTGTAAATTTCCAATGCTATTTTTTTTTTTAGAGGACTGAATTCATATGAGGAATCTGTGAATATTGTTGTAAGTGTAATTTTTTCTAATATATTGAATTGATTATGGTATTTATATTGTTTAATAATGGTTGTAATTGAACAGCTCCATCTTATTACGCAGCACTCTACAAAGTCCATAGTCATGTCACTAGCTGTCCCTCAAAGAAGCTCACAATCTAATGCCCCTACGACAGTGTTGTCCACTAAATACGTTGAACAAATATTGAGATTTATCCACTGACTAATTTTATAATAAGACATGTAAAATTTATAGATCTATGTAAATAAGTGTCTATGAGATTTTTAGATTGTAAACGTCGTGTCTTATAATGCCTCTGAGAAGTCCCTCTTTTTTTGGTTTATTGTTTTTAATGATATATAAAGGGTGTTAAACGAGCCTAGTACAAAGGTATATTGAAATAATATTAAAATGCATTTTAGATTCCAAATGCTTACATTACATTAGGCTCTTTTATATAAGCCTATACTGTTATACCTAAAAGCAAAAGTTTTATTAGATTGTATATACGAATATTTTTATTTATTTATTTAGACATGGCTTTTAAATATTTTGTAATATTATGCTTTAGGAACAGAAAGCGCGATACACCAGGTCCGGGAGATAAATTGTATCAAGGGTTGTCCCAGGTGAACCTGGTTAAGTGCCAAGCCTCATACGTCCGTGTATTTGGACTGTAAATTGAAATAAAAAAAAAAAGGGTAGAGATAGAGGAAGGAGGCTTTTTGTTTGCACAAACATGTGGTGAAGATATAAAACAGTTACCTAAATAATTTAGTCATATAATTATATCATAAGCAGTACACAAAAATTACCAATAAAGGAAAACCCATCATTTCCATCATCCTAAACGATGCTCATAGCCAAAAGAAAAGGGATTTTGTTTAGTTACAAACTTGTGTTAGTCACCGGGATCATATAACGAGTCTTACCCGATGCGTTTTGCCTAATTCTGCTTCATCAGGGGATCTATTGAGGCTTTTAGACCCACACGTTTTGTAACTGTTTTTTCTATCTAACCAACATGATGAAGGGGTATTATAAATGGTAAATCTGTGCTGGTTGCGTGATTCCACCTGTGCAGGTCAGCAAACTAGTCCCTTTTTTTGAAAAGTGTTGTAGAAGAGCAGAAGATGAAGCTGCAGTACAGGAATGATGTGTAATACCTCTAGTCTTCCTGTGATAATTGAAAAATACTTATGTGCTTTCAAGGGGCTTTATGGGTAATGTATTAAAATTTTAAAGCTACATTATTATTGGATGATGGAAGATAAGTTAAAAAAGCCACTGGGGGGTGGCAAATAAGTATTTTTCAATTATCACAGCTTTTAAGAAGACTAGAGGTTATTACACATCATTCCTGTACTCCAGCACCATCTTCTGGCCTGGAAGTGGTTAATGTGTGTTTTTTGAACAAACTGCTCTAATTTGGAGACAGGGGAAGCAATACTGTTGTACGTATGAGTTACTTTTACTCAGAACAGGTCTTGGCCACCACAACTTCTTTTTATGTTAACTTATTTCCTTAGAGGTATAGGTTTGTTTTTGTGATAAAATGTGTGTCTGCTTTTTGCATTTACTTTATTATTATGTGGTCCATTTAGATCCTGATGGTGCTTAGTAGAATTCACTTATGAAAAGTAATTATATTTGTACATCTAATAGAAATAAAAATTAGATTGGCCAGCATAAGTCAGACGTGGCCCATTAATCCGTGATAAAATCATGATTATTTATGTCTATAGGCATGATTTGGTGTTAAGGATTTTACATTCAGCACCCTAGAAAAGCACAATTCACAAAAATTATTTGGCAAGCAATGATGGTAAAAGCAGCAATGGTTTAAAGAGCCTGTTCACCAATGCTAGAAGTCTAGCAAACAAGATAGGGGAGTTGGAAGCCTTAATAAATGAGAAGACGTATGACTTTTTTCTTCGCATGACTGGGCTGTGAATATTCCTGGGTATACTCTCTTTTTTGTAAGGACAGAGTCAAACGAAAGGGTGGTGGTGTCTGTATGTGAGAAGTGATCTAAAAGTGAATGTGAAAGAAGAAATTGCGGATGGAACAAGCGATGAGGTTGAGGCAATATGGGTGGAGTTGAATAACACACAAATAAATATTGGAGTCTGCTATAAGCCCCCCAGTGCTAAGGAAGAAATAGAAAATCAACTACTAGCACAGATCGAAAAAGCAGCAAAAAGTGGAAGTGTTTTAATCATGGGAGATTTCAACTACCCTGACATTGACTGGAGTATTGGCACTACAGGAACAGCAAAAGGCAGGAAATTTGTGAATTTAATACAAGATAATGTTATGGTACAGTTTATAGAAGCCCCAACTAGAAATTATACTCTGCTGGACCTAGTTCTTTCTAACAATGCAGAGCTTATAACAAATGTGCATATAAAAGAGAATCTGGTTGCAGTGACCATAATATGATTTAGTTTAATGTAAGCTGTAAACAGGAATCAAAAACAGGAAAGATAAAAACATTTAATTTTAGGAGAGTTTTCTATTATTAAGAGCGGCTCTCTGTGACTTGGACTGGGGGACAATATTGTCCTCAAAGAACACAGAACAGAAATGTGAATGTTTCAAGTCTGTTCTACAAAAGCATACTGAAAATGTATTTTAATGGGTAAAACGTTTAAGAGGCTAAAATTAAAACCTATGTGACTTACAGCTGATGTTAAAGCCATTATGAACAAAAAAAGGACATTCCAAAAATATAAAAATTAAGGATCACATTCATCATTTGAAACCTATAAAGAATAAAACAAAAGATATAAAAAGGAGATAAAATGTGGAAAACTTCAAAACGAAATACAGATTGCAAAGCAAAGTAAGGCAAACCCCAAAACATTTTTCAAATATATTCACAGCAAAAAGTTCAGATCTGAGCATGTAGGCCCCTAAAGGATGTCGCTGGGTTGGTAACGGGATAAAGACAAGGCAGATTTACTAAACACTTTTTAGCTCTGTGTACACAAAGGAAAATGGCAGAGCTCAAGTCCAAATTCATAATAGCAATGTCACTGCCTTAAATGCGTCACAATGGCTCAGAAGTGATATGATAGAGAAACAGCTGGGAAAAATTAAGGTTGACAAAGCACCAGGACCTGATGGATTATATCTACATGCCCTCAAAGAGCCGAGCTCAGTTATTTTAAAGCCATTATTTCTAATTTGTAGAGACTCTTTAGTCACTTGCATGGTACTGATGGATTTGCGTAAGGCCAATGTGGCTTAAAGATCGCATCCAGAGAGTAATTAATGATTCATACTCTGAGTGGCCTAAGGTTATTAGTGGTGTACCCCATGGTTCAGTGTTGGGACCTTTACTGTTTAACGTCTTCAAAAATGATATAGAGTTTGGGATTAAAAGTACCATTTCTGTATTTGCAGATGAAACCAAACTATGTAATGGAATTAAGTCCATACAGGATAGGATGTCCATAATCTTCAAGCAGACCTGGATTGGTTGATTGGGCAGCCAAGATGCAAATGACATTTATTATAGATAAATGTAAAATTATGCACTTGGGAGGTAACAACATGCATGCTTCATACTGTCTAGGGAGAATACATTTGGGGGAGTCAGAAATGTAAAAAGAACTGGGGGTTCTGGTAGATCATGGACTTAATACCAGCATGCAATGCCAAGCTGCAATATATAAAACTATTAAAGTACTTTCTTGTATTAAATGAGGAATAGACTGCAGAGATGGAGATTTAATCCTGCCCCTGTACAAAGGCGTACCAGTTCACTAAAACTTCATAAATTAATATTTTTTATTTATTAATGAAATAAATAATAAAAAGAATGGAGGAGCTCAGCTATGAGGAGAGATTAGCTGAACTGAATCTCATCTCCCTTGAGAAGAGACATTTAAGGGGGGATATGATCATCCTGTATAAATATATAAATGGTCCATATAGAGAACTCTCTTCCCAATTATTCATTTTGAGATCATTACAAAGAACAAGAGGGCACTCTTTTCGTCTGGAGGAAAAGAAGTTTAAGCTCTGGATAATGAAGGGATTCTTCACTGTAAGGTCTGTGAAAATGTGGAATAGACTCCCTCAGGAAGTAGTTTCAACAACTACTATAGATTGCTTTAAGAGAAAGCTGGATGATTTTCTAGAAGCTTAGAATATAACTGGGTATTAAGGCTTTAAAGTAAAGATAACAGACTGTTGATCCAGGGAACATCTGATGGCCTTATGGAATTAGGAAGGAATTGTTTTCCCCTGTTGAAGCAAATTGTACCAGGGTTTTTTTTGCCTCTGGACCAACTATGTCTTACAGGGTTTTATATCTGGGATGTTTTTTTCCCTAGTGGTTGAACATGATGGACTTCTGTCTTTTTCAACCTAACCTACTATGTAAGTCCTTCTCTATATGTTCCTTACCCCTAATCTTGCAGCATTGGTGTAGTCAGGGAATATGGAATATGCGATTACTGCAAAAAAAAAATTATACAGAGATTCCTTTTTCACATTGCATACATTTTACATATCTTGAGCTGTAATTTTGGATTTCATCTACAGGTGTATTTAAAAAGTTTTACATAATGATTTGTTCAAGTCTCTAGTTTAATTGCTCTGTTCATATTGAATTGTGGAAATGTACTTAAAACTTATCAAGAGATTGGCAAATATTCTTTTAAGTAGATATGAGCAAGTGTACATTTAATGTGAATTCTCCCATCCTAATTTTTATATAACAGTAAAACTTATTTTTGTTGACTGTTTGAAATCTATTCCTGAGTATGAGCATGGTAAAATACAATAGAATGCTAGCATATAAAAGCATACACCTTGTATAGATGTTTCATGTTTCTAGGTAGCTTTGTATTAAAATACGAACAATGTGCTACAATAGTCTAGCTGTGTACCTTTCTAATTTCGATGTATTCTTTCTTTGCAGTGAGACATGTTTTGGAAGTTTGATTTGCATACAAGTTCACATGTGGACACCCTTCTCGAAAGGGAAAATGTTACCCTATTTGAACTACTTGATGAAGAGGACATCCTGCAGGAGTGTAAAGTTGGTAATCGCAAGCTTATTCAGTTCCTTGTCCAGCCTCAACACATGGAAGAGCTGGTCACTTGCATCACACAGGAGCCATCCAGTGACATGGACGAAAAACTGCGATATAAGTATGATTTAATAATGCTTTAAAAGGCATCACCTTTACCTTGAAAATTATAAAGGGCTTCAAAGTCTTTCCTTGAAACTTTAAAATGGTCACACAATAGGAGTGGATTACAGTAGTCATACTATTGGAAATATATTAATAATGCTTTTATTTTGACATCAAGAGTTGGTATTCGCCTTATAAAAAAAAAATGTTAGTAAAGAATAGATAACCTCTGGGATTAGCATTAACCCTTTTTTTTTTTTAGGAGTATTAAACAGTCTAATTTGTGCTTGGTGATCATGCATTTCATATATATTTAAAGTATTATTGCAAATGACATGATCACTTTTCCCAGTAATGTTTTTTGCGCATTCTTACATGAAGGGGTAACAGATTCCATGTGCCTCATTTCGTCAATAAATTTCCGATTACCTATATATCTGTACTAGTAACTAATGATATGAGTGGAAGGTAGGTAAATTAACTAACAGTCAGAAAGAACATAATTGATAGTTATCCCATTCTTCATATCTTCTTCTAAAATGTGTACGAAGACTTTTCAGATTAATAAAGTAGACAGATAAAGAGGGAGCATCTAGCCCAAGGGCAAATCCTAATTTGAAGTCATTCAGTTCATATTACTGTGTAAAATTGTTGACATTTATGTTTCCTCTAATGATTCACAAATATTTAGCCAACATTTAGCAATTTTTTGGCCCTTCATTATCAAAATGTCAATCACAAAGTGTGGTGTTACTATGGCTGTTTATGCTTTAAACCAAATTATTTTTAATGTGCATTTCTTTTTCTCTCCTTATCTTAGGTATGCCAGTGTGTCATGTGAGATCCTGACAGCCGATGTATCACAAATTAATGATGCGTTAGGAGAAGAAGAGTCTTTACTGAAGCAATTGTATGGCTTTCTGCAGAATGAAACAGAACTGAATCCTTTGCTAGCCAGCTTTTTTAGCAAAGTTATGGGAATACTTATTAATCGCAAGACAGAGCAGGTAATTTTTTTTCTGCTAACCCTCAAGCTAGGCACTGGAAAGTTTATTGAATAAGTTAGTTTAGTTTCTGATCCAAAGCCAATATTTTACTGCTAGGCAAAGTAAGATGTTTTTCTTTCCTTTTTTTCCCCCAAAAGGGGCCATTTCCACTCCTACCCTTGTTTTTCTGTGTTTTTCACTTGGTGTAGTATCTGCATATTTATGTATTTTCAGTGAATGCTTTTAAACTGTGATGATAAATCTGAGACTGAGATGTTGAAGTTATGTGCATGATACGTAACAAGTTTACACATCATTTTATGCAGCACTATTCACCTTTGTAAGATGCACCAGATGGAAATCACACCTAAACTTTAGTGAGTAGGATTTCTAGGAATTGTACTCCACAAAACGGCATTTGTATAATTGTACTATTAAATTGTATTAAATGTAGAGATTTTTCCATCTTTTATAGGTGCAGGATAAAGGCTTAAAGTTAGTTTTAAGTAAAAACAGATTCTGATGACATAATTTCCTTTCATCGGGCCTTTACTCAGCAAAGCTAACAATTGTCCTCCTTAATCTTCAGAAACTGATTACCTTGCACTGTTAATTTTTTTTTTCTTTCTCGCTTTATTTTTTATAATCTATTGCCTTGTTTTACAGATTGTTGCCTTTCTACGAAAAAGAGAGGACTTTGTAAACCTATTGCTTTGCCATATCGGCACATCAGCAATTATGGACCTGCTATTGCGGCTCTTAACTTGTGTCGAACAACCTCAGCTGAGGCAGGATGTATTCAACGTAAGTAGATTTAAAAAGGACAATTTATTTCATGTCACTGTTTTTCTATTCCTTTTTTTTTTGGCAACATCTTTTATTAATTTTTGTGAGTCTTGATTGCTGTGTGGTTAGCTGTATCTAAATAAACTAAAAATATTATTTTTTTTTTTTTTTTTTGGTTATGTCAGCCTTTCTTAAAAAGTGCAGGTGCAAACAAAATTTGAAGGCATAGCAATCAGTTTTAAGTAATTCAAAGCAAAAATGGAGCAAAGGATGGGCAAAAAAGTGCAAAAACTTTTGAGTATCTAGTGGTTAGACCTGTACACCTCATTCCCTTTTTAAAGCTTGTATTTCTGGTATCCTTATGTTTTCTGTCATCTTTGTTTAAGGGAATACTTTAGTTGGAGTTAGACATGAAGACACGGGGCAGAATGGTGGAACATGTTGCTCTTACGTTGTCAGACTTCTAGACACCTTAAAGTTTTTCTAGCTATCATTTATTTTAAAGATTAGTGTTGTCTTCAGTCAGCACTACAACGGCTAAGCGTGATTATGTAGCAAATAACTTCCTTGCACTGGGGCTATCCCTGCACTGCATGAGTTAAAGGCTAATTTGTGTATGTGGATGTAAAATAGGACTTGCTTTATTCTTTGTTTCCCTGGCAGACAGTTTACTCCTCTTCCACTTCTATGGACTGTGAGCAGCCACTTGGCTTCTCCCATTTACAATGCAGAGCTACCGACTCTGCATTGTAGGGAATGTCATTGATTCCTGCTGTCATGTTCCATAGTGACCTATAGAAGGGGCTGCGGTGACTTGTCACGCAGAAGTGGAGCAATGAATCAAGTAAGAAAAGTACAATTTACTCTGCACTAGACATGAGTAAGCATTTAACCCTTACAGTTCACCCTATTTGCACTGCAGTGGATTATTTTTTTAATATACAACAAATGCATTTTTTGATTCAATTATTATAAAGTAAGCATACATTAGAGAAAATAGTGAGCTATGTATGTTTCTGCACTAACCCTAGAACTTACGTAATTTCTAGAAAGTGTGTGCATGCAAAAATTTAGGCAACATTAGCCTTTTATCTGCTGGATATTTTCTTTAGTCTGTTTTTTCTGTATCATAAAAATTCAGACTAGAAATAAAATGTGACTGTTAAAATGTGGCATTAGCCATAATTATAAAAGTCATGTAACAGAATTATCATCCCAGTAGAAAATGTATTTACAAAAATGCAAGATTCAAGCTGTTGAAATCAACTAACTCTCCAAACATGCTTTTATCCTGCTATTTCCCAGTAGAGAAGCACATCTGCCCTCTGGATAATGAATTTTCCTCCAGAAGGTCTTTTCTGTGAAACACTGAAACATTAAAAAATGCTGTATATTACAGTAAAATACAACAACAAAAAATAGTATGATATAGTTGTACGGATTGAATAGTGACACCCTGATTTAATGTGTGATGGGACTGACAAGGATATACTATGAATTGTGTAAAATCAGAACTGTCTAACAAAAAAGTTTTTTTGCAAATACTGATGAAAATGTTAGGCTAATTGCAGTACAGGAAACATTAGTCTGCTTTAAACGTGGATAGAGTAAAGATTATTCCTATGTGATAATGCAAATATGAAGGAGCACAGTTGAGAAGCCATACATAATTTTTCAAGTTATATTTAGCACAAGAGCTTTACTGCTCTGAGGAGAAGGTTTCTGTTATGTCACCAGTTCATAACTATTTTATTAAGTTGTGAATTTGTGTAGCATACATTAGTGATAAGTATATTGTTGGATTTATAAAGGTGCACCTACTGTTTTTATTTTTACAAAAAGTACTAGTCCATTATAAATTAAAATTAAAAAGTAAAATAAAAAATATCATGTACATCTCTTCAAACATACACACTTTCCACAAGTCCACACATTGCAGAAAAAAACATTGGCTAGTCAGAAGTACACCGGACCCCTTTATTTCCTATTGTTGGCTGACAATATTGTGCCTTTTTTGGATTGAAATTGCAAGAGATGGTGTAGGCCCTTCCTGGTGGTCGTTTTCTAAATACAGAATCCCTCTTGCTTTGCATAGGAAATATGTTTTGTAGTTTTAAGATGAAAACTGAGAGAGAGGTAAATCAACTCCCTGAGAACTGGCTTCTCCCATTTACAACTGGGCAGCATTGAACTTTAATTATAATTATTGTTATTTTCAGAAGTTGATTGTTAAGGTTTGTTGACCATACTATTGGAGATAACATTTTTCTTAAGGTCTGTCATATTCATTTTTTTTTTTTTTTTTTTTTTTTTTTTTTTTTTATACAGTGGCTTAATGAAGAAAAAATTGTTCAAAGACTAATTGAAATGATCCATCCTTCAAAAGATGATAATGTAAGAATTTATATTAATCTTCCTTGATCTGGTCAGTGCATGTTTTGATCTTAGATATTCTTATGATGGGTGATGTTAGGGTCTGATATGCTACTTCCTACACTAATGTGACGGGTGCAGTGTGTTTTATTGTTTGTACATAGTTAACAACCCAGTCAGGATATGGTTACAGGATTGAATTATTCACTTTTTTATTTTAATCAGTGAGCAGGCCATTGTGTGAAAATCTTCCTGAAAAATTCTCGCAAGGGAATCGGGTTTCCCAGCTTTGCCTGTTAGGGCTGGCATTGCTAGTACTGTTGACAATTTGGGCTTTTTTGGCATCAGGCAACAGTTTTCCCAATTTCTAAGCTTATCTCCTGGTCTGCCATACACAAGTTTTCTATAAGTTCTATCAGGTGGACATTTATGCCTTGTCTGATGCCTGCCTTGTGTATAGGATGCTTTTTGGTGGCTCTTTGTTCTGCAAGCAGACCCCGTTTTCTTTGTTGTGCTTTTGGGGATTTGTCATTGCCTGTCCCAATATTTAAATATTGGATGTCCCAATAATAGACTTTGCACAATAATTGCTGAGAAAAGGACAGGATTTTTTTACCCACAGTAAACTTTTCCTCTTCTTTTTTCTTTTAGATTTCTTGTTCTATATCAGTGTTTTTCCCAGAATTTTTTTTTTTTTTTTAAGCTGAGTGGGAAGAAGCTGTATTGGCAGGTGGTGGCCCCTGTAATGCTACTCAACTTTCAGTAACTAGCTGTCTGTGTTTTGGTGGTTACTAAAAAGGTGCTGGGTGCTTCACCCTGGGCGTACACTGAATCCACCGCAAAGATGGTTGGTTGTGTTCTATATGTTTATATATATATATATATATATATAAACAAACACATTTTGCTTTAAGGTTTTTTGGCAAAAACGTACTGGAAATGTATACAGCAGGATTTAGTTGTAAACTTACGTTTTAAAACATTACTATGTTTCTTTTTTTGTGTTTTAGCAACATTCCAACGCTTCTCAGTCACTGTGTGATATCATTCGTCTGAGCCGCGAACAGATGATCCAGATTCAAGATAGTCCTGAGCCAGACCAGTTGTTGGCTACTCTAGAGAAGTAAGACATGGATTTTCTGTTGTAAATCAAACATGGTCACACTTCACGATATTAGTTAAAATGTATGTGAACTCCAGAACACTTCTGAACAAATCCTATTGCTGAGGTTCCCTTACAAAGACATTTGCCTTTTGTTTGTACCTCTCAAGCTGTTTTTAGAAGATGATGGCTGTCCTTGTCCTGTGTGTACAAAGCTTCTGACACATTACATTAAAAGGCCACTGAAAGGCTGAGCTTGATGAAAAACTAACCTATTAAGAATCAGATAAAGATGTGCAATTCACAAATCTTGGAGAAAATCTTGTTGCAGTAAGAAACATGATGGAAAGTTTAGGAAAACACCCAGAAGTAATGTTCAACTATTGTGTGCTTTTCAATTTTGTTTGTGTAAATCATTTAACAATGTTAGATGTGTAGTTTTTCCCAGTAGTACCTGTTTGAAGATTATTAGTGCGTTTTTTTGGGATCACCTTGAAAATTTTTAATTTCTGTCAGGAATGTGTGATGATTTTGTACTTAAATATTGCTAAGCTCAATTTGTTTTTTTTTTTCAGGCAAGAATCTATTGAGCAGCTCCTTAGCAACATGTTTGATGGCGAGCATAATGAGTCTGTGATTGTAAATGCCATCCAAGTGCTTCTGACATTATTGGAGCCACGTAGACCTAGGTAGGTACCATATGTGGATTTGTTCACATCATTGTTTATGCCAAGCCTACACAGCCTAAACAGCTATGTCAAAAGGCTATAAGGAAAAAAAACAAAGAAAGAATGGAATACCAGAACATATAAGGGGTTAACTATACCTCAAACAAATTTTTGGGTATATTTGTAAAGAGCATGTAGGGCCCATTCACACGCTATGCTGTAGTGCATGCTTACATGCTGTACAATACTATTCATTATTTACAGCAGTCTAAAAATTGGACACTATTTTCAGGAGTGCACCACAGCTGCAATGCAAAAAAGTGCAACAAAGTTTCCTTGGGGTGTCATTAAGAATGTATGGCTCCTATGTGCCCTATGCACAGTAAACATACCACCATGTAATTTCAGGAAGATTTGATTATCACATATTCCTGAAATGCAAATATGCGAAATTCAGCATGCAGGAGATTTATAAAATACCTCTAAGCTCCTCCTGTTAAAGCATTTCTCAAGTATCTGAAACTGTTGCAAAATACTCGAGTATAATATATGCAAAAGATTTTTTTATCATTTACAGTTTTTCCCTTTTGTTTACATGACTTTGTTCACACAGACATAGTACCTAAATCTATGTTTACCTCTTTTCTCTAGTAGCCTTCTATATCTCTTTTTTATTCATGTTTCAGAAGAAAATGACAAATATAAAAGAGTAGAAAAAACTACTAATGTATAGATTTACATAAAAATGAAAGGAAATGTATTGAAACATTTTATTCTGATGAGAAAATTTGACTTTTTACTTTTTTTTTTTTTTTTTTAATATTGTGCAACAAAATCAGAGTATTTCTATAAACAATTTTCATATTGATTTGATTTGTTCAACAAAAGTACTTGCGGTATCTGCATGTTATGAGTGAATGTACTCCAGAGAAGTATTAAGGAGATGTGGGAGAATTTATAATTACATTGGTTTAATAGCGAGCGTCAATCTCTATTTGTCCACAAGGTGGTGCTGTGTTGGGTTTCATTCACATGAATAACAAGTACACTGTAATTCATTGTAAATGGCATTGAGTGCATCACCAAAGTCACTGTCTTCCATTTGAGCACAATAAAATTTAAATAATCCATTCCTTTAGATCTCTAAAAAGGAACTTTTTTAAAATGAGTATACAATTTGGTAATAAATATATTCACCTTAGAATTTTCCTTAAAGTTTTTTAGTGTTTTTTGGCAAACATTCACTTTTTCATGATTATGTTAACATTTCCATGACAAAACCAATGATGAATACCATGATCATGCATACACGTATTAAACAGAATTTACACACAGTTGTCTATAAATGTAACTTTTATTCCATGGCTCTTTTGTTTGATGTTCCCACAATTGTTAATTTACTTCAAATGTATACAGTTGGGCTCATCAGTCAAAGCAATGAATAAATCTGGTTCTATATCAGATGCAAGATCCCAAGATATAGCCAGAAGAAAAAAGACAGAGAAAGATGGCGGCAGTTGCATTAGAAAAATCTATTCATTTGTTCTTATATAATTTTATATCTGCATGGAGTTTGGCATTAAAACTGAAACCCTTTTTGATTTTTTGCAGAGCTGAACTGGGTGGATTAACTGCCTTTTACTGCACTCTGGAAGGTCTTGAGATGGATGCATCAGGATTAGATGGATCTTCGAATACTCAGGCTAGTTTAGGCACTCTTTTAGCTATCAAACAGCGTTTACCGGAGTTCCATCAACTTCTTACTGACCCACCTAAGGTACACCTTCATGCTTTAACTTTGACATTTACCTATTTTAAGACCCTTTGTATTTGTAAAACTAGGAAGTGTTTAGTGTAGGGTTGTAAATTGCTTGAGATCAAATTACAAATATGGATAAGTTTGCATCAGGAAATTGATCCTTTTGTGAGCACTATAGATTTTATAAAATGGCATAGAAAACTATTTTGGTCATGTTTTTTTTTTTCAAAAACCACATCCACAAAATATAATTGTAAACCTCTCATTTATATATATATTTTTTTTAATTTCTGTTTTATAGAAACAAAGTTTACTTACAACTTGGGGTGTACTTGATCCACCATTAGGGAATACTCGTCTCCATGTAGTAAAATTGCTTGCTAGCACAATAAATGCGAACAACAGGGCTTTAAACCAGGAACTCATAAGACTTGACTCAATCAACATCATGCTGGTAAGTATGACTTTCAAGAAATATATTTTTTAATTTTACTTATGTGATTGCATTGTAAGAAGACACTTTTATTCACAGATTAACCAGTTGAGTTCAGGAAGATGGAGGTCGGTTGCAGTGGTGTGATAGTGGGGATTTATTTGTGTGTGTGTGTGTGTGTGTGTGTGTAGGGGCGGGGGGTGTATTAAGGAAGATTGGTGGTATGATTTCAAAATGTTGAAAATAGGTTTTGGGAGAAAGGCACAGTGGTGACCTCTAAGGGGTTGGCAGACTTATCAGTTTCCTGAGAATGAAAGAAATTGTGTCCTCATACTAAAAAAGCAGCCACTGTGGGTGGCACTAAAATTAAACAATTCTATTGCTCATGCACAGGAAGTAGAATCTGCATTAATCACAGGTAAACAGTGCAGTAGAATGCTATTAAAGAGTACAATTTCTGGATTGAAAAGAAACATTGAGGAACACTGAGATGTCATAAACACAACCACCAACCCCCATTACTAGTGTTTTTTTGTGTTTTAAATGTGTTTTTTTTCTTTTCAAGATAACCACATTATTTAAAATACAACATTTGTATTTGTCTTTTACATCAAGTACAGAATATAAGCTATAGATTTAGTAAATATCATGTTCATCGTTTGTTTTTTTTTCCAAGTCTATTTAACACTTTGTATATTCATTTTTCAGAATCTGTATTTCAAGTACATGTACAATAACTTTTTGCACTCGCAAATTGAGGTCTGCATCACAACGGTTCTAAATTCAATCCCTATTCAAGAAACCAACGAAAATGATATCCAAGAGAACGAACTGGTTAAATATGTAAGAATGTTTATTTAAATGTTTTTTTGTATTGTAGAGTCTGAAAATTTAAATTGATCTTGGTGTGTGTTTTATATTAAAGACATTTTTGATAAGAAACTCGGATATTTGCTAAAAAGAGGACATCCTGTTTAGTCATTTCACAGAATACTGTTAGTTTGCCACGTGACATTTGTTTACTTACATGGGAGAGCTTTCATACATATTACTGTTAGGGAATTTTTGTTGTCTATGCCACTGTTGGATATTTTAAATTCCAGTGAACACAATTAAAGATGGGGAAGTCTCTTAACAACCCAGCAGTAGTAAAAAAGGGGAGAGAAAAACCTTTCTCCAAGATTAAAAAAAGAACAAAGGGTTTGTCTGTTTTGTGTGGGTGGTTGTCCCTTAAAGATACCAAACTAAAAATCTGGTAAAGTAATGATAAAGTGTCAGCATTTTTCTTGAATTACCAGGCCACAGCCATCTCTTTAAAGCTATCTAGCCCATGGAACCCTGAACCCAACATCCTCTGATGATTAAAAGCGTACTTCAGAAAAGATACCTGTGGTTGTTGTAGTGTTTTGTGTGCAAGGTTTGAGTGTATATAAAACTTAGTGTATGTAAAGGCATATTTTGTAGTTATGACATATTAAACACAATAGACACTTTTTAATAAAACTAGTTTATTTGCAAGAATCTTTATGTATATACTTTTTCTTTAATAACAGCTTTTGCAGAAATGTCAGCTTGTACAGAGGATACTTTCAGCATGGGAAGATAATGACAAAGAACAGTAAGTTTTTACCACTTATGGGAAAAAAACAACTAAAAACTGTTTAATTTTCTGTGTGCATGCCGATATTGATATTATATAATAAATATACATAATTTTATGCAAAGTTCACTTTAAGGCCTTAATCTTTTTAATGTTTTAGGTCAGAAGGTGGAAGGAGGAAAGGCTTTATGGGCCATCTCACCAAGATAGCAAACTCATTGGTGCACAGCTCAGAAAAAGGACCCAATTCATCACTTATTGGGCAGCTGATTAAAGGTGAGCCAAGCAATTTTTGAATACATTTTAGGATGAATCCGAAGCTGTAGATAATTCTGCAAATGTTGTCCTATTGTGTCATTCATGTCAGCCTTTCATGCTAATATTTAGTTAACAAGATGTATTACAGAGTGGGAAATGTAGTAGTTTTGTATTGTTTAAAACGTGCTTTGCATTGACCCATTTCACTTTTGGTGTATATTAACTTCTTTCTGTCTTTGAGATTTTAAAGCAACTTTTGAACATGGGGGAACCCATGGGCTGACTGAGGTCTTCAGGGACCCCCTTCATTTAATTTCTGTGTTCACAGTATTATTAGTGTGGTGGTCAGGAGGACACCGTGGGACAGGTATTCACACCTGCAGACACAGCAGAAGAAAATAATCTAATATACTGTAGGTTTACACAATAAAACATTCTATCCAAAGCTGAAATATGTTTGAATATCAGTTTTAGATAGATAGACTTTTTCATATTGTACAGAGTGAGTTGGTTCAGAGATATCAACACAGTACTGTGAGAATAGATGAATGTGTTTATCATAGTAAATATTGAGATTTATGACTGCAGTGCATATTTCATTAAACTCTGTCATGTGGAGGGGGCTACCTCTTGCCCTCACTTTTTTCCCCTTAGTATAACTGTACACAATCCTTTATATTCACAGAGCTCTCCGAAGAACAGCAGGAGCAATGGGAACATTTTGTTTCAGGATCTCTCTCTGAGACCAACAAGAAGAACACAGTTGACCTTGTGAGTGTGTTTTTTATGATTGAGACCAAAAAAAAATTAAATGCTTTTTATTATTGGTCTAAACATGATATATTATTTTACATGCTGCTCGATAATTAGCCTTCAGATGTTTTCATGTATGGAATTTCTCCGGTGTGGTTTTTCTGCTAAGCCCTCGGCTGATATTGCACTGGCTGCACATAGTGGAACTTGTTACGTTAACTGTTAAGTTAATCTATCCACTGGAGTCCCAAGCAGATAAAGGAAGTCTTCTTGTAGGATCCCCATGGAACTTTGTTTTTTTTCATGGTTCATTTCTGCTACCTAATTTCAGTCACTTGGTCGCCTCCAGAAATTCAACCTGTTTTTTTTTCTACCGGGTTTCAGTATCTTTTTACTACATAAATCCTTTCTACCAATTTTCAGTGTCTTTTCAATACATAAATCCTTTATTGCTACAGTACAAAGACAACACTTGGAACAGCCCCACTGCAACAGGGACCCCCAGCTCGCATTCATACAATGGTTCTAGGACTGTTTACTTGCAATGTCCAATCTGAACTGCTACCCTGTATTATTAGGGTCCTTCCTAGAGAACTTATTTAGTTTTACAGAGGCTCCTTAAAGATTTAATGACAAGTTGAGCCAAGTGACTGACTATAGGAGTTTCTGTACACCTTTGTACCTTCCCTCACTACTGTTTCTGATCTGCTGTTGGGCTTTAGAGGTTCCTGACTCTGAGTCTCTCCTCTTTACCTGGCAAGATGTTTAAGGAGTTCCAGTCTTCTGCTTTTAATTCAGAGTTACTAGAGTTCATTTTTGCTGTTACTGATGCATTGTGGACAGCTGTGAAATTGGAGGTACCACTTATGGTTTCCGGTCTCAGGTCTTTTAAAGCCCCAGACATGTCTCAAATCCTACCATTGGGTCCACCTTTTTTGACAGTCACTCATGCACACACTATTGTTGACTGGATTTGTTTCAGTTTGGTTAAAAATTTACTAAACAGTGGTTGTGGATCCAAAAGAAGGTCTCATTACCAAGGAGTCCACTATTGTGGTAGATATTTGTCCAATGTTTTTCACTCCACCGTGCTGAAAGTCCTCCTTACCTGTTTCTACTGTCACGCCTTTCCTATCCGGCAATTTGTAGAAATAAATAAAACACATTATGACCCATGGTTATCATCATTTTGGATTAAGTGACCTCTAGTTGGGAGCTTTCCATTTAAGACCTTGTATTTTCCAGACATAACGTGCTTCTACTTGGGTCCACTTGGAGCCTCAAAATCTACTTTATAAAACAAAGATTGAAAAAAAATCTCTTTATCATCCAAAATAAACATATCCTTACCAATCTTTTTACCTGTTTAACAAATAAAACCACATACAAGATATCACATGTACTGTACTTTTCCAAAACACAGATCATTGTGTCTAAAAGTTTAAAATCTTTTGATGTCTATTTGTGTTCTTTATTGACTTTTGTGTATATTCCACAGGTAAACACAAGAAATATGCACTCTTCCAGTGATGATGAAGATGGTGACCTTAAAGAGTTTGCCTTTCCTCAAGAGACTGTACTGCAGCAGGTAAAAAAAATAGATATAGAGAGAGATATCTGTATTGTCTAATACTGTGCTAATCATTGTGGTATGTTTTCTCCAGGCATTTGTGGACTACCAGATGCAGCAGATGACATCAGCTTTCATTGATCATTTTGGTTTCAATGATGAGGAGTTTGGAGAGCAAGAAGAAAGTGTCAAGTTAGTGTTTCTTAGAACTTTATTGCAGACTTGCTGATCACATTTTTGTTGTTTTACCATTGTTGAAAATTAAACATGCCATGTTTTCTCCAAAATACACAGGTGTACTGCCCTTCCCACTGATTACACCCCCTCCTTTTGTATTTACTGGCAATTTCTAACTATTAGAATAACAGCTGAAGCTTTTGGAGTAATGTCTTATTTACACCTGCTGTGTGTGTTAGGCAGCATTTCTCCCATCAGAACCAACACAAGATTGAGGTGTTAGACTTTTTAAAGCATTCCAACCCATTGCAGTGCATACAAGCAGACATTCTGTGCCAGTTCCCTGCTGCCTTTAATTTGGAAAAAAAAAAACTACTATGCTCTGTACTAACTTGTTGCATATTTCTAAAACTGGGGCTGAGGAAGGTAAATTTTCTTTTTTTCCCCAGAAATGTTTGAGGCGAGGGGCTGGCAAAAAAGCGTGTCTGTTTTTCATGGTTCACTTTAGGAAGAAAAAAATACTTTCCTAACAGCAGCTCTTCTCACTTTCTACCACCAAATGGACACATTATCTATTTCATGGACCAAACATTCTTGTACAATTCATTACAGCCATTTCCTCTCATCTAGTCTAATGGGAAGGTCATTCATATGTAATCATGTGAAACACAAACAACCAACAATAGATGCAAAACTAAATTTCTCAGGGTCCCTGCATTACGGTGGACACATTCCACGCTTAGAAAATTGACAGGTAGATCTTCTTAACCAGCAGTGCCTGGAACCAAGAGGGTAGTTCCCTACATGCAGACATTTTCCCTACATGCAGACAGTTAGCTAAACCTCTGGTCCAACAACAAATTGGATAGGGTTGTCTTCAGGTGTTAGGAATCCTCTTGCATAGGACTTTCCAACTCTTATCCTTGAGAGCCCTATACAGGCCAGGAATTTCATATAAAAAGAGCTTTTTTTCTGCTGTATGATCATACTTTTGGTACTGCTTTACAACACAAATCAAAGCATGGTAGTAGTTGCTTCCTGTAGGCAAGAGTATAACTAGGAGGTTAAATATTCTGTCACTCATTGGGCTGCAATCAAATCTTTTTTTCCGTCTTTGTGGACTGAGCCTTTTGTGTGTAATTGCAAACACATTTTATTTTTTTGTGGTGGGTAGGATGTAAAGTTTTCCTTGTTGTACACATAAAGGATTCTAAGTAAAATGATTTTGTACAAATATTTTTATGCCATGTAAAAGACAATCTTTTTTTTTTAATATTGCCTTGTTGATAATCTGAACAGAATGCACAAATGCACACTTTTTCACTAACAGTGCACTTCCTTTTTGCCAGTAGATTTTGTTTTTGATTTTTCATTTCCCTTCTTGTCAGCTTTATGCTTCCACCTCCGTTTGATATGCCTGCTATTTCTCTCTCTTTCTCTGACTTGCAGTGCTCAGTTTCGACAACTGAAGAGGTAAAACAAAGTGGGTAGGGCATGAAACAGTACTTTTTCTGCACCATATGGCCTATTTGTATTAAATCCTAAATATTTTATAAGGATATATGTCATTTTTTTTTACTGTGCAAATAGTCACTTCAGCACTGTTATATTTTTTTTTTGTTTGTTTTTTGGCTTTCTTCCTCATTTCACTTTCATCACTTTACCATTGTACCTAATACATTTATACATGTAGGTCTTTATTAGACTTCCAACAACATTTATGTGCATGTGGCATGTGTGGCTGTGTATTGTAGTCATTTTAAAGTAATTTTCCAAAACCTGTGCCTAAGGTTTAAAAGATGCACCTATACTGTAGTTTTCTGAAACGCTGAGCATGTGTACATCATCATTACAGTACTGTTCATCATCTCGCTGCCATTTTGTTGTTGTTGGAAGTGCTGAACCATTGGTGAAAGTAACAAAAATCACAATTTTTTTTTTTTTTTTTTTTTGCATGATGGCTGTGGCTAAACACTGTTAACCAAAACATTTTTACATTTGCTTGGAAAGTCTAGATGAGCAAATGTATGAAATTAGAAACAGCAAGTTAATCACAAATTCTTTTTTTTCTGGGCTGCATTCTAGGTTTTTTTTTCTGTTTTGTGGCTAATAGGAAAAAATTACTTTCAAAGATAACTGTGTAATGGCATATTTTTCTTTCTCCCTAGTGCTCCGTTTGACAAAACAGTGAACATCAATTTTTCCCTGAATGCAGATGAGGAGAGTGTAAGTAATTTTGTTATTGTTCTTAATTTGATGGTTGTAAATTTCTGTTCCCAATCCCGGGACTAATTAACTATACAAGCAATTGGATTCTTCAGAAACGTATAAAGATCCCTGTTTTTTAGTTGTAATTTTAAAATAATTCTTCCAACTGGATACTGAATTCAACTTGATTTTGAACATCCCCAGTTTTATCAATTTTCCATGTGTTTAAAACCGTGGCGATCTGATACAAATTAACATAATTTTTTATTAATAATATTTATTGGGGTATACGTCAGAGAGCGGTTCTGAACCACTCTCTATCTTTCCCTCCATCCTTCCTTGGTTGCCTCAGGTAAATACTAAATGTTTACTGCTGTGAGGAAGTTGTATGCAAACTGCAACTTCATCACCAGTCTAAATAAACCTGAATAAAGAATTTGTTCACAAAAGCAGTTATCGTAACCAGTTTTAGGCAGTTTTGTTTATCCTCATGCAAAAAAAAAATTTCTATGATATTTACTGAAGTTAACCCCTTCTCCTTTGTGTGCTTCTTCTTTTTTGCCTGATGCCATGACTAAAGCAAATAATTGTGGAAAGGATATTTCACCCTCTGATTTTTTTTTTTCTTTTTGTTGCTTGCTACAACTGAACTCCTAAACAGGTGTAGGGGCATAGCCAAGGGGCAACATACCCCTTATTAATTTTATATTATAATTATTGGTTTGATCGATTTTTTTGTAAGTACATAAAATAAGCTTTTGCAATTTTAGAACTAAAAATGTCCCAACTAAATTATTCAAGAGAATTTGTTTCCATTTTTATCAGTAAAAATATCACAAAAATGTATTCTCATACACAATTTTGCACTCTGTCTTCCACTAGACACTATTCATTCTTATCTTTTTGAAACTTGTTTTTTTATGTGCATATATAATTATATATATTATATTATATATGTTTTTAAATAACAGATGTTATGTTATTAGTGTTACTTTCAAAGAATACTAATGTATAGTTAAGAAAATTAGGAGCAAAATAGTTTTACTTTTAAGAGATTATCTGCTTTCTTTAAGATATTTAGTGAGTAACATTGCAGAAAAGAGAATTTGTAATTTACTAGAAGCCCCACTTTTGTTAACAGTTATTTTATCTTCTACAGCCTAATTCCAATCTTTTTGAGATCTGCTATAAAGAGCGCATTCAACAGTTTGATGATGATGACGACGACGGTTCAGATGGAGAGGATATTTGGCAAGAGAAAGAAATTCGGTTCTCCTCAGGCACCATGCAGAGTACCGGCACAAGGTGAGCTTTCTAAAAATGTTTGAGCAACAGTCATGTGACCCTCCATATGTTTATCCTTCTAGGGTACAGCAAAGCTACTTGACCCCTAACAAAAATAACACTACAACATCTCATCTCCGACTCTTAGAATGCTCAGGCTCTTAGTATGCTCTCCTTAGTCCCATAGGTATTTTTTACATCTTTATGTGAACACAGTGGACACCTTATTTTCATAGTTTAGAACTCTGACCTTTGCAGTGCTAGGTCCCAGGTTCGAATCTCTGCCAGGGCGCTCTCTGCATGCAGTTTTCTTTTTTTTCTGCGTGTTTGTGTGGTTTCCGCCGGGTACTTCAGTTTCCTCCCACATTCCACAAAAAAACAAAGTGTGCAGTTAGATTAATGGGCTTTTCCCCCCAGGAAAATGACTTTAGACTGTATTAAAAGACATATGGCTATGGTAGGGACATTAGATTGTGAGCCCCTTTGGGGGACAGCTAGTGACATAAATATGGACTTTTTAAAGCGCTGCGTCATATGTCAGCACTATATACATTTATTTGTTAGTAATATTTTATATGGTTTGCATTGTGAAAAGATATATTTATTGTTCTAGTGAAAACATTTTGAAGCCAAACTGAGAATTCTTCCTATTAACAAACCAATTTTATATATAGCATTTACAATCTCCTAGCAAATTATAAACATTTTTTTTTCATTTGTTTAGGAGCTGTGGTAGCACAGATAGTGAAGATAGTAGGGACTCTGATGAAGAGGAAGAAGATTCTGGTGGTGGTGATGGTACTAATCCTCCCAATGCTGAGTCCGTGCCAGAAACATCTGAAGGTACCTGTTATTTAAAGATCACCTAACCTCATTTAAAAACTGCCAATGATATTATCAGTGCTGAAATTACAGGCAAATTGTAGTACTCAATAGCTGTAGTGTGTCTGTGGGGTCCCTTTAATCTTTTGTTCAAGCTGTACAAGGGCCTTGACTTTTCTCCTAATTCATATTAAGGTGCATCCCATTTCTGTTAAGCCCTGCTCCCTTATTGTTCATCTGTCAGATTCCAGAACAGCCAAGGACCAGCAAGTCTTTGACATTTATCAGTTGAATAATGGCAGGTTTAACATAGCATTAGGAATAGACAAGTTTATGTGTAATTCCACCCTTGGGTCGAGGGGGACTTAAATACTTGGTTCCTTTACACCAGTGGTCGCCAACCTTTCCGACTTCACAGACCCCTAAATTTACCAAACTCGGACCCTGCATGTATCGGGAGCCATGTGTCACTCAAAGGGGAGCAAACTTCCCTTAGAGTGACGTTATGATGCTAGAACCCGTCCACTCTCCCATTGCAGGCTCAGACCTGCTTGCTAAATTCCAGGTCAAACAGTGAGCAGGGCTGTGGAAGCAACAAAAGTTGTGTCCACAGCTCTGCGCTACTGTCCCCCCAGAGTGGTTGGTATCCGCTGCTTTAAACCACCGTCTCATTTTTTTTACTAATTTGTTCATGATTCAGGAAGAAATCGCTGAATTTTAAAAAAAATCTTTTTGGACAAGCTTAAAATCATTTTCCAGTGTTAGTCTAGAAAATCTGAATCTAGGTGCAGTTTAAAACCTTTTTGCAACAATGATCTCCCTGAATAAGCATTTTTAAATGTAGTTCTACTTTAAATAGGGTTACATATGTCAGTCAGATACAAACAATGACCCTGCCTAATATCCTCTTCGATTCCTCTTTCAGACAATTCTATTTTTTTTTTATAAGATAAATACATCTGTTGGTGCTGAACTGGATTTAGGAATGCTCTTTTTGTTTTGTAATAGGCTGATTGACACATTTAATTCAAACATTTATTCCTAATTTCTTACACTGCAGGGCCGATCTGGACGGCTACATTTGATTCTACAGCCACAGATGCCTCATCATACCCCCCAGTGACTTCTGCAGATACAGGGTCATCTGTATGGGATGGAACTGTGACTAATAACTGTGAAGGCAGCTGGGCAGACTTTACAGATCTTGGTAAACAGATGAGGTGAGCATTTTTATACATGTTTTGTAGTATGTTCATGAGTATGTTATGTTCATGAGTATGTACTGTTTTTACAGTTGTTTAGTTGTTAGTGAGCACAGAATTTTTAAGACCAAATGCAGCACCCTCTCTTAAAACTATGACGACAGTAAGCCTTTAGCGCTATATGAACTATGACACATCCAGAGTCTACCTTCACTACCATTCACTTATGATACTATAAATTGCATAAATGGAACAACATTGCCGGAAAGTGCATAGGTCTTAAAATGCCTTCTATAAACAGAAAACGTAATATCCTGTAGTAATTGTATAATGCACCAGATCATTTACTACACCTATGCTAATTTATTATTCTGTAGTTGCTACCTCTGTACTGGTTCTGCTGTTAATGTGATACATGTAACTCTATTGCCAGCACAGTTGTGGAATAACATGTTTTGTAGAAGGATTGATATTTATGAAGTCTCTAAGCTTTAGGAGAAGGAAAAAGAAGCAACACATTGTAAAACCATAAGCATTTCCGCAAGCCTAATTTTTGTTGTTTCTTTTTCCCTACAGTTCACAAGCAGCAGACAGGGAGGATGTGCTTGTGGAATCACAAAATTCAACTCAGGAAGTAAATAGTGACGGTGATGTTAACAATTCTGTTAAAGAAGGTATGTTTTTATTTGTCTTATGTGATGTTGTTATTCACAAGTTCAGTGTGTTTGTTTTTTTCCCCTCAAATACTAATTTAAAATGTTGAATCTTCATTATGTATACAGATATATTGAGCTATTTGGTTTCACCACCAAACTTTTTTTTTTTTTTTTTTTTACCTAAACTGTTTACATTGTATTTAATTTTTTTTTTTTTGAACATGTAAATTTTTTCTTTCTAGAAACCATAGAAACCTCAGTTTCCCTGGATAATGTTCAGAAAAGTAAAGACACCCCTCAGTGTTCCTCTGCAGAAACGGGTACATTAGCGGCATATTCCAGTCCTGATTCTAGTGAAGAAACAACAAGCAGGATAACTCTGAATGGAGAAGCAGATGAACATTTAACAGGGGATGAAACTGCGTTGCGAGATAGTGACAGGTATAGTTATGTATTTTGGTTACGTCTTTCCTGCCAAAGATTTAAAAAAAACCTTGCTATGTTGGGCTGGCAATTATGCAAAAATCTGAGACCAAATTCCCTTATTCTCATATTTGTTTTTTTTATGCAGTGTTCTCCCCAGGCCCCTTTTAGCCAGGCACATCACCTGGCACTTTTCAGTAACCACCCGGCTGTATTCGGTTGGTTACTGATGAGTTGGGCCACAATACAGGGACTGCCACCCACGTACAATCTCCTCCCACTTTGCTTAAAAAATTTTTTGGGTTGAGCACAGATACGAATATATTTTATTTCTACACATTTTGTTATTGTAACTGACAATTACAGTTTTAGATACATGCCATTGCAGATGTTCCTGTAAGCATAAAGGTAACTGTGTCACTAAAGTCTCCAGTCTATGTGATCACCTCATCTTTCATGGTAATTACACATTTTGGGACTAGTCTGATTCCCGATCAGTGGGTAAACAGCTCTAAATGTCCACAGGAATTGAGTGCCATGTGCCATGCAGGTTGCCATCTAGTGGTTCTCTGCAGGAGGATATTTATTTGCAGACTATATCCATGCCCTGTCCTGGGAACATTAAAATTCAGAAGGCAAAAGGAAGGGTTTAAAAAAAATACTATAAAAGAAAATATTGTCTCCTTGTAGACTTTTATGTAGCATTTAATATGACTTTTTTTTACAATTACTATTTTCACATGCCCTTTGCTTTACTACAGTTCATTCTAGTGTAAATCTTTGTGTTGGCCATCTTATTAAAAACAGTGCAATTACCTGTATGGCATAAACATGGCTGATATATTATTCCTATTGGTTTGATAAGCAGTGCTTATATGGTGTTAGTAGTAAGCAAGCCACCAAACCTGTAGTGGCTAACTCTCGATTTATCTACAAAACTAAATGGTTTTAAACTTCTTATTTAATGAGAATTCTTCTGACATTATCTGTGAATGTTCAGCACATAAACGTAGAGCCTATATATGAAAATTTTCTGTGAATGGCTGGCACACCACATAAAATGGTTCTCAGCCCTGCCATCCGTTCACAGTATATGATAAACCTTAACTAGCTGCTTACCTAAGTAGCTTTTCTTTGTACACTCCCTACTATGATTCCTTACCATTCTGCCTAATTTTTACATTTCAATATGTTTATTGAATTTTGACAAGTAATAAAGGGAATTCAATCCCATCTTAAATGGCAGTCAAACATCTTTTACAAAGCTTTAAGTGTAATAATGCAAGAGTAAAGTAACACGACTATAAAACTGTACATACTGTTGTGGAAAAGTTCTAAAATGGCAGATATGTGGAAAGCACAATATTGCAAGAAAGACCCCCGGACACTAGATGAAGGATCAGGGAGAAGGAAGAAGGTGAAACAAAGGAGCAAATGGGTGGAAAAGAGAAAAAGGTTAAACCAGGAAAAGATAAAAGTAAAACTACACATTGTCCAGGTAGGGTCAGGGTCGATTGAAACATTAAAACCCAGGGTCCCATGTTATGAAAAAGAGAAACCAAATTGTTGATTATACATCAAGTGGCATGCCAGACTGTCTGCTTTTTTGCTAACCAGTTGGCTTTCCAACACTTTTTTTGTCTCATTGTTCCTAAGGTTTATCTGCCTTTCACCTTTTTCTTAAATTAATTGAAAAAATGTTTTCTTTTTTTTTACCTGAGGAACACAGGAAGTCGTTTTATACCTTTAAATTATATTGCTGGCTACCGTTATATTGGATAATGGGAAAACGTTGTTTACCACCTTACCCTTTGTTTCCTTTCTGGTAGGAATTTATCTGGTTTATGAGATACTCTGGTATTTTTTTTATCTGTTCAAAATTTACTGTGCAGGTGCTTCAGGAAGACTATTCTCTAACCTGGTTACTATTTGTTTTCATGTCACATAGGGTGGAAGAAACTGCCCCATCTACCTCGAATATGGATCATTTAGAAGAATCTAAGCAGCAGGGTGTGAAATTAGAAAATGACACTTTAGAAAAAAACTGTAACGAAAAACATCCAGAAAGTCGGTAAGAAATTCAGTAATTTGCGTATCACCAAATCATGTATCACCAATGACGTATCGCCAAAATCATCAACATTCTGCATTGTAGGGTTTTTTTTTAGAAACCTATAAACCCTGTCTACTACAGGAAGGAGCTAAAAACCTAAATGTATTAAAAAACACAACAAAAGCTAGAAAATACCTAGCTGAAAATACCTAAATTTTAGACATATAAAGGCTTCTGTATGGCAGCCTAAACAAATACCAATTTGAATTACTACGTGGTGTGCAAAGTACATTGCAAAAGACGCTGTAAACAAACAAACTGTAGGCCATCCCAAAATCATCTTTAATAGTAGGGCCTTCTGGTTCCCTGGTGCATTGCCCTCAAGGTCTGGTTCTCTATTCCGGAATACTTCTGTTCACTTGTAGATGGGATTATTGTCCTGTTTAATGTTAGCCCGGACCCTGGGCTCCCTGGACCCTACGGTCCAAACACTGGACTAGATCCTGGTCGGAGTTACATCCAGCAGATGGTATGTCTGACCCTGTTCTCTACTCCAGGATCCTTCATTTCAAATCGAAGTCATAAAGGATGGTACCTATGTTATTCTTCCTATTTTGCTTTCGTGTCTTTCTTGTTGCAATCTGCATTTAATGAAAGCCTGGATCTGGTCCCCTAAACTTAGTGTCCTGTCTGGTTATTTTTCCTCTTTGTCCTCCATACAGTTCTTTGCCTTTTTCTGATGGAGCTTTTACTTGTTCCTTGTTGGTCAAATTTATAGACTTTGGAAGTCAGAAGGGTTTCCCAGTCCAGCATTTTCTTCACTACTGTTTAGGCAGACATGCTTGCCCTGGAGCATGTCTGTCTTACATGGTTTATATGGTGTTAACCTATTTAACTGTAAATGTGTTTTTTCCCTTTCTATAAATAAATTGTGTTAAGAGTCCCTGTCCTGCCCACTCCCTGTGACTGTGGGATCTCGAAATGTTGCCCCTTGTTTTCAAGGTTCTTGACAGTACCTGTAGGGGATGAGCATGCCAACTTGGTTTTAGCCCCTGTCCCTGTTTTGTAGGATTTGTTGTTCTGGATTCAGGTTAGCTCCCAAGCTTTGTTTCTTACTTTTTAGGTTTTGGTCTAGCAGATCTATCAGTTAACTGCTACTCCACAGTAGAAGTCTGCTTCAACACTAATTCCCTTTTATGTTTTCAGTTTGCCCTTTCCAGTTTCTCAAAGATAATTTATCTCATTGTGCTTTCCTACCAATTTCTCACTAGTCCTCCATTTTTACTGTCTGCCTCTGGCCATGTCCATGTCTTGTTCACAAAGAGTGTGGGTTGAAGGTGACCTCATTCGCTGACACAAAATGTAGAGGGGTCTTTGACATTGTATATACAGTGAGGGAAAGAAGTATTTGATCCCTTGCTGATTTTGTATGTTTGCCCTCTGACAAAGAAATGACCAATCTATATTTGTAATGGTAGGTTTATTGTAGTTGTGGGAGACAGAACAACAACAGAAGAACCCTCAAAAACCCAGTGCTCAAAAGTTAGAGTTGGATGTGCATTGTAATGCGTAATATAAGTATTTGATCCCCTATCAACCAGCAAGATTTCAGGCTCCCTGGTGTCTTCTCTGTATGCAGGTAAAAAGCTGAGATTAGGCGCACCCTCTGTAAGGGAGTGCTCCTAATCCAAGCTTGTTACAGTACCTGTATAAAAAACACCTGTCCACAGAAGCAATCAATCAGATTCCAAACTAGCCACCATTGCCAAGACCAAAGAGCTGTCTAAGCATGTCGGGGACAAGATTGTAGACCTACAAAAGGCTGGACTGGGCCAAAAGACTATCGCCAACCAGCTTATTGAGAAGGTGACAACAGTTGGCGTGATAATTTGCAAATGGAAGAAACACAAAATAACTGTCAATCTCCCTCGGTCTGGGGCTCCATGCAAGATCTCCCCTCATAGAGTTGCAACGATCATGAGAACGGTGACGAAGCAGCCCAAACCTATACTGGGGAACTTGTCAATGATCTCAGGGCAGCTGGGACCATAGTCACCAAGAGGAGGAGGAGAAATGCTGCCTATGACCCCAGGAACACCATCCCCAGCGTTAAACATGGAGGTGGACACATTACGCTTTGGTAGTGATTTTCTGGGGACAGGACACCTTCTCCGCATTGAAGGGACCATGTACTGTTAAATCTTGGGTGAGCACCTCCTTCCCTCAGGCAGGGCATTGAAAATGGGTCATGGATGGGTATTCTAGCATGACAATGACCCATAACACACGGCCAAGGCAACAAAGGAGTGGCTCAAGAAGAAGCACATGAAGGTCCTGAAGTGGCCTGGCCATTCTCCAGGCCTTAATCCCATAGAAAATCTGTGGAGGGAGCTGAAGGTTCGAGTTGCCAAACATCAGCCTCGAAACCTTACTGACTTGGAGAGGATCTGCAGAGAGGAGTGGGACAAAAATTTTCCTGAGATGGGCAAGGTGATAGCATTTATTTAAGGTAGGATGCTTTGTTCATGTGATCAGGCAGCTGGTGTCCTAATTATGCTTTCTTCCCAGTCCCACTCAGACCAGTCACCTACCAAGTGTCCAGTGTGCAACAATAGTTTTTAAAAGTATATGATTTCCTTAGGCTACAAACATGTCATGTAATGGTATCCTGAAACAAATGGTCATGTTTGTCTCTAGTGATATGATTTGAGGTGTGCAGTGGTCCCTCGAAATTCATCAACCAACCACGCCATAGCCACCAATCGGGAACAAACCCTATTGTGCCCCCCATATGCCTATACAGAAGAGCACAGCAGGGCACCTCATGTGTATCTGTCACTGGAAACAATCACAAAAGACAATTTCCAGCATCATTCCTCTGATGTCATCAGATATCCGTACGGGACTTTAGAGACCTTTTCTCTCCTGCTCTCTCAGTAGGGAGTTTTGGTAAAATCCTTAAAACATTTTAGTCTAGAGAGTCAATAAAATCTTCTCTGTTAGTTTAGTGTGTGCAGTGCACAGCAGGGTTCCTTAAGCAATGAAAAGTTTGTGTCTTAAGTGACATAAATGATCTATTTGGCTTTCTGTAGGATAACATTCTTTCCACTGACCACCACATCAATGTACTGTGAGCTGTGGACATAGAAGTTATAGATGGGGTTCCCCAAAGACATGAAGGGTATTTCAAGAGTTCCAACATTGTAAAAAGGGAGACAAAGGCTGGTTTACACTGCGTTTGCACTTTGGGTACTTTTAGGGTAATTGTTTTAAATTCCCCATAGTAGAGCTTGTGAAAAAAAAGAGTTTAGTAACCCCTGCCTTATCAAATGACTGTACAGTAGTAAGAAGGAAAGAGGCAGTAGTGAATGTTTGATCTTATATTTGCTGCTGGAGAAATACATTGGTGAACTATTTTCATTGTTGGGTAGATGTGTTGGGGTTCCATCTTCTTAACCAGGCTTCCTAAAATACAGCATTTTCTCCAGAAAACAAAGCCTTGTAAGATCACCATTAGCTATATGTCTAACATAATTTGTCTTTCATACCTAATATAAAGTAATGTTTTTAATTTTAGAGAATCCAGCTCTTTGCACAGTAGTGAACAGAATAAGGTCCAGCAGCCTACTCTCTCAGAAAGACGACCCACAGATTGTCCTCCTCCAGAAATTAATAAGTAGGTTGTTTTCATCACTGGGCCCCTGTTGGCCTTATATACCAGTTTTCAAATGTGCCATACAAATGACTGTTGTCTAATAAATCTGAAACTGATTTCTTAAAATTTACAAAATTATAAAAGCATTAAAATACATTACAACACTCATTGAGTACAAATATTTCAATACTGTATCCTTGACGCGTTTCCTGGAACCCGTCCACTTCTCCTGAGCCAAAAGTAGTTTGTATATTTTTCTATACAGTATTTTGTCTAAAATATTAAAAAAAGTAGACGTTTGCCTAAAATTACATGTTATGATGAATTTACGAAACAAAATTTGAGTGTTACAAGTTTTACACTACTTTTTAATAGAATTATATCATTTTATTTTCTATTCCAGATAAACTTTGTATTCTTCCTCTGGCATCAAAAACAGATGACTGCATATCCAAAGATCTGCTTCGAGTCTTCATACAGATAGAAAACCGGTCAAGACCAAGTCTTTACCTTTTTACTATGGAAGAGTGGGATAGTACAGGAATACTCCATCACTTATGTGCTAGAGCATTATGAATTGTAAGAGCAAGAGACAAATGACAACTTTTGACCCCCTTTTTGTTGCCACAGGAATGTATGGCTGTCATATAATGTGTGTATGTATGTGTAGATATAGATATATACATACACACATAAGTACATATATATTTTCCCACTGATGATATATATCAGCAGTAGATGAGTAAACTAAAAACAAATGATACTTAAATTATGAATTTTATTTTACACATTCAGATGGCCGGAATGTAACATGGCTTAAGCACAAGAACCTAATACCAAATGATTCTTATGTATCATCCTTTAACAGCCCAAAAATCCATATAGGTCTCTATGCAGATGTGTGCCTTGCAGTAGTTTGGTCAGAAGGCATCCAAAACTGCTGTCTGCCTGGCACAGTTGTGTATTTCCACCTGTTGTAATACTAATATTGCAATATTGCAATATTATTGAATGCCTTTTGATAAAATGTAAACTTGACATTTGACAGTGTCAGCACTGTTTGTAATTTATCCACAGGCAACACATTCTCTGATCTTTGTTAGCTTTTGTAATGTGGTTACCAAAAAAGCCTAATGAAAACTTTTCAACCCCAAGCTGTTAGATTCTCAGTAACCTTAGCAGTGCCTTATTGTCATCCCATAAACATGTGACCCATTAAAATGTATAAAATATAACATTACCCAGACTATGTGTATATTGTGCTTCATAAACCTGAAAGATCTCCATATCATTAGCTCTGTTACTACATTGCAAGTGACTGCTGGGCAGATATTCTCTGCTTCACAGTGTTTTCTATACATTAATGCATGAATAACTGGTGTTAATACAGGGTAAATGTAATATTTTCTTACAGAATCTTTCTCTAAGTGACTGTTTAGATGTGAAGAGTCAGTCCATTTAAAATGGTTACTATTGCTTATAGTAGATGCTGGTGACTTAAGCTGTTTTTTGTTTAGATGCATCAAAATATTTTAGTTTCATTATCCATAATATAAAATGAATAGTTAAAACAAGTAGGAAGAATACATTCTTGTTTAACCTCTTGGGTGGGTGTGATTCAAAAAGATAATTCCTTTTAGTAGTGTCTGCAGAAAAAAAGAACATTTTAGCTTTTAATAATAAAGCAGGCAATACATTGTAAAAATGTTTAGTCAACTTAAACCCAGTTCTTTACTAAAAAATTCAAAGTGTAGTCCAGCTGTAAAATTTCCACCATAAAGTATTAATAGATGAGTACTTATGGAAACAATGGTACCATTCCCCGAGGCTTGGAAGTCAGTCCATATTATAGTTAGTCATTTTGTGACTCCTATGAGGGGCAGAAGTACCTCTGAGCTGATTTGAGAGTTTGAAAGTTGTTGAAATATTCTTGTTCAGGAAGACTGATGATTCTTAAAGTGTCGTTGGTACTTTTCGGCACAATTGACCTTTTAATAAATTTCCGCTCCCTCCAGAATGCAGTGCTCCAGGACAAATACCTTCTGAATTAAGTGTCCTTGTTGTGTGGCACAGCAGAGCACACATCCCTTAATTTAGTGTTCAATATGCCACAGTCCCATTCATTTCTTATAGGTAAGCCGTACTCTGGAGTCCATAAATGTAACGTGTACATAAGGAAAAAATGAGTCTGTGACAAGAAAGGCTTAAAAAAAAAAAAAAAAAAAAAAAAAGGAAAAAAAAAAGCTTTGCTGTAAGGTTGAAGGGATTAACTAAAGGACAATTAGATCAAAAAGTAAATTGTCATTTAAAACAGCCAGTGTTAGTGGAACAACACTATAATTTATTGCAGTTGTCACTTGGGCAGGGAGAGAATAGGGGAGGGAGAAAAAAAAAAGCAGAATGTAAATTCTTCTACACTTTGCAATATAAAAAGAAACTTGGTTGGCTGTCTACTCTCCTGCTGAAATCAACCTGGTATTACTGGAGATAACCGAACAGGAAGTCAGCTGTGTGTAGCCTATTACATTCATCAAGAAAATTTATATTTTTAATTTTGTTTTCAATCCCACATATGGTAAATATTTTCAGCAGTTATTGTAAATAGGCTACTTGTAGTAGAAATAATTTTCACTTCATTTCAAAGATTTTATCAAAGTTGATCTCTGGGCTCTCTCTACCTCACACACCCTCAGCCTCTTCTGATTCCCGGCATTACAAAAAAATCAAAATGCCCCTTTTACTTACCTAAAGCAATGGTCACTTGATGCTCCAGTCCCAAGACCTCCCTCCTGTTTACTGGAGGAGGGGGGTTCCTGTTTGGGTGCACACATCACTGTGTACATGACCTAGACACTTTGTAATGACTGTCAATTGTTGGCATCCTGAAGAGGAGCCTGCCACAGTGATGTCAGTGTGAGGGAACTGCCGGGGCACATCTGCATCAATGGATTGGCAGTCCCCTGCATGCTGAAACGGCACCAGTGAGAATCCTGAACTACTGACTGGAGATAAAAAAGAAAAGTGCTTTATAGTTGAAAAAAGTTATTATCTGCCAAGGGATGGACTTTTAAAGCTCTCATTGTCACTTTTGTAAACGAAAAACATGAGCAATTGCAATTAGTGTAGCACTCTGGAGATTGCACCACCAAGTTCCATGACAACCCTTCATGGTTTTCTGCCCAGGAACGTTACTGCCCTACCACTATGATGGGTTGCCTTATTGGCCAGGCATTATGTTCATATGGATGGGCCAAGTCAATTGTAAATTATTTGCCTATGAAAATGTGTTGTTTTTACATAATGTACAGGCATTTTTAGCGGCAGGTGTACTCTTAAGTCATCGGGATTTATAAAGCTTTGGAATGCTAGTGACCTGTTTTTGTTGAAGTCATACCTCAACACATCTGTAGTGAAAAAAGTAAAATGCAATAACTAAGATATTCCGTTGTCAGATGATTACATACATTAGTTTTTGCTACAAGTAAACCTAATATTTTGCCCTTTCAAGTTCAACTTTTCAGAGCTAGTTTAAGCTACTCCTACCCTCCAAGAAGCAATCACCGTATTTGATACAAACCTGCAGTCTCCTGTCTGTGTCTCTGAAATATTTTTTGTATTTTGGGTATGAAGTCCTATGACTGCCCACCCTCCTATGTTAGCATCCAATGCTTGCTTGGATTTGACTTCCCAGCTGCTATCAAGTTCCTATGCCTGGTGCAAGCTCAGTGTTAACCCTATCAGGTTAACATGGCAACAAAAGAGGTATGGTAACCCAAGTCCGCTTATAGTGGGAAGGCTATTAAGCTCTTACTGGACAAAGTAATGGGTTAACCTCAACCTACAGGAGGTGGATAGAATAAGGTTGCCCTATAAGACTTTTTTTTTAAATTGGGTTATTTTCATTTTACAGCATTTTTTTCCCCTATTTTTCGCTGTGTGTTTTTAGTCACTACCCTTCAACATCTATGTTCTGCTACACTTCAGTGTTTCAGAAGCAACAGTCCCTGGAGTTATAACGAGCTTAATCAGGCAGAAACCATTAGGAATGGTAAATGTTAAAATAAAATAAAAAAAAAAACAATGAAAACACATTGAAATCTTTAATAAAGACTGGAAAAGGTAGAATATTATGTGTTGGCGTTTAGTGATCCAGCAAACCTGGAATGGATTTCATTTAAAAAAAAACAAAAAAAAACAAAACAAAAAAAAAAACATTTGCTGATAGTTGGCAAATGTTTACAATCCTCCACTAGATCCATTCTAGGATTGCTGGATTACTATGTTTTCCTCATGATAGTCTATCTTTTCCAATCTTGGGCTTCAAAAAATCTGGCCCAATGTGTATTACACTGGCATACAACCTAGAGAGCATAAACAAGGAATGATTAACCAAAGATAATCACAAGTTTTTCTTTTTTTTTCCTACACAAATAAAATGCCCTATAATATAACCCCCAAATATGGCAATAGTGACATAGTTTACACAAATAAAGTGCATTGGTTGAAACTTTTTATAAACAACAAATACTGAACCACACAAAACTGTAGGCTGTTTTCTACACTTTTGGCCTGTAAAATGAGGAGCTGAGTCTACCTTCTAGTAATCTGCTCAGGTACTGTTAGAATTGTTTTCTTTAGGTGTCAAGATGCATTACAAAGAGAGACAGACATAAGAGCATATACCCCCAGTACCAGGAAGGAATTAAGTATTTTAGTCATACATGGAAGACTTTTGGTAATGTGTACAGGAGGGCTGTGTGGCTTTAAAGCCCTTCACTGAAAGCCATTATGCTGAAATCTGAAGAAGTTGGTTCAGGGTGATACTGCTATTGGTTTTCAAAAAAAGAATTGCCTCTCTTTAATGTTGGTCTTCCTTACCAGCCGTGCTGTCTGGATCTAATTTCTGCTTAACTGTGAGGTAATAAGCTGAGGTGGTCTTTAATATTATACAGCCAAGTGTCCATGTTAAAACTGCAGTGTTCTCCCCAGCCCCTTTTAGCTGGGTGCACCACCCGGCACTTTTCAGTAACCACCCACATGTTTTTGGGTGGTTACTGAAGAGTTGGATCACAATACAGAGGCTGCCACCTGTCTACAATTCCTTCTTACCCCTTTTAAATAAAATCCTGGCTTCAACACTGAAACTGTAACACTGTTTGAGTCTGTAACCTGGACTCCCGTTCTGAAAGCAACAAAAAAATCTTTGAAAAAGCCATAAAGGAGTAAAAGGTGATCCCAACAGTTATCCAGCAATAGTGCATTGCTCCCAGACTCTATGGGACAAATGTAAACCACATCCATTTCTTGCAGTGCATCCCAACACTGTTAAGTGGAATGTTTGCCCTGCATAGTCCTCTGAATCCTCCTGGGTCCCGACATCCATGATATTCTGAACCCTTCCAGTTCTCAAATATTTTATTTAGCTCTGTGTTAAAGGTTTGTGATTTTGAAAAGCCTGCAGACTTGGGAATAGTTTAGTAGCAGATCCATAATTTCCTTCTATCACTGAGCCCATCAGGTCCAAAGTCGCATTTCTAGCTAAAACTAGGACATGATCTTGCAGTTACATTTCACCCCTGACAGTAATAGAATGATTTTAGTACTTTGCATGTTGCCATTTTGTACAGAAACCTTTACAGTATAAGCTATAATATACCACTGAGGACCACTGTGACTGTAAGATCACAAATATCTTTTTCTTATGTTTTCTTTATTGTATTTATCACTCAACTATATTATAAATAATTACAATAATTACAATTTATTTTCTATTTCCCATTTTCATCTCTTTGAACCCATTTTCACAAATAAAAGGCATAACATATCCTAACATTCCTGCTATTAGGGTTTCATGAATGATATGCTTTGTTAAACCCATACAAGAATTGTATGCAATTGTATACAATTTGAGTGTCGGTTATGCTTTTACATTTGTAAAGCAGTTCATCCTTTTGCCGTGTGCTGTAGAAATATCTGTGAGCAATCAACATGAACGGACAAAACCAACTTAAAGTGTACCTCTCATTTTAGTAGCTAGTAAGCTGGTACAAAGGAAGTGAGCAGGAAGTTTGTTGTGCCATTTTTTCTCCCTGTTAGTGATTTAGTGTATGTTGGTTGTGAACCCTCGGATTGAAGCGGTTTTATTTTACCTAATTTCCTAATAGGAACCCTTTTTTATTTCTTCACTTTTCCCAAATACTGTGATACTTGGTGCAATTCAGTGAATATGGTGCTATGTTGGGGTGTAAACCTTCACAGAGCTGTGATCAGTTTTGTGGATGTAGTAGGAACTTTTTTTTGTCCTTCTACCTCATAAGCAGAATAAAATGCATATGACGAATATTCTAGGTTGGAAACATGCAATATAAAAATTAGGCACTACCACACGTGCTTAGGATGGCATTGTATGGTTGGTAATACATAAGAATATTTTGCCCTGCAGAACAGTAGTAGTACTGATACTAACAGCTCAGGGCATGAAAAACTTAAGGAAATATTCAGATAAAGTTGTTCCTTTATGTGTCACACTTCCAGAGTACACTAAACTTTTCATCATTGAGAATGTAATTGGCACAGTCTACACCCTTCACTCCCCTTATACAGCATTACGTCTTCTGTACAATGGCAGGTTCACTTTAATAATATCTGCTATTGTTTAGGCAGCACTTATTGTATTGTTTAAGAAAATGAACAATCAAATGTTTAATTTCAATGTGCCTTTTGCTGTCCTTGTAAAGGTCAGTTCATGCGGATTACCTGTTTGTTCATAAAGAACATAGTAATGGTACCAGAGGAAAAATAATTTTTAGCTGCAATCTGTAACTAACATGGAAACCATTGCCATCCTTTGGCATTTCTGTGAAGTCTTCATGCCACTTAGCAGCAAAATGGTAATGTTCATTTTTTTTTTTTAATGAAAAACAAAATGTAAAAAAAATCAAATATATACAAATAATTTATATATTTCTTTTGCAACTTTGAAAATATTTTAAATATGTGTCCTTTATTTTTTTTCCCCTTTGCTGGAAAGAAAAAAATAAATTATACATACACTTGCTAACCGTGTATTTATGTTCATTGTGTTTGTGTTACTGAAAGTTGCAGAAAATGTATAATCCTATCAATGTTCTTTAAAAAGCATTATAAAAAATCAGCTTGATGTAAACTGTCAATGTGTTTCAAACTCCTTGTATGTGTACACATCATCTGCAGTCATGAAATAGTCCTTACGCACTTCACTTCCACTATTTTACATATTGAGACATATTCATGGTCCTTTAGCAGG
Source organism: Pyxicephalus adspersus (assembly GCF_032062135.1). Taxonomy (NCBI): domain Eukaryota; kingdom Metazoa; phylum Chordata; class Amphibia; order Anura; family Pyxicephalidae; genus Pyxicephalus; species Pyxicephalus adspersus. The sequence continues at coordinate 14,872,157 of NC_092868.1, forward strand.
TTCTAAAATTAGGCAAAAAGAAATTCATTACATAATACATCTTCCCATTATTTAACAAAGATAAAACGCAGAAGCAGTATGTAAAAAATAAGTACTCGCTTTCCCCAGGAATTAAGAGTATAAGTAGCAGCAAGGTGCTGCTAATCAAATGTACGTAATTATTTGATCATCAGCGGTTGTGACCATCTCTATAAAAACAAAAAGTTTTGGCAGTTTGCTGGTCAGGAGCATTTAGTTGTGTGTTAACACAATGCCAAGGAGGAAAGACATCAGCAATGACGTTATGTCTCGTACAGATGTCACATGATTTTCACTGGAAGTAATCTTTCCTGTTTTATGTGACAGATGAATGAATTATTCTGTATACACAGTGCCTCTTTGTTCAATGGTGGAGGAAGGATGAGCGAGCGGAACCATGCTGTGCTCTTTAAAAAATGCGCATCACTCATTCCTGAATAGTCATTCATTTGTGGTGGATTTAATAAACGGCATTGCAGATCTGCTGTACACATCGAATTTTCACCTAAGACACTCCAATGTCAGACCGTGCAATACTCGAGAGCAATTGCAAAAAAATCAAGTCTTGTGGCATTAAAGCAGGTGTACTTTCTTTTTTTCATAACTCCACATTCAATACAAATTCCAAGATTTGCTTTACTGTCCCCTCTAAAAATGCAAATCCATAGGTCTGTCAGCTAGTGGTGACTGACATTTTATCTTAAGGAATAATAAAGTCTACACCCAAAAACAGAAATGTAATCTATTGCAGACTACAGTGTTTAGATGGTAATATGGCACACTTCTGGTCCCTTCAGGTTTACAGTTTAATCTTTACTGTCTGTGGGGATCAGTCATGGGAGTCACTCAGACTAGACTTCTAACATGTTCATCCCTGTTGATCTCCATTACATGGTGGAGTGATGGAATATAAAGTTAACACAATAATGATGTAGTATTTTATGCTTTATGTATTTTAGCCTAAAATGCAAAGACTAATGCACCCACCACATTTTTTAACTAAAAAACTGCAATAGTATGCTTTTCGTTGGGATAACGGGAAAGCCAGGCTTTTGAAGGGCAACCAGAGTTAAAAAACACATTTTATTCTTCTAACATCAAAATTTAAAGATTAAGAGTTGTGTCTCTTTAAATGAATCCTAGGCTAACATATAACCACTAGTTTCGCAAAAAATATAGCAATATCGTTTAGAATCATACTAGGTTAGTGATGGCGGTAAGGTGTCCCACCGGACGCGTTTCACCCGTACCGGGCTTCCTTAGGGGTAAGGGGAAACTTATTATTGCTGGGGTTTTTTACCGCATTAAGAGCCTTATGATACCGAATTGCTACTTGTAAGTGATTTGATAGGGAGACCGATATCAATTTGGACGTACTGCTGGTGTTTCCAGATGTCCCAGTGGAGTGAACGGTGTGATAGAAGCTTGAAATGTTTATTCCAGGACCTTCATATGCACAATTGTTATGACATCTGTCTGTCTTGGTAGAAATAAATGACAGTGATTCAGCAGGGGAAGATAAAGTGTTGTCTTCTCGTATGGAGTATTTTAGTTGTGGTATGTGGGTGAGCTGCAGGCAGCTGTCCAAAAGGGGCTTTGGACGGCTGCCTGCAGCTCACCCACATTCCACAACTAAAATACTCCATACGAGAAACGATAATATATACTAATACGGTATAATATACTAAACGATATTGCTATTTTTTTGCGAAACTAGTGGTTATATGTTAGCCTAGGATTCATTTATACAGACACAACTCTTAATCTTTTAAATTATGTTGTTGGAACAATAAAATTTTGTGTTTTTAAATTTATCTCTGGTTGCCCTTTAAAAGCCTGGCTTTCCCTCCCTCCTCTTCCTCCCATAGATACACAATATGTAATCACAGGCTAGGCAAATGAGTCCACTCCACTTTGATTATCCATTGGGGCTTTTCTTTCAGGTGGAACAAACTAACAAACTTTCTTTGGGTTAAAGTAGAACAGAAGTCCTACCTTGAAAAATTGGAAATCAGGCTGGTGTTGGTTGCAGGAAGGGATAGACCATGTCCATTCTGCAAGAAACCTGCCTGATCACTGCATAGCTATCAAAATTTGCTGAGCTGTTCATGCCAATAAAGATGGATGAAGATCGTATTCTGGAAGGGAAGAAGAGAGAAGATGGTCCGAACCATTGTAGTAGCCACAGTAGGAAGGTGGGGGAAAGTCCACACAATCACTGTTGCATAATTTAGATGTCCAGCTGGTTTTAGTAAGAGAGCATTTCCATCTGTAAACAGAATATACAATGAAACAACTCTCAGTGGCCACAACCCAGAGGGAACATCAGAAATTCCATTTGGCACATCACCAGGCGATGCCTTATTCCTGTGACCTGCTTAACCTAACCCTCTGACAGGCCTAATCAAAAAGCAGAATTGCCTGTTTGGAAATGATAAAGACTTACCTTACACCCCAACATTTTTGCATTTTTAGTGCCCAGGTGAGGTCAACTTCTTGGAAATATAAAAACCCCAAATTTCCTAAGAAGATGTTTTTTTTTTCTAATATATTTGTGAATATTAATTCTGCAGGTAATAATGTTTCCTTACATTAAGGATGAGGGTCTAAAATAGAAGCAGACATTACATTCTGATGCAAAGTCCGCTTTAATTTCAAAATCACTTCATATAATTCTGCTCTCCTGCTTCTTTTTCAACAGCTGCAGTCAAGGTGGATGTTTGCTGGAGATGTTCTGACTGGTTAGGGGTGGTAGTCACATTGACAATGGAAGGAGATTTGTATTACAATCACAATACACACAATATACATGTAGGTATTATGTGTATGCTGTCTGCACATTTACTGCTGGATAGCTATGGCTACAACATTTCTGCCACATTATTGAGAACGGTTTGTCAGGTTGGGCTTGAAATTTAGTATCTAAAGCATCAAGCATGCTGCCTGCAGAGCAATGGAATTAATTTTAGGAACATTGGAGGCTAAGAGCAGTGGTGGGCTGCAATTTCTGATCTACTATTGAACGTTTCTTTGCAGTAATGCTGATCCTCTAACATAAGCTAAAAATATTATTTGTGCCATCTGTATACTCAGCAATTGATAAATATTGATTGTACCTTTATATTTAGTAATGAAAACATAATCATAACAAAACAAAAGTGGTTTAAATTTCAACACAATGGTTAACCACTCAAAAAAACAAACCCTGCTTTGTCTTATCATTTTTCAGTTGACATTCTACCTAAATATCAATTAAGTATACAAGTGATTTTTAATCTGTTCAACATTTTCTTTTCCTGTCTGCGTGTGCAGCTCAGTGTTAATCTCGGCATTCTCTTTCTGTTCACATGTATGGGACATAGAAAATGTGGTCTTCCTCCTGGTTACTACCTTAACACCTGTCAACTACCTTAACAGCTGTCACATCCCTTAATTAGGTCAATTCAGATAAACATACAAAAGAAAACTGCAGTAACAACAATTGTCATCACAAGTATATTTTCAAAATATATCCATTTATTTTAAATCATATCATAACAAACATTAAACTAACAATCATTTCACTTCTAAAAATCACATAAAATCTTTGCTAAAAAAGGTGTACAGTTTCAGATAAATAGAAATATTTGTTTGTTATATGTATGGGACTTATATCATCCCATGTTGGTCAATCAAGATGCTCACATAGACCAAGGTTCTCATGACAGGAGAACAACTATTGCTTCCAGCTCCCATAAAGACAGTATATATTTCCCCAAACATACACATGTGTGTTATATATATATATATATATATATATATATATATATATATATATATTTACACACATACATACAATATAAGTACAATATGGTAGCAACCACACGTACAAAGAAAACATACATCCATAAATTAGGTTATGTGTAAAAAAAATGGAATGGTGCAGGGAATATGTAATGAACATGCAAACTGAAATATATTTAATAATTTAGTATAAAGGCCTTTGTTGGTAAAGACAGCTTCATGACACCTGTATGAAGAAACTAGTCACATGCAGGTGTTATTTTGGTGCTTTCTTCCACACAAACTATGTTTAAATCTTTTGGAAACACGGTGAGTGTAAAAAAAAAAAAACTCGTAATTGTACATTAATTCACACAATCCTATATGGTATCACTTGGAAAAAGAAAAAGAAATGCAATAATCACAAGATAAAAATAGCAAGAGAAAATAAAAAGTAACAACATCAACTGGGTGCAACTTTAAGAGAGAATGGGTGGGGGGGGCAATAATACACACCATAGTGTCCCAAGAAAACCCAAGTATTCAAGCCACTTTTCTAAACCTGTAACAGAGTAGTAAACATCTCAGCTTTCCAAGACCTGTTCAAATTTATCAACATTGTTTTTGAGAAGAGCAGTGAGGTACTCCATTAAACGGACATCCTGAATGCGAGTATATAGGTCCTCCATAGAGGGAAGCAAAGTGGATTTAAACCAAAGTGAAAGCTGTTACCAAAATATGAGTAATACCTTTGCAGGTGAATTTGGGGAAACCTATGAAGGGCAATCCCAGGAGATGGTTAAGTGGATCCAGTGAAATCTGTTGCTGGGTCACCTTTCTAAGTAGTTTATTACCTCAGTCCCAGTAACCCTGAATGATGGGACAGAACCAAAAAATATGTTCCAAAGTTCCCGTCCGAGTCCCGCATCGCCAGCAACTGGGGTTCACAGTTCGGAACAATCTATGCAGCACATCCGGTGTATGATACCACCTAAATATGATTTTATATACATTTTCTTTGTAGAGTGTGCATATGATGTAGTGTGCATATAATTGTGCAAAAAGTGCCGCTTCCCAGATTTCTGACCACTCATCAGTTTCTGGGTTCAGCCCAGAATAGCTTCCCAGGTTCCCATTCACGGCAATTTGCCAGAGGCCGCCTATGTGGACATGTGAAGGAGGCAATAAATGGAGGAAATTAGACCCTTAGCATATACTTTCAAAAAACCCTCCACACATACTTTCAAAAGAATTGACCTCAGAGAATCTGGGCATCTGATTAAGGGAGAGAATACAGTGTCTAATCTGCAGATATGCAAAGAAGAAAGTATGGAGGAGTTTAAATTTAGCCTGAAGCTCTGAGAAAGAAAGAAGTCTATTCTCCACAGGGTGTAGGATATTCCTAAAATGAAATAACCCCTTATCTCTCCCACATTCCCCTATAGAGGCTGTCAGGTTTCGGGGGGGAGGGGGTGTGTGGATAGTGGATGTCAGTACCGAGGCTGGGGAGGAGAGACCAAATTTAGTCTTGTATGTCTTCCACAGGTTCCTCGTGAACACCATGGGTGAGAGCAGATATCTGTCTGCTAGTAACATGGAGGAGCTTCATAACATCACATTAGGAAGAATTGGAGCAATCCAAAATTCCTCCAGCTCTCTGCATATACTAGGCAAGGCTAACATGGTCCATGATGGCAGGTAACGAAGATGGGTCGCCACATAGTACTTAATTAAATCTAGGGCCCCCAGTCCTCCATACTCGCTGGGTGTGCATACCACAGATCTAGACAGTCTATGTCATTTATGTTCCCAAATAAAATGTAGGAAACCTGCCTGCAATTTTTTTAGGGCCTGGACAGGTACACGCACAGGAGGACAAATACAGGAGCTTAGGCAGGAGCATCATTTTCATGAATGTTATCTGTCCAAAAAGCGACAATGGATGTACCTTCCATTTATTTAGGTATGAAGCTCTTGGATCAGTGGAGGAAAGTTGCGTGAATACAGTTGGTTATATGTGGCAGTAATCCGAGTGCCTAAATAACCAATGGAATGCACTTGACACATAAAAGGTTACTTGTCCTGCAGTGCCGAAAATTGTAAGGCTGGTATATGTAAAGGTAGAGCCTCTATTTTGGAGGAGTTTACCTTATAGCCCAAGACCTCACCAAAAGTGCGGAGTTCAGTCCACAAATTCGGAAGGGTGGTAATAGGCTGTGTTAGCATGAGTTATCTTCAAATTATGAAGGATCTGGGGGCCTCTTCTTTTAACTCTGATCTTCAGTTCTTTCCATAGATTTTCAATTGGATACAAGTCGGCTGAATAACCGGACCATTCCAGCAGCTTTATTTTCTATCCCTGAAACCAATTGAGAGTTTCCTTGGCTGTGAGTTTGGGACCAATGTCTTACTGAAATGTCCACCCTCATTTTATCTTCAGCATCCTGGTAGATGGCAGCAGATTCTTATCAAGAATGTCCTGGTACAGTTCACCATTCATCCTTCCTTCAATTATATGAAGTCTGCCAGTACCATATGCTGAAACACAGCCTCAACCATGATGTTTCCACCTCCAAACTTCAGTGTTGGTATGATGTTTTTGGGTGATGTGCAGTTTCATTCTCCTCGAAACATGGTGAGTGCAACGACATCCAAAGAGTTCAATTTCAGTCTTCTGACCAGACTATATTCTCCCAGTATTTAACTGGCTTGCCCAAGTGTTGTGCAGAAAACTTTGAACAAGCTTCAACATTGAATCTTGTGCAGTGAGAATGCATAGAGACTATGTTGGTCGAGTGCATTACTTATTGTTCCCTTTAAAACAACTGTACTTGCTAATTCAAGGTCTTTCTGAAGCTCTCCACAAGTGACCCTTGGCTCTTGGACAACTCTTCTGATTATTCTCTTCACTCCTCTGTCAGAAATCCTGTAAGGAGCATTTGGTTGTTGCCTGTTTAAGGTGAAATGATGTTCTTTCTACTTCCACATTATGGCCCCAATGGTGCTCACTGGAACATTCAGAAGTTTAGAAATATGTCTGTAACCAATCAGTATGTTTTGCAACAAAAAAGTTGCAAATGTCTTGAGAAAGCTCTTTGGTTTTATCCATCATGAAATGCTTCTTGTGTGATATCTTGGTAACGGAAACCTTTTTATAGGTCATCAATTAGGACAAAACTTAAGCAGCTTTCTTGGCTTTCCATGCCTTTGCAGCTCATTTTCTTCATGTGTTCAATACTTATTCCCTGTACCATTCCACGTTATTACACATAACCTAATTTAAAGATGTATTTGTTTTGATTTATTTGTATGTGTGGATTACTTGGGTTCTTATTGACATCTGGTGTAAATGTCAAGTCAATAGAACCATTAAAAATTAGAAATAAATTTACTGAGAAAAATGTTGATACCTTCACCCTGTACATCACACCTAACCCCTGGCTTTATGTTTTATTTCAGGAAAACCCCAATTCAATCTCTTTTTAGTTACACCCCTGTTGACAAGCTTTAAACCTGTATTCCTGTGCATGCTTACTATTCTTTTATATCTGTACAGCAAGTCTTTTGCATTATAATAACTGTGTAAGGCATGGAATAGATTAGGAGCAGTCTGAAGTCGAAGTACAAAGTAACAGGGAACACATCAGGTACAACACAAAGGGAAATCTATTGTTTTAATCATTTATTTTAGAAAAATATCGATAGAAGCAATGGTGTACAGTGGGAAAAGTATGTATACCATTGGCTTTAGAAGATGGTAATACCTTTTTCAGGGGAAAGTCCTTCCCTCCATGCAGTTTTCATTGCATACGAGTGATTGGCATTACATTACATACATTTTAACCAGTTCTCTATGTAAAATTCTTTCAGGTTTAAGAAGTTTTTGGTTTTCTTTCCATGAATTGCTTCCAATCACCACACAATATTTCAATGACATGATTAGGAGCAGACTGTAGTCTTCTCTTTTAGAATAACAAAGGTTTGGCCTGGCACCTTCCATGTAGGTTACATTTATATGGTCTCTTTCTGTGGATGTATATACTTTGGCAACAGTTTTGAAAGCTACCTGCAGATCCCACAATTACATTTTGGGGATTCTTTGACATTCGTTAGCTCCTTGGGTGAATGTGTGGGTCTGCCATTTTTGGACAAATTATTGGTTGCACAAATTTTACAACAGCTCTAAGTTATTTGTCTTTAATGTGTTTTTTAAAGTTTTTTTTAATCTTTTGCCGGGCTCCTAGGCACCCACAACCTTCATTTGAAGATCACCAGAAAGACTGGTTCCATCTGCATGCTGTCTAAGGAGTGTCTAATCATTACCACCCTGATGAATAGGGTGTACTTCCTTTTTCCATATACAAATCTGTATTTGAATAAAGAAGAACTAGGCTTCATCGCCAGATCCATTTTTAAAAGATGTATGCTTTGACTTTACCCAGTAAACATAAAAGTTAATAATATTTCTAATTTTATTCCTCTGATTAAGAAAATATATTATACTCTATAGGAATAAGTGAACATGTGCAGCAGCATATCTGCCATGTTTCTTTCTCCTTTGGAAAGGATGGGCAGTCCAAATAGTTCATATAGCAGTGCGATTCTACAAATTTAGGTGAACATCTGACAGTCTATATCTGCTAATCACACCTGTTGCCACTGAACAAGATATCAGTAAAGGACTTTGAAATGAAACAATAAAATGATTGTGTGATAGTATTACAAGATACAGAGGAAAAACAGACTGTTCCTGAAGCCTACAATACATATTTTACAATGCTTCTTCTTGTCCTAGCAAAAGAAGAAACACAGAGGTGGATTCAGTGTTCCCTTCCATGTATGTATAGAGGAAACAAAACACAAATAGTAATTTAAAATGTCTGTATTGCAATGCTGTAAAAACTGAATGGCACCTTGTAAAAGATCAAGCCTAGTACTAAATTGTCCTACAGGTGGTGAGGTCCCCACTATCTGATGTTGCTTTAATATTACTATCCAGTATTTTTATAGTGCCGACATATTAGCACTTTACAAAGTCCATAGTCAGATTGTGAGCAGCTAGCAACATAATGTCGCTACCATAGTCAATAACACAGTCTAAGGTCATGCAGTTAGGTTTATTGGCTTTCCTCCTTTACGGGGAAGCCAATTACCCTAACTGCATGTTTTTTGGAATGTGAGAGGAAACCCACACAAACACAGGTAGAATCTGCAAACTCCATGCAGATAGTGTCCTGGCCGAGATTCCCAGCACTGCAAAGCTCTGCGCTGTTTATTAAGCTACGTCACTGCTGTTTCCAGAGTAGTGGATGCTTGTTGCTTCAGAAGCATGAGAATGTTTCCCTCACTACTAACCAGAAAATTTAGCCTAGTTTTTTAAACTTTTTTTACAGAGTTTCAGTTGAATGGAAACAGGTTTGTTTTAAATTAGTACCCCAGCCAAAAAAACAAAAAAATCAGTAAAATTGTGTTCGTGCTCCTAACAGCTATCAGCCAGTAGTAACACTTCCTGTTATGTATACAACCACCAAGCCCTATTGTTATTATACACAGTGGGGAGCATTGACAAGCTTTGACGTAGCAGCCACAACATTGCCGGATGCAGAATAGAAAGCCACAAGGAGGTGTCTTCCTATAAAATAAATGTATTAATTCAATGGGGTGGGTAGTGCATAAATAAAACTACACATCACCACCCCAATATCTGCACAGTAAAATACAACTGCAGCCCTCAACTATATTAGACTTGAGCCAGTTTTGCAACAGCAATTTTAGGCCTTAAGTTACATACACATGCAATTATTGTCGTTGGATGATCCTTGATTGTCTTTCATGATCCTTTCTAACGACTAAGGACTGCACAATGCATGAACGAGTTCTGTACATACAGCACCATTCTGCTCCATGGAGAGCAGAGGGGGAGATTGACAGAGCGGCATCCTGCTGTGCACTCTCTCCCTTCCCTTTCATTAGGATCGTCCATCGTCCGTGGATCCGCCAGAACGGTCGTTTGAAGGTTGGATGACGGGCGCTGTACACACGCCAGATTTTCGTCCGATATTGTCCCCGAGCCGATTACCGGGCGTCAGCCATTGGACGTGTGTACCCAGCCTAAAGCTACGTACACACGTCAGATTTTTATCGCCCGATAATCGGCATCGGCCAATTATCGGGCGAAAATCTGCCGTGTGTACAGTCGGTGTTGTCCATCGTCCGGACGACCGACCTGCCGGATCCACGGACGATGGACAACAGCCGATCGTAATGAAAGTGAAGGGGAGAGCGCGCAGCAGGGTGCTGCTCCGTCGCTCTCCCCCTCCCCTCTCCATAGAGCATGAACGGTGCTGTATGTACAGCACCGTTCATGCATCGTGCACTCCCTTGTCGTTGGAAAGGATCGTGAAAGATCCTTTCCAACGACAAAAATTGGCAGTGTGTACGCAGCGTAAGTGTTAGACTGTGGACAATAGGTAGCCTTAAAGTTCATTAAAAAATCAACCTTTTTATTAGTCTCTCTGCACTTTTCTCAAGCAAACAAACCAGTGTAAAACTCGAAAAACAGAAACACACTAATCAATACACTAAAACAATAGAAAAGGATAAAATACAAAAAAAATCACTAACTGTAGTATTTTATCTATATAGGTTACTTTGTATATATCTTAAATCCTGCATTTCTCTTTAGTCACTAATACAAGTATTAAGTAATACCAATTATACCAATTTATAATGCAATTCAATCCATACAACATTCAAACTGAATTTCTCATTACTGTTGCCCTTTGCCCGGATGAATGATGCATAGACACCCCGCTATCAGTAAGGATACACTTTGTCTAAGTTAAAAGTCCAGGCTACCAGATTACAGGTTAAAGTGTAACAAACTCACAATGTGTATTGCACACTGAATTAATTCATCTTCAATCCAAGAGAAGAAGAGACATCAATCAAGCTTTTTTTGTGATTGTCTTATAAAATTAAGGAAACATGGATATCCTAGAGACACCCTCAAGATATAAGAAAAGCTCTCTGACTAATGTAAGTTTTGAAATGGTGAAAGCTGGGATGAAAACTGTTAAACAGTGACCCACAAATCACTGGATCACCTTGATGTGTCTTTGAAATGTAGCTACACATTTATAACCATGTTAAAACTAAAGTACAGGCTGAGAAAATCATCCGTTTACTGCTTGTTTTGTACTTTTATACCAGTAAAAGGTTTGGGAGTATTCACTATACTTAAAAGGAAATATTTTTTTATTTTATTTTTCTTGATAGTAAGCTTTTGCTAATTTTTCTGCAGTTTAGCAATACACCAGCAAAGCATTCAATGTGCCCCGAATTTTAATAAAATATTTTGTGGTATTTAAGAGCCACAAATGACATAATAGGACATATCGGTAATAAATAGGTACACATCTTTTAAACATTAAGCTGGGTTATTAGTTCTAAAGCATTACAAAGCAGTGCAGAGATTGATATTACTGTATAAATTTATATTGTATTTAAAAGCAATAGCTCAAAACCTACAAATTCATCATATACATATTTTATATATATATTTGTACATGTTTGCAGAATTTTCTTTTCCTAAAAATATTGTTTGTTCTGTGATATTTAAATAGCCAGTAAACTTCTATTACCTATGTAAAAATGTTGGTCGTGACATGAATGTATGGTCAGTATCTGGCAAAGTCTCCATACATGTACAGTCACCAGCCACTTTAGGCAGAATATCTTATCAATAGTAATGCACAGTATAAAATGCACTGTATCAAATATAACACACTGTATAAACTTCAAAGCAGAAATGTTTTTTGACCTCACACATCTTCTCTGTGTATGAAGAAGGATAGAAAAGGACAAGAATGTCCAGCATACCACCAGACCTGCCAGCGTTCTGCTATCAGGCTCAGAGTGTAATGATATACAGTAGATTAATAGGTCCCACATATGGCAGTGTAACATCTAGATATTAAGGTCAAGATTTGAGTTTCGCTACTATAGGTATCCAAATTTTTAATAAATAAAGTCACCCAAGTAATGACAAATATAAAACATTACTGGAACACCGAAAACTCTATAAACCTTATGTGATTTGCAGCCCTATGTTTTCAAATCAGAGCAAGGTAAAACATACCCATCCTGGTCTTGAAGGTAATTCCACAAGCATTAAGGCCCCAGGACCCTAATGTCCACGTTGCATTAAGGCAGGCTGTTATTTATAAATACACTGCCAATGCAGTGCAACAGAATTTTAAGGGTATATGACCATTTTCTTTAAAAAGCACACTTTATGTACATATATACAAAAAAACATATATACAGTTCTAGTCTGTGACATATTCATATTTGTAACAAATTACAGAATATATTTTTTTGTTTATTTGTAACCTATTTTCTCTTAAAACATACCAATATTTCAGTTGAAATTGCAATGAAACTTTATATAATTATGCATGCAGCCAATTGTACTGAAAAAATAGATTTTTGGCTGAAACTTGAATTCCCCTATTATGCTTGCAGCTACAAAGGTCAGTGACGGCCTATTTAAAACCCATTTTACTGTTTGTTAGGAATATGTAAATATTTGTCTACAGCTTCTGGTCAAAAATAGTCATGTGTGATAGGGCTCCATAGTAAAACCATGAAGTCATCTCCATCTCTAAGATAGTTCCCCATACAAAACACAAATGTTTTCATAGAAGTCAAATAGAGACCCCAATTTTTTTTTATTTAAAAAAGTGCAGTGCCTTTTTAGATAATATTATTAAATTTGCTTCTTAAAATAAGAAATGGAATGATGCTGAAAGCTTTAGCGCAAAAAAACACATAAATATTACATTTTTATAGAGATGTATATATCCACCCAAAATGAGGGACAACCGAGGAAGAAAAAGGGAAAAGGGGATTTGGATATGAAACAATGGCTGATATAAAAGGCTGGAGAAGATACACTCATCAGTGAAGCTGGGTGAACCAGCAAACCCGTAATTGATTTCTTAAGCCATTTGCAATTTTTTAGCAAATGTTTTCAATCCCTGGACCAGATCTATTACAGCTTTGCTGGATCACCGAGCTTCACTGAAGAAAGTGTAGCCAGCCTTGGAGAGCTAAACCCGGCCCATGGCATCCAAATTAGGTAAATCATACATATATAACATTTCTTTATCATTTTGTCCTAATGTAGGTTATGTAAAGATTTTTATGCTAATTTTTTTGTTTGTTCCCTAAATAGGTAAGAAGTACTATTTCAAAACTTCTTCCCTTCCTAGTGACTGTATGCAATTATTTTGTGCTGTGGATTCCCATCTCAGAGCCAAGCCTCTACAATGCAGTAATTAAGTGCCTACCAATCATCTGTCTGAAGTTTTTCGTTGTTGTGTATTCCATTGGCTCAGGAAAGTTCAGTTCTTATGCGAAGAAGATCTTATTGGGATTAGCTTTCTCAGCAGCTGGAGATGTCTGCCTGGTCTGGCCAGAATATTTTCAACTCGGTAAGATCTACTAAGCATGGTCATTCTGAGAATAGTCTGAGTTATGCCAAGAAAAGCATTTTTTCTGCCTGTGTCTATTTCTGTATCCTAAATGGGAACCTAGATAACATAAAATACACTATTCCAAACTAAGAAAAGTTTGTTTCCGTACAGATATTTGAGGTTTGTATTTTTTATGGAAGTCTTCTTTGAGTTGCAATAAAACTACATAAACTGCTTTGTATTACAAATATATGACAGATATACTTTACCCTGCAGTAAATATTTATCCCAATTATATTAAATGTCCTATATTCTTTATTTTAGTATAATTCCTATTGGTAGCAATGTGATTGTAGATGTAAATATCTGAAAGTATTTTTCAATGCCAACATGATTAACATGTTTTGTTCCTTTTCAGGTATGGTGATGTTTGGACTGGCACATATTATGTACACAATTGCCTTCGGCTTCCATCCTCTAAACATTCGTGTCTTTATAATTCTTGCACTCTTTTGTGCCACCTTTTACTCTCTGACCTTCCCTTATTTAAGTGGACCTTTTATTTATATGGTGGCCGGCTACTCAATGTTAATCAGTACCATGGCATGGCGGGCTCTGTCCAGGTTGAAGTTGGCATCCCATAGCTTTTCCTGGGCAAATATGTCTGCTGCATTGGGTTCAATTTCCTTCATGATTTCTGATTGTGTCCTTGCAGTTGACAAATTCTGTTTCCCGTTATCCAATGCAAGGGCCATTATCATGTCAACATACTATGGAGCCCAGTTTTTAATCTCCCTTTCAATAACTGGACAACCTCAAGATGATTTTATGTGGAAGTCCAGATAATAGAAACACTCCTGGATTAGTAGAAACACTTGAAATAAACTTCTTTCCTCATGAAGGTTTTATTGAAGGAGATAACCTTACTATTAGGTGTTCTAATAAGGCACAGAGAATTGTGAGAAATACATTAACCCACGGTAATCAGTAGGATATCATTTTTATTGTTCTGTCTGCTGAAAACATGGCTGGTTACTATGAGTTATTGCACTTTGAAAATGGCATTGCCTTTTTAAATATATATCTATATTTATCTTTTTATTTGCTCCCCTTGAAAATGTACTAAAATATACCAAACAAACACTGCAAAAATAACCTTTTACATGATTTTTTACTTTGTCTAAAACCCAAGTCCATCTGATACTGTATTGGAAGGTAATAAAATGTGCATTTGTTATCAATGTCGTTAATGCAGTCATTGGCTTCTTTGAAACAACTACACTGAAGAAATAGGTTGGTTGGCTTGTCCCTATGCAAAATTTAAAAGCCTATTGACATACTGTACTTAGAAAGAGGTGCGGAAAGCCTTTTGCCTGTTAGCCATGCAGTGATCCAGTTCAGAAGTCAAAGAGCTTCCCAGGTCCAGCTGCATCCCTGCTCAGTAGCTGGAAATCTTATATATGCTTGCACTATTTTAACCATGAATTCCATATTTTTACCTTAAAAACAAAACAAAAAAGCTCTGTTGTGACATGAAGTTGCTGGATGAGAAGGCTTTGTGAATGCAAAGTACAGTAATGTATACTGTTGGCAGCAAACTGACTCTGGCATGTCTTACTGATAACCACCAAAACTTTGAAGGTATGGAACCCCTGGATACTATACTCACTCCATCGCTCTTGACTATCTTGGTTTTCTCTTTGTAAATTTTGTTGTAGTAATTGTGACCCCCAACATCAATTATTCCCTCCCCTCTTTCTCCTTTACCATTGACTATATAACTTCTTGTTCTTCCCCTGCTTTTATATTTTCCTTTTGCTTTTTCCTCACCCTGTTCTCCCCAGTCTTTTTGCTTGTTTTTCTGGAATTATCACATTCACATTCAAGTGGTCCATGCACACTTGTGCACATTTCTGAGATTTTTGTCAGTGTCTCTCAGGTCATGTCTCACTGTTCTTATCATTCTTACATATAATATAAAATGATATGTGATCCTGTGCTACAAAAACAGCATACTTCTGGGATAATTTCTAACATTGATACAAGCAACACTATGAAAAATTATTAAAAATAATGACAAATGTCCCAATATTGCAATGTATATCACAAACTTCAATCAGTGCCAAATACAAATTTTCTGTGCATATATCAATGCTCAATGTTCTAAATCCAGGTCCATTCACCAGTTTAGATGGACTGTTAGATGTAAAAAAGGTTCAAACTGGTTTCTAAAATCTATACCGTAAATGTCAAATCTCAGGTGCAGGATGCTCAGGAATCTAATCATATACCCAGGACCTAACTATATGATGCCAAATTCCATCAAATGAAAAGGTCACTGTGAAGGAAAAATTCACTGCTTTCCCAGCATGAGTTTGATTTTTTTTGGAGTTGTTTCAGTTTTATTTGTACTTATTTTTAATAAAAGCAATCTACACCATTATTGGATATTATATTGATTCTCAGTATTCTCATGGATTTCCATAATTCTTTGGTAGGAAGAAATTTGTTGTTTTTGTTCTTTTATTCATTAAACACACAAATTGTTTTATCCCCTACACTACATTAACCACCTAAGCGTTACACTGAGGTCTAGATTTCTGTACCAAAAGTGATCCACTGTTTTTCATGAATTTTTTTTTTAAATTGTAGACCTGTAACTTACAGAAATATGTCCGAACAGGTGTTCTAGTAGATAATATGAATATAAAAAATGTTTAGAAGATGGGTAGGCAAGTTTGAAAAAATGGGTTTTGAGCGCTCTTTTAAATGAGCAGAAAGTAGGAGCAAGCCAAATAGGATGAGGAAGACCATTCCAGAGAGTTGGGGCAGCTCTAGAAAAGTCTTGTATCCGTGCGTGCGATGAGGTTATGAGTGAGGAAGTCATTAGTAGGTCATTGGAGGAGCAGGGAGAGCGGCAGTAGGAGTATTTTTTTACCAAGTCAGAAATGTAAGTGGGACAATAATTATTGCTATTATGCACTACTGAAGATAGTGTGCTGTCTGCTTTTTATGTAGAATTACTAATGTCTACACTCCCCATTTTATATACTATGCAGTATTTTAAATCACCTCCCATGTTTTCTGAACTGAAAAGTATTCTAACGCCTCTCACCATCCCTGTTCCCCCTTACTCCATAATACTCTTGCAAAAAGCCACAGATGATCAGTGATGATAGTGGCCAGAAAAAGGAAACAGTATAAGAAAAAAGTTATAAACCTATAAATACCCTCTAACCTTTAAGCCTTTTGATAAAATATAGGGCTAGATGTCACCTTGGAGGCTTTTATTTAGAGTTGTTTAGAGTGGGATCTAATTGTAAATGACCCTGGACTGGACAAAACAGTCTTTTTCTGTAATTGTTATTAATAATTCTAATTTCAAGCACTAGAGGGCACCAACTGCCAGTATTTCACTTCTATATACAGCATATTATATTATATTTTTTCATGCACATATGTATATATATATATATATATATATATATATATATATATATATATATATACTAGCTGATTATCCGGGTATTTATTTATTGCAATCTTATAATATACGGGAAAAGGAATCAGATAAACCTATAGTGTTAAATAAAAAATGTTTTTTTTGCATGTTTTAAAAATGCAAGTACAATATACAATTAAATTAAAAGACAATTCAATTAAATTAACCTAAATTAATGGCATATGTTCCAATGCTGTTTTAAATGTTTTATTAAGAATATTGTGCTCATGAAACATCCTTTGTAACTTTAAGACAATCTGAAATTTTGTTCCTCAGATGTAGGTGCACCTCTGGTCAGTTTCTATTAGTTTGTTTTCAATAAAATATAGTTTTGGTGGTTGATCTGGCAGCGGAAGTAACAATCCCGCTTTATGGTAAATTTGCCCTTGCACCCTGAATGTGGATGGAAATCCGAGCTGTTGAACAACTGATGTGGCGCTGAATGATGTCATTTGGAAACATGAGTTGTATTTTCTGATGGTATTAAGGTATTTTAGCAAATACTCTGAGGTATTTGGTGATTTGTAATTCCAAAGTTCTTGTGGTGGTGTTTCCAGGTAGCAGAGTTTGACTTTACCTTTTTTGCGGCAAATACCGGGAGACTCAAGTTTAAACTTCTTGGCTTGACAGTAACTACAAACCATTTCCATTTTTCCGATAGTAGCACTCCCATGCCTCGAGCAGTCTTTATGTGGATCATAGTAGAATCCTTCCAATGCTAAGCTAAAACGTTGTGCAGTCCGTGATCATATGGTTCTTTCTCTGATTTTGTGTACTCAGGTCTCACACCGTTGTACTGTCTCTGAAGATCTAGATGTAGTAGATCGTTCTCTCATTTCTTGATGTCGGGTCTCACGCTGTTGTACTGTCTCTGAAGCTCTAGATGTAGTAGCTCTATCTCTGTTATCCTGTAGCCGGGTCTCACGCTGTTGTACTGTCTCTGAAGCTCTAGATGTAGTAGCTCTATCTCTGTTATCCTGTAGCCGGGTCTCACGCTGTTGTACTGTCTCTGAAGCTCTAGATGTAGTAGCTCTATCTCTGTTATCTTGTAGCCAGGTCTCACGCTGTTGTACTGTCTCTGAAGCTCTAGATGTAGTAGCTCTCTTGAGCAGCGTGGCAAGTCTTCTATTCCTGTCGTATTGCCCTATGTTTTCTCGAAGACATTATTACAGGCCAAAAATATGTAAAAGAGTCCAAAAAAAAGTATGTAAGCAAAAGGCACACTGTCACTGAGCAATACATACACACATACATATATACATGCAAATATACCTCTGACATATACCACAGTGCTGTACAAAGATCAGCGGTGAACTCACGTGAGTCTGAGTCATATGTCTAGCAAGTTTGGTTGAAATGTCTCTATGCGTTTCCGAGTGATGGTGGAACATAGCAAGTTTGGTTAAAATGTCTCCATTCATTTCCTTGTGATTACATACACACATACATACATACAAAATATAGCTCTGCCATATAGCACAGCGCTGTACAAAGATGACTGGTGCACTCACATGAGTCTCAGTCATATGTATGATTGAAATGTCTGAAAAGTGATGGGTGAACATACATACATACATACATATATACATACATCCGATTTTATATATATAGACTTTTTATCCTTTCTTCATTGCCACTTTTTTTAAAAGTAAAATATATATTTTGGGTTTGTGCTATTATTTTATCATTTTCTCCTGTTTTTAGTATTTAGTTTCTGCAGTACTTCTTTATTTTCTTGCATCGCAGATCTCTAATCTCAGACCATCATGACCCCATTACAGGAAAGTGAGGACGTCTATCCCCACATCCTATATCTGGTCATGTGGTACCTTCCATGGCAGATTAGCAGTCTATGAACGACTGCCTCATTGTGCTCCTTGACACTCAATGCAAAGATCTGGGAGGAAAAGGAGGTTTTGAGAAAACATGAAGGAGGAAAGAGGGGCTTATCTGAAGTTTGAAGAGGTTTAAGAGATAGGTGTAGAGGGTAGTTGATCTAAGTTCTGAAGGGGTCGACATAGGTGTGGGCAAAATGGATGGAGCTTTAGGTAGGTAGGAACCAGGGACTGGAATGGTCACAATGGCAAACAAGCCCCTGTGCACATAGGGTCCTTCATCAATCATGAGAGGTAGGTGGGCCCAGGCCCTCTATATAGACCAGAGCCAGGATCAAGGATTGGACATGGTCCTGTGCTTCTAAGTGTGATTTTTATGTAACACAGGCAGGTAGGAGGGACTGACAGAGTGTTGTACATAGCTTTCTGAAAAAAAGAAAAAAACTGAACTGAAATAAAAAAAAGGGTGGGCCAGGGCTAAGGAGAAGGGGCTAGATGATGTCTGATGCCTTTTACTGAGGCAATGAGCAAGCTCTATGTGACTTGCTCAGCTTCCAATGTGCAGTGGAAACAGTAAGAGATTTTGGTACGGAATAGAACACTGTACAACTATGGAAGACTTTAGAAAACCCTACAGTTCAGATTTATTACAATTGACAGGATTTAAAATCCTAATAGAGTTTACATTTGCCAGTGCTGCAGCATAATTACAACATCCTGGAGCCTTGTAGGGGAGCCAACCAGCAACCAATAGGATACCACAGTGGGAGGAAGTTGTAGGTTATAATGCATGCCAGAAATGATGACCAGCTATGTGCCATTGCAGGCCAAAATTTTAAGCAACATAATACTCCTGTGAGAGACAAACAGTTGTCTAGATTGGAGGACAGTGGGGACATATGATAAAGTTTCTGCAGGGGACACTACAGCTGAAGTTATTGTGGGGGGCAGTATGAAGCTAAAGCGAAGCAGAATTTGTAGTAACATAGGTTGACCAAAGACATGTCCATCAAGTTCAACCTCAAGGTAAATAAACATATTCCAGATAAAACCCTACAGAGGTAGCTGATCCAGAGAAAGTCAAAAAAACCCTTATAAACCCTGGTTCAATTTGCTCCAACAGGGAAAAGAATTCCTTCCTGATCCCATGAGGCAATCAGATGCTCCCTGGATCAATACTCTCAGTTGTTATTACTTTAAAATTTTAATACCAAGTTATATTCTGTGCTGCTAGGAAATCATCCAGCTTTTTCTTAAAGCAATCTATAGTAGTTCCTGAAACTACTTCCTGAGGGAGCCGATTCCACATTTTCACAGACCTTACAGTGAAGAATCCCTTCCTTATCCTCAGTTTAAAGCTGTTTTGCTCCAGAAGCAAAGACTGCCCTCTTGTTCTTTGTAATGATCTCAAAGTGAATAATGGGGAAGAGAGTTCCCTATATGGACCATTTATATATTTATACAGAGTGATCATATCCCCCCTTAAACGTCTCTTCTCAAGGGAGAATAGATTCAGTTCAGCTAATCTCTCCTCATAGCTGAGCTCCTCCATTCCTTTTATTAGTTTAGTTGCCCTTCTCTGCACTCTCTCCAATTAAACAATGTCCTTTTTGTGAACTGGAGCCCAAAACTGGACTGCATATTCCAGATGTGGTCTGACCAATGCTTTGTACAGGGGCAGGATTATGTCTCCATCTCTGCAGTCTATTCCTCCAATAATACAAGAAAGTACTTTGCTAGCTTTAGATATTGCAGCTTGGCATTGCATGCTGTTGTTAAGTCTATGATCTACCAGAATCCCCAGATCCTTTTCCATTTCTGGCTCCCCCAAATGTTTTCCCCCTAGACAGTATGAAGCATGCATGTTAGCCCCCAAGTGCTTAACTTTACATTTATGTATATTAAATGTCATTTGCCACTTGGCTGCCCAATCAAACAGTACATCCAGGTCTTGTAGATTATAGACATCCTGTATGGACATAATTCTATTACATAGTTTAGTGTCATCTGCAAACACAGAAAACGGTACTTTTAATCCCAAACTCTATATCGTTTATAAAGATGTTAAACAGTAAACGTCCCAACACTGAACCCTGGGGTACACCACTAATAACCTTAGACCATTCAGAGTATGAATCATTAATTACAACTCTCTGCATGCGGTCTTTAAGCCAGTTCTATCCATTTACAGATTTAATTTTCTAAACATATAAACCCTAACTTCCTATTAACCGTCTGTGGGGTATTGTGTCAAATGCTTTAGCAAAGTCCGAATAAACTATATCAACTGCAGTAATTGGTGTTGTAAGGAACAAGGCAAATCAACTCAACAGTGTCTATGTATAACTGGAATATTTGTTTTCTATGCCGTGCCCTTAGAAGGAAAAGCTGTGTATCAGAATGTTACGCATCATATTTTAGAACATGCCACTTTGGTCCACTAATTCTGTGCTTAGCCTACTTGCAACACTTGTAAACTCTGGCAATCAGTGCATCATAATCATGTCATTTTCATCTAATTTTATGCACCATCAGACATGCCGGCTTCACCAAGTGGGATGCTAATAATGGCAGTCGTATCATTCTCAGACATTGAAAGGAGACCTTGTACCTGAAACTCTTTTCTATTTACAATTCTGGCAAAATGTGGATTCCCAAAATAAATCGAAAAGATAAATAACTCATAAATCTTTATTTGTAAGCACTTTGTAACACTTTCTACTATTATGTTTCGAGTACAGATATTTAGAATATTTGCTGTTTTATTATGACATCCAATAAAGAAATACCACTCTGTTATGATTGAATACTCATTGGGGCATGTCACCCACTTTGTGGGTGAATTGTGTTTTCCAAATTTTATAATAGTGAACTTGATTTACAAGCTTTTAAACTTTTTAACCTCCACATATAAAATTTTGTTCAATGCCACATAGTGTGTTTTAAAGCTTTCCTCTCCTCTTGATGAATCACACCTTGATATCCCCAGATTTAAAGTGTATACAAGCTGTAAAAATTTAAAATGCAACAAGAAGTATTCTCTTTAACACTCAAAATCATGCTGCCCACAAACGTCCAGTGTGGAATGCATAAGAATTTCCCCTGACACCTGTACTATGTATATTATTTATCTTTGAATCCTGCGTGTACATTATTTATTCTTGAGCTCTGGGTGATAGGCATCCCAAAACCCTGTGCTCTGTGCATTACACACAATTGAGCTCTGCACTTTTTGAATTATGTACTCCTGAGATGTATATGACATACTTGTGATCACTACACTCTAGATTAATATAGAATGGTGGAGGGATCCTCTGAAAGCCCCAAGAGCTATGTAACATAGAAACTAGCCCGTGCATGGCATTTATGCTTGAACACCCCTTTTCCCTCCTTCCCAATCACATCATATTCCCTCCCATCTACTCCACCATCCCAGTGCAGAACATCTTAATCCCAACACAGAGCATCCTTCCCTGGCCACCTCACCCCTTGATCACAGGGCATTTGTCTCTGACCATATCACCCTTCAGATATGCCACCCTTCAAATTAAACACATAGTGGCAGGACTCTAATTATGCTTGGGGAGTGTTCTCTGATGGAACCTGTAACAATGATGAAAGGTTGATATGAAGACTTAAGAAGTCATTAAGTGATTAACTCACCAGCCCGAGTTATGGCTAAACTGAAACATTAGATGTGGGTGGATTGACTTTCTAAAGGTCTCTTTAGATGTCTATGACCTATAGGAAAGCATCCAGACACTGCATCCTCTGATATCCTTGTAGTGTACAGTGCTGTGTTCATTATTTACTGTATTGTACTGTACTCTACTAAATTAATTAGGAACATTTACTGCTAAGAAACCTGAGCAATTTAAATTGAGGATATGATAGAAAAAAAGCATAGGAGGGAGTTACCATCTATGAAAATTAGTTTTGAAACATGAAGTAGTAGTTAGTGGCATTCATCTGGACTTGTTCCTGTAATATGGAGGACATTTCACAACTTTCCAAACTGCCTTATTAGTTCTACCAGTGCGGGGAAATACCCCAGTTTGGAAACATCTTTTTAGGAAGATGGAACAAGTACATTGAAATGCAACTAACTACTACTTGATATACAATGTGCTGGATAAATGAGACATATTGTGGAACAAGACAAGTGTAAATTATATTTATGGAAATAAAACCGTTTCATTTGCGGGTCAAGCTTGGCCTTGCCTTATCCAAGTTACTGAACTTCTTTATTAGTTTGTGAGACTACAATAAAGACCAATATAAGGCTTATTAGATATGAGGGGTGGTGCTAAGATCAGCTTTTACATAAAAAGTTTAGATTTTTAAAGTTAAAATTTTTTGTTTCTATAAATCTATTAATGATTTTTTCTGATACACTTATTATTCTTGTTTGTGACAGGTTTACCCTATAATATTTTTTCATATGGATATATTTTTGTAATAAAAATATTATATTTCAATGCTTTGTTATAACAATATTATGTTGTGTGTAATTACTAATCCATTAAAATGTAGGTAGTATTTTTTTTTCATTTTATTTGGTACTCTTAGGTCTTACTGTTTAACATTTTTTAAATCTACTCAAAGTTTCCTACTTGGGATCTTGCCAATAACTGCATTTTATTGCAGGTTATCAATGCTAGACCGCCGTGTCAAAATTTTTGCCCATTAGTATTTGTTAGTTATGCTTATGCAATTTTTCAGTAGTTCAATATTCATCTGCTGTTAGTATTTCAGAATAGAATCAGTAGCTTTTTAACCCAGGAAGTTGCAACATAAATGATAACATTTAGATCAATCATTTCCAAACTTTTTTTACTTGTGAAGTTTCTGAATATTTTTAACCCAAGGTACTTATCAAACTCTTTTACTTTAAAATTGGCCACGATTTTCACAATTGTTTAATTACTCTAAATGGTAAATTTTATATTTTAGGAATATCTTTTCAGTTTCGGAAAAAAGCTTCCAACCTGTACTGAAGAAATATGTCTGCTGCCATATTACCATCTCCATTGGAAAAGGTTAGTTTCCTGGCTGTCATGCTGATGTAGTATCTTTAGCACATTGTGGTTACTGATCTGAAACATACATGCAGATCAGAAGTGTTAACTTTGCTCACAAGTAAAGTTTGTTGACTTTGTTAATAAAAACATATCCCAAATGAACTGTTGGAGACAGCATGCAGCCTGCTTGATATGCAAAGCTTCTTTTCATTTAAATTATTACCACACAAAGGAAATTTTAAATTAATTAAACTTTATAGAACTACAAAAAGTGTGCTTACACCCCTCAAGATCTCCCTGTATCCTTTTATCCTACAGTTCTGCAAATGATTTTGCTAGTAAGATTCTTTAAATTACAGGCAAGCAATAAAGAAACAAGCTCCAAAAATTTGTACATTCTGAGGTTTGAGCCTTATTTTCCCAATATAGCTGATGTGGGCATTAACCAATATGTGTCCTGTGGTCATTTTTAATTTCTTCTGAGATGGAGTCAGTGTTTTAATATCAGAACATCCCAGGTTTTATGCTGGATTCACATGTTTTATAAGCATTTACTGGCAATAATATTGTGATTACATCAGTGCCATTGTCACTAATAGGCCCTATAAAAGACATTTACTAATCAATGCAAATGGTCAATGAATGTGAACATTGCACAGATATAAACTAGCATTTAAACAATGACTTACCTATGTTGATATGCATTGATATGTGGTAAAATGTATAGGTGTATCTGACCTGCTTTACAAATTGGAGGATATATGTAATGTACAAAAGGCACTACTGGGTGTTGAAATCAACATTCTTATTTCATTTTACTGTAGTGTTTCAATCAGAGTTTTGTGGTTCCAGCAAAGGTTGGTAGGGATAAGCAATTTGTGCCTCTCAGGTCAATTCAAATGACATCAATATTATGTTTGGCTGTCTGTATAGGTTGCATTCTTCCCATTGATCAACGATGTATTACAACAATGTATTGAAACATTCTTTCTATTGACTACCATGCTAATAGATTGAGAGCTGTGATTATAGTAACTATAGTAAGAGTTCCCTGAAGTTATTTCAAGGCTTCCCACATGTTAGAAAGTTTGAGAAAGGCTGGTTTACAGAAAGAAAATTAGGCACAGTTGTTGTTTAAGTAGCACATTGTGTTATAGTAAGCTTCTGAAAAGAGCAGGCCTCCATAGCTGCATCGGGTGCAGAGACCCAGAAAGCCAAGCCTAGAGAAACACTAAAAACCATAAGGTGGTAAAACTACTTGGCATATACCAGGGACTAAATATCAATTTGCTGTACATCCTTGTATTCTTGCTTTACATTTTTTGAATTTTTTTTTAGT
Source organism: Pyxicephalus adspersus (assembly GCF_032062135.1). NCBI lineage: Eukaryota > Metazoa > Chordata > Amphibia > Anura > Pyxicephalidae > Pyxicephalus > Pyxicephalus adspersus. Next base: position 14,897,113 of record NC_092868.1, read on the forward strand.
AAGTTTAGTTAACTGAGCCTAATAAAGTACCCAAAGAAAAACCTTTTTTTAGTATGGAATGGGTAATACATTTGTCAGATTTAGTTTTTTCTGTCTGTTCAATTGTTGAGATTTCCCCTCACTTCCTGTCATGACAAGAAGTCAGAGGAAACATGTCCCAAGGTAAAAAAAAAATAAAAGATTTACTCTTCTTTTTTGCTAACAACACACACCACTCTCTTTATGTTCAGGACAAACATAGCGAATCTTTATATTAAGACTTAAAATCATGAGGTTCTCACCCCTCCCCACTTTATCCAAAAAAGTTTTAACTTCAGGTACTCTTGATCACAGATGCACAAATACTGCATATAGAGGGTTTGTATTGCACTATGACCTTCCTAGATAATATGTTCGGTTTATTACTTCACCAGAGACATGTCCCTGGAAATAATTTTAAAATATATTGGCAGCATGGGATTACTAAAAGCATTTGATGTCTAATAACTAGTCTGCTGTAAGCAGACTAACTAGCAAGATATTATTTTTAGTGGCTGCACAGTGATGCTTTTCGGGGCCGGCCTGACCTACAGCCTTCAGTGGGTTCCTGGACATTAGCAGGGAAGGGGAGTTGGAAAGGAGGAGTCTCAGATGTGTATTTTTATTTTGCATGGAACTGTTAGCTTATCCAGTTGAGAGAACTCGATACCTTGAGCTCAGCGAGTGTGTTTACAGCACAGATTGAAGTGCTGCTATTAGTATGAAGGTCTGGAAAGAAGTATACAGACATAGAGAGAGAAAGAGAGAGAATGTGACATAACGTTAATCCCTTAAGCAGGGTAGGCAGAATCACAAAACAGAGAAAAGACTTGGGAGAGAAGGCTGGTGTGTAAGCTCATTGCAAAAAGAAATCTCCACTGGAACTTCATAAGAAAACTTTATAAAGTTGGAAAGATAAACTTTAAGACAAGGTCAATCAAACATGTAAACTAATTCTTCGTTGCTAAGGAGAGGGAAATTTTTCAGTCACCGCCATTTGAAGAAAAGGGAAAAAAGTAATTCTGCACAAAAGAATGTGAAAACTCTGACGGAAGAAGACTGTAGAAAGCCAGGACTTAGGGGGCTATGGATATATTGTTGTGTTTGAGACTATTCTGAGGACTGTTGTTTGATCTCAGTCATGGAGCACGGGGAGGAAGTAATTGGGAGCTCCAACCTCATGATGGTCCATGAGGAAAAGAAGTATGAGCTCTGTCGCCAAAAAGACTGCTGTGAGCGGGTTGTGATTAATGTTTCGGGATTGAGGTTTGAGACCCAGATAAGGACACTGAGTCGGTTTCCTGATACCCTGTTGGGAGACCCAAGGCGAAGAATGCGATTCTTTGATCCCTTAAGGAATGAATACTTCTTTGACCGGAATCGCCCTTGTTTTGACTCAATACTTTATTTTTACCAGTCAGGAGGTCGATTGCGTCGACCTGCAAATGTACCCCTAGATGTCTTTATGGAGGAGCTCATGTTTTACCAGCTTGGAGACGAAGTGATCAGTAAATTTAGGGAAGATGAGGGCTTTCCCAAAGAAGAGGTAAGACTTCTTCCGGAATGTGAATTCATGAAGCAAGTTTGGCTCCTGTTTGAACACCCAGACAGTTCATCTGCAGCTCGAATTATTGCCATTATCTCTGTTATGGTCATCCTCATCTCCATAGTCATTTTTTGCTTGGAAACACTACCTGAATTCCGGGATGAAAGGGATCTGTCTTTACCAGTAAGTATTATGTTTTGTTTCTCTACCACTAAATTCATTGTTTTTTTTTGTTTGGTTATAATACAATTATTGATTTTAAAAATATTGATTTAGCCCTTAAAAGTCCCCCTTTGGAACTCTCTTGTTCAAAAATGTATTTTGTATTGCTCTTTTTGGGACGTGACTCTGCTTCTATGATAAAACAGGGATTCTTTTATGTGTATATTATTTACTAATCCTATTTTTTTCATAGTTTTCACTAAAAAGTGAAAAACTGTGTGATGCAGGTTGGATTAATGATACATATTAGGATAAGTCTGTGCTATGAACCATCATTCTCAATGTACAATTGATCACTGGGATGTAAAAGTATTAGAAATCTTTAAAGGAAGAAACCACCTACATTTTGAGTGTATAGGAAATTGGCAATATAATAATGTATTTAATTTTGACAAGACAATGTTGGCTTTACTATAATAACTATAGATGGACATTTTTTATTTACAACAATTCAGAATTCAAGGTTGACAACTGAGACATAGAAGTATGATTTACCTGTCTCTACTCACAAATTGTAAATGTGAACCCTAAAGGCAGAAATATGGGAGCTGTCATTGTAGACTTGGCTTTTAAGAGGTATGCTTCAGAGCTTTCATTCCAAACTTAGCATGTTTTTGATTGTTATTGGCCTGGAACAAGCATGTGACCAGCAAAGTCTGAAGACTTTGAAACTTTATGCTGTCTACATGTTCTAGGTCAGAGATTCACTAATCTGTAAAGAAAGGGCAGCCTATCTCTTTGAAACGCAAGGAATCCTCATTTTCTTTTGAGCTATGTAGGAAGGACAGTGATGATGTGTATACTGTATATATTCAATTTTAGGACGGTATGTTGTCCTTATTTTAATATTTTGTGATTACTGTTTAGTTACTTTTACCCCCTAAAGCAGACCTTGCATGAAAATGCAAATTCTTCCTTATTTACTTAGCCGAATTTATTTGTGGGGTGCAGGTGACAGCACATAAGCAGACCTTATACCAAGGTACATTTCAATCCCCCTTGTTCCATCCTTAAATTCTGAACTGACTGTCCTTAATAAGTAGATTCATTTTTACTGTAGTTCCTAATTTTGGACCTTTTTTTTTAATTATAAGTTCTTCTCTTTACCCAGAGCTTCTGAAACATGCCAGAGCTACAATTTGTGTTTACGTTTATGTAATTCATCACAAAATTATGCAAGGACTTTGTTTAAAGTCTTTGGGTAGCAGCACATTTAGTTCATAGATGCCTAACATCTGCAGCACGAGTTTAAAATCATAGCTTTTATTGCCGAACCAATATTCATAGCGATATTTCCTAATAAACTTTGCAGCAACAAATCTATATTTCATTTACTAGCCTGGTAAACTATTTAAACCAATCAAAAGCTCTTTCAAAAAGTCTTTTTGCTACATCTTTACTGGAAAATTTTCGGTCAAACATTTCTGTTTTGACCCAAAACTCACTTTTTGGTTCATGTTTGGATTTCTAACAGGAGGAGATGCAGGTTTACAGAATGCATCAATGTATATAGGACTGGCAGGTCCAAAAAACTCAAATATTAACAAAACCCAGTCTGTTTGGTCTATAATATTAATAAAAGCACTACACAGAAGCGTAAACATATGCTTTTAAACAGAATGACGTGTTTGGAAGCTAATACATGTGATAAAGCCCTGTTTAGGTCCACACATCATTCTGTTCAAAATAATGTGTGTAGACTGCTGTCTAGTTATGTCTCATTATGGAATTATTTTGAAATCTATCAATATGGGAGTGCTTATCTGTTTTGGACATATCAGATGTAACATGCAAAAGAATATATAGATTGTGCACTTTACTCCACAACTCAAGCAGCTATTAAGTTAGTTTCTGTAAATTACATATTATGTGTTCCCCTTAACAGTAACAGTATTGTGTCAACAATACTGTTAGATGCACACATTAGACTCCATCTTTCTGTATATTTACAAAGTATTCTGATACAGTATTAGATACTCATATACCGGTAGAATAACAGTTTAGGACAATACAAAAACAATAGTGCTGTATAGATCAAGGAGCTACAGAGTTTTAAAAAATATGTTTTAATTTTTAATCTAAAAAAATTAAATCATTGCCCATAGCAACCAAAGATGAAACAAAACAAGGATTCTAACTCAGCAGCAGCAAGGAGTTTTATCGTTGCCATACTTAGACTCTAAGGGGTCTATTTATAAAGCAGTGAATCTGACATTCATGGAACCACTCTCTGGTGGAGAATCAGTTTTTATTGAAACACACTGACCTGGAAGATTCTTCACCAGCTAATACTCAGTGAATGTCAGATTCACTACTACATAGGTAGAGTAGACCCCTTAGTTTATAAGCAATATCCACAAAAACTAGTTATATACCCTTATAAACCATGGGAGCACTAGGTGGGCTAAAGAAAATGGAGGTGATGGATGTTTGCTATGACAGCTAGGGAAGAGCCAGGCTGGTCCGTTCTAAACCAGCATTTATGGTAAGTAAAGTATTTGGTTATTCTCCAAGAAACACATTATACAACAAGTAATATCATTTAGTGACATTTATATTTTAGAGGATAATGCCTAGTCAATATTTTCATATATTAGATTGGCAATGATTTTGGTTGTTTGTTACTACAATTACAATTTATTAGTCAAGGTCTCACCCCTTTTCCAGTGCAAACACGTGGAGAATGACAGACTGGTTCATGTGCAGCCATCTTGGAGTTTGGATATTATGTATTGCTATGGAGACACCAGCAGGTGTAGCATAAAACCAAATGAACATTATAGAAAGCCATAGAGGATTTGCACTTTTTTTCTCCCAAGACAGAAAGAAACAGAAAAATAAGAAATCATTCTTTATATCTATTTACAATGCAAATTTACAGAAATGCATGAGTTATTGTTGAAAGAAGAGATTTAATTTTATCAAAAATAAATAAATCAATAAACTAGTTTCAATGTGTTTATACTTTATACCATTAGCATTGACTTACCAGAATGTGAAGGGTTTCAGATTTGTGGATTATCTCTTCAACTTCAGTGTCAAAAAAAGAAATGCTGGCTAAGGTGAAGCTGTGACAAGTTGGGAGCCTTCAGTAACTGGAGCCTGTACAGGGTATCCAGCATCGTACATAGCATAATGAATGTTTGCATGAAGAAGTGACAATTCAAGTGATAGGTCTTTCAAACAAAAAAGTACAAGGTTGTAGTTAAACTTTTCTGTACCCTGTGCAAAATAATGGACAGGGTCCCGACACCTCATCAAGTATAACAAATATTTGAGTTGTCCTGTAGAGCAGTGGTCCCCAACATTTTATGACCGGATCACTAAACTTACAGACTCCGGACCGTGCATGCGTGGGGAGCCGTGTGTCGCTCAAAGGAGAAAAAACTTTCCCCCGAGTGACATCATGATGCCAGAACGCGCCCATTCCAGAGACACAATCCATTCACCGCCCTGAGCCTGCGATACTTACAGGGGACACGGTTAGCCTGCGATACTTACAGGGGACACGGTTAGCCCAAGCGGGATCCAGCTGTTGGATGGGCCACAGACCTCGGGTTGGGGACCCCTGCTGTAGAGCATGTGTCATAGTTTTTCCCACAATTTAGCAGCTCACAATTCACGCTGTATAGCATAAAAAGCTATGAGTTTTACCTTCTCTACTTTTTACCTCTCTTCTTTGCGGTCTAAACTCTAATAAAAACAGGGGATTTGATCTTTTTTTTCATTGCTTATACTTATACCTTCCTGTGCTACTCTGCTCACCTGCTGGAGCTGAAAAACTGAAATACTTTGTACTTTCAACCAATTTAAGGCTTACACAAGGCCTTTTAGCTTTGGTAGGGAAAAGAGGATGCAGACGAGGTAAGGGAAGATGAGTATAAGCAGTGAAAGAAGTAGAAATAAGGTGTAAATTCACTTTGGAAACTGTGCTCAAGAAATAACTTGTAGTACAGGCCGGGGATCAGGTACATGCTCCATAATCCTTTAGGACAACAGCAGTCCTGTCCTGTGGGCTATACTAAGAGAGGCACAAAAGCACTGTGTCATGTCCCAGTAATGTCCTTTCTTCATGACTGTTGGGTGATTGCTCCTAAAGTACAGGAGTAGAGGGAGAAAATGCCAGTGGGAATATCTTCCCAGAGGGAAAATCCCCCTGCATTAGTTTGTTTGGGTAATTAGAATATTAGGTTTATAGGTCTATAGCTAAAATATACCACCTGCCATTTCAAAAAGAAAGCTGGAAAGCATTGATAGAAAGTGTGCAGTCCCCTTCTGTGTCAAGAGATCATGATAATAAAACAGGGCCATGATGTCATAACTTTATTAGGAAAATGTAGTTATTTGAATTATAAATTAATTCATTATAAAAAATAAAATAAAAAAAAACATATTTTTGTCAATAATAAACTAACATTTTATTACATTTTATATTATTTCATAATTTATTTTAAATCTGCACTGTACATGTAAACACCTAGGACTTGTTCAGAAAGATGGCGGGAACAGCAGTTCCCAGATGCCTCCCGATAGTTGGTACCTTGGCAGTCACTCTGCCATACTCCTAATGAACCAGTGTTTTAATATTTCAAAGCAGGTGACAGTTGGCAGCACTGAAGCTCTAAAGCTACGTACACACTTCCAATTATTATCGTTGGTAAACGAACGACGAACGATCCTGCACGATATCTGCGAACGATCGTATAGCACTAGATGCGATCGTTTGAACGATACAGGAAGTGACGTGCACCACAGGAAGTGAGCGAACGTTCGTTCACCGCGCATGCTCAGACCATGGACGATCACTGATCGACCGTACACACGATAGATGGTCAACGATCGTCGTCCAATCTGATCCGCCGGTCCGGTCTTCATTTCCAACGACTATCCTCGTTCGTCGGCGTCGTTGGTTACTTTTTTTACAAACGATTTTTGCCCAATCGATCGTTCGTCGTTCGTTCGTCGTTCATTTCCAACGATAAAAATTGGAAGTGTGTATGCAGCTTTAGTACCATTCACATTCATTCCATAAGGGTGACCACAGGAGGGATGGTGCATGTAGTATCTCAACCTCTGAACACTTTGCTGTTGTGAGGAAGCAGTGAGCACACCACAGCATCACCATATTTGAAGTAGCCTGCATTACAGTGAGTTTCCATGCTTTAGTTCAGGGGTGTCAAACTCAAATACACAGAGGGCTAAAATTAAAAACGGGCCAACCTCTAAATGTATTAAAATAATTAAGGAATTTTTTCCTTCCCATTAAATATAAACCCTTTTCATATGGAAACAAAGAGGTTTTGCTTCACATTCAATCTGGAACAAGCTTATAATAGAGAAAGTGGCATAAATTTTTTTTTAATTTATTTAAGAAAAAATCATATGCCTCTTTCTCTATTTGTAGTCTTCTGAGGCGGGCCAGCTGCAGTTATTTTTTAGGATTCCTTTGGGGGCCAAAAAAAGGATGTTGGGGCCAGATTTGACCCCCCGGGCCACAGTTTGACATCCCTGTTTAGATTATAAGTTGCAGTATCTGATCTACTGACCAACAGTAGGAACATACATTGCTAAGACTAAAAATGTGTGTATATATGCTTTTGTAGTCATTGGAAAGTGACCATTTTCAGTCACCATAACAGAAGAAACAAAGCAGCAATGTACAGACACCACTATTTATTTAATTGAAAGATGAAGGGAGAAAGGCAACAGCTGTACATTTTTTTTTACCCAAAATGAATACTTCTGAACATCTTCTACACTTCTAATAATAAATACTATAAACTATTAAAAAAATGATATTTCTTGAGCTCCTGAACATAACATGAAAGACACTCAGGCTACAATATTACTTAAAAAGGGTAACATAAGGGTAGTGTCTTTGGCATTCTAAAATGTAATATATTATATTTGGTTAGAAGGACGCTTTAGAAATTGTTAAGCACCATCAGGGCAAATAAAGTAAATACGTGGAAAAACATTCCAAACATTCCATTAAGCAATACATGGTAATAGTGAGAACATTCTACGATGTAAACATTTAACAGATGCATGAAATAAGTCATGCAGAGATTAAATTCACCTTGGTGTGTAATATATAAAGAAACAAGACGAAATTCTAATTACTGCTTATATATAAATAAATATATATATATATATATATACCGTATTTTCCGCCGTATAAGACGACTTTTTAACCCCGAAAAATCTGTGCCAAAGTCGGGGGTCGTCTTATACGCCGGGTACCAGCACTTACCTGCAGTATGCTTCACGTCCGGCGTCCCCGCGAGTCCTCCTTCACGTCCGGCGTCCTGTGCAGCTTGCGTGAGTCCTCCTGTGCAGCAACGCAAGCCTGCACAGGAGGACGTGAGCCTGGATTGGCTCTCCAGTGGAGAGCCTGGATTGGCTCTCCACTAGAACACGTCCATTCATTAAAGGAACGCGCCCATTCATTCATTAGAACTAGTACTGTACTGTTCCATCTGCCTCTCAGTTCTCGCACAATAGCGAGATCTGACAGGCAGGAGGAACAGTACAATACTGGGCGTATAACACGACCCCCAAAAAATGCTACATTTCTATTTGCACTGAGATTCAGCAGTGCTAGTAGATATAAACTAGTAACATTGTAGATCATGATATTTTGCATGAAATGCATGACCATGCAGTAAAACTGAATGAGCCCTCACTCTGCAGTTATTCTATATATTTACTGTAGCCCTTTCAACAAGGTCTTTTGGGGCATTCCTATGGCAATTTATCAGTGTAAAAAACAGGCATGACTGTACTTCACATTCCTAAAAATAATAAACATTAAATGTGGACACAGTACAAGTACAGAATATTTATGAAGAAAAGAATCCTTGTATGCCAGCAGAACAGAATTCCCATTCATTTTTAAACTGTAAAAATCGTTAGCCTGCAGTATGGATGTGTAAAAATGAACATTTCATAATGTGGTTTATTTTGGCATTTTTCTGCATGCTACATTACATTATTCATTTTACAATAAGCAAGTTTACATTCTGTATGCGTCCCATATTTTTGGCCCAATGATAGGTCATTACTTGACTGTTTATTTAGCTTTATTAGCAGTCCGAGTTATTTTTTTAAATATAAAGGCCACTTGTTGAAGCTTTATTTATTATACTTGATTAAGTGCAACATTAAGACCACTCCATAGTGGATAAGAACCCAGCCAGGTTCTATTTTAGAAAAAGTCCTTAAAGACTGCTGTGGGAGCTGAAAATCAAGGGTCCTGCTGGTTTGCATTTTCTTCTGTTTTTTAAACACGGGGCCTTGTGAACATGCTGTTGCATCAAATAAAGCATTCTTGTCATTCTTTTACATGTGTGTCCTCACAAGTGTTTCTTGTAAAAAAGACATATAATCAACTACATAGCAGACTTTTAAAGCAGTTCACATACACTATATGTAGGGTTTAAAACAACAATTTTTATTGTACTACCAAATATAAAACACATGTCTAAGTAAACATGTATAAAAAAGGTAGGTGGTATAAATGGTAGGTGTGTATCATAGACCCAAAGTTAAAACATTTGCAACAAGACAAAGGTTCAGACATGATATTGTTAAAGATCTTTTGACAATCTGATGCGTTTCGCATACACGTTGGATTGTCAAAAGATCTGTAACAATATCATAAGTCTGAACCTTTGTCTTGTTGAAAATGTTTTGACTTTGGGTCTAAGATACACACCTACCATATTATTGTAGGTGATGTGAATCTGGACCTTTTTTCATATATGTTTCCTTAGATATGTGTTTTCTATTTGGTAGTACAATAAAAATTGTCATTTTAAAACATACCCATAGTGTATGTGAACTGCCTTAAAAGTCCCAACTATGTAGTTGGCTATATGTCTTTGTCTTACTGGGATGTCGGCAGTATTGAATAATACTTGAGATCTGACTACTAAGTCTCGTTACCAAAAAAAGGTTTCTTGTGAAAGGTATTTGTGACTATACATTTACAATAATCTTTTACTGTAAAAATAATGGTAAATTCCTTAATACTGCTTTATGGGTCTGCCTTAGTTAAGTCCCCATTTATTCAGTATTCTACCAGGATTCACCCTCCAGATCAAACTTAAAAGCAAAAAACCTGGAATGGATCCAGTCCAGGATTCAACAAAATTTGTTAGCAAATAACTTTTAAGAAATCCATTCCAGGTTTGCTGGATCACTCAGCTTTATTAATGAAATTGTATCCTCTCTAGCCTTTGAGAGCTTTATTAAATCAGGCCCATTTTTTTGAACTGCCAATACCATCAAGGAATCACTGATACTATGCAAAAGTACAAATGCTATCATTTACCTCTGGAGCACTTTTAGGCAGGACTGCAGCCTCTTGTCAGTTATTCTGTGCAAAGTCCCTTTCTAAAGGTGCGTACACACTTCCAGCTTTTATCGTTCAAAACGAACGACGAACGATCGATTGGGCAAAAATCGTTCGTAAAAAAAGTAACCAACGACGCCGACGAACGAGGAAAGTCGTTGGAAACGAACGACCGGACCGGCGGATCGGATTGGACGACGATCGTTGAACATCGTTCGTGTGTACGATCGTTCGTTGATCGTCCATGGTCTAAGCATGCGTAATGAACGAACGTTCGTTCACTTTCCTGTCGTGCACATAGTTCCTCTATTGCTCAAACGATCGTATCTATTGTGTGTACAATATCTACGAACGATCGTGTCAATATCTCTATGTGCAGGATCGGTGCTATACAATCGTTCGTAGATATCGTGCAGGATCGTTCGTTTTCCAACGATAATAATTGGAAGTGTGTACGTAGCTTTAGAAAACACCTCTCTGCAGGCCATAGGTAATTCATTTTTCCTGAATGATAAGGGAAATACTGCCCAGTAGTAGACTTTGGTTTAAATGTTCCGAGAACACTGGGTTTCCTGGACGCCAGAGGGTTTTGCACGTCTAATATTGGATTTAGAATGTGTGCATAATTCACCTAAGTTGTGGGCATAGGTACAATTTGTAAAGTATCTGCAATCTTTTTATAGAAGACTATCCAATAGTGTTGTAAGCCAAGACTGCTTAGAACATAACTGAGGTCTTTTCTGCAATCAATGAAGCCAAAGTCTTATTAACAAAATACCAAGAACTGTTCCCAGTGACTGTTTCTGGGTCATAGTACAAATATCCAAAGCAATTAGGATTCAGATGGCAACATGTAATGATGTTTTCATATTGTTTTCCTCACCTTTTGTGTGCATATCTGAAATGACCTTCCATTGATCTGGCGTGGTTGAATAGCCCTACGCCGGTGCAGAGTTACAAAGTTCTGTGTTTATACTTGAGGCCTGGTGCAACACAAAATCTAATTTGAGCGCTGATCACATTTCACACAGCTCTCAGGTTGGCTCTTAAGGCTAAATGAGATACCTCATAAGAGTACATAGGATCTGAAATTGGGCTACAGAAGATATGGGGCCTGTTCCAGCCCTGAAGGATTTCACTAGTAATAGACGGAATTCATTTGTACGAAAACTGTCTGGTCATTGAAAGATTTATTCAGTGGTAAAGTTTTCAGCTCCTCCTCTCATGATATTGTTTTCAAGTCTGAATAATAGCATAGTAGTTTTGTTGAGATCTAAAAGTAGGGATATTTCATATAATTTCATAGCAGTGAATAATATAGCAACAATAATTTTCAGACTTTAGTCATCCATGAAGTTTTACACTCAAAGTACAAGTAATAACTTGTTATAGCTAATGCAGAATAAAATTTTGGTGCATTAGATAAATAATATAAATTGTGTTGCAAGGATTCAGTGCAAAAGTATTTTTACCTAAATTGCAGAAATTTGTGTACTAATTCCAACATCCTTTTTGATGAAAGGTTCAAAGTTCAGTTTCTTGCAAAGCCGCAGAACAAAATATTATAGTATTGTCACCAAAATTGTTGAGAAAACATTGGGGGGGAGAGAACACCCATTAAAAAAGTGCCCCTGAACATATAATTATCACCAAAAATGCGTTGAGGGAAAAATCAGGATCAATGGGGAGTTTAAGTAAAAAGTTTGCTATATGTAAAATTTTGAAAACACATTTTTTACCAAGCAAGAGTAGATTAGCATCAAAATAAACCCGATAACATATCTATGTAAAAAAATAAAAACTTTCAAAACATAGTTGTGTCCTAGAAAAAATATACCATTCTTTTTTTTTTCTTAACACTTTTTTTTGGTTTTGAGAGAAATCAGGACTCCTGTACAGCTATTTACATAGGACCAGCATATCTCTTGTCATGTATGTAGTATGTATGTAGTGGAAGTTGCCAGGGTTGGTTGTAGCATCATGATACCTCTTTTTGTACATCTCAGGAACCTATAAAAGTAAATAACAGTTAAATAGAATTATAAAAAACATTTCTCCTGTAGTGTTTTGTTTTTTAAAGCTAAACTTCTAAGCCCCCTTTTCAAAAGGATTTGTTGAATCTAATATGAATGTAAATCAGATGGAAATCCAACAAATGATTAACTTCCTTTTTTTTCAACACACTAGAGCACAGCACACATACACACATAATAAATCTTTGATAATTTTATTTTGTGTTTAAAAGTGCATCTGTAATTTCTATAGTAACACGGCACTACTATGTAATGATTTAGTGTACATAAAAACCTTAAATATGTCCATATTTAAAATACAAAAAAATAAAACTAACAGCACACATAATATCAATGTGTGATAAATAAAACAGAATCAAGCTAAATTAAAACACAAAATTATATTCCATATCGCTATGTGCAACCTTGAATAATTAGATACACTGATTTTTATCATTTAGTACTCCAGGTACAAATATATCACCCACTTTACTGGAACATGCTGCTTTATTTTAATAAATGGCCACCTGTTTAAAGCAGAACTAAAGTCAAAATCAAAAGTTCACACTTACCTTTAATCCCGCAGATCCATTGATCTATTGTGAGGTTATTTCAATTGGGTATCTCTCTTTGCCGGGTGCTGCCATCTTCTTCACCCTTCCTCCTGTTTTTTTCTTTGTACACCACTCAATCTTGCACTGCACAGGCACAGAATCAGGTGAAGTAGATGGGGAAAAATATTGCCGATAATAATCAAGAAATGTCTCCTTCTGTGCAGAAGGAGCAGCAATGAACCTCCGGGGTGGTGTGACAAGTATCCTGGAAGGCTCTGGGCTCCAAAGGGGAGGTGCTGCACTTTTTTTTAAAAAGGTGTTGCATTTAAAAAAAAAAAAAGTTTTTACATAAAGTAGCTTTAACGCATTCTTCCCAACAGTTCCATATTTTGTGGAACTCTCCTGGATTTTCAACACAATCTCATGTGCATGGATCAGAGCTATGTCCTGATGGGTGTTGGAATGTTCATTCCAGCACCTGGCTTTGGGTAGTGTGTTGCTTTGTGGAGAAAATTGATCACCTGTCCCACATAAGCAACATAGATCTGGAGTGAGTGTCACAAAAACACAACTTGGTCAGGTGCAACAGTAAAGCATTACAGACATAGCAATCCAAAGGTCTCCTAAAAGATTTTTATGCACACTCTAACTGCTAAATTGAAACATTCTAATCAGAATGCAACAAATACAAATAAAACAGTTTTGGAACTAGCACCCAAATTTAGCCCCTTTGTAGCTCTGTTGGGTGGAGTTATTTGTTGCCCAACATAAACACTATAGATCTGGTAGTTTCCAGAAATCACAGTTTGGGCAAGTGGGGAATCTACTCAACACCATTATTTCTTGCATAACACCAATTACACCAATGTCCCTCAATAATTCCAGTGCCCCCCACACAACACCAATGTTCCCTACTGACACCAATTTCCTCCAGTAACAAGCAATACCACCCCCATCTCCACCAATGCACCCCTATCATTGCACCCCTTTTTTCCCCCATTGAGACAGTTTTCTTTCCCACTAAAGCTGGCCAGTTACTTTCTTCCAACATCTAGCTATATAAGAGGTACTATGACACATAGGGCATGAATAAAATCAGGAAAGACTGGAGAATGTAGAAAGCTGAGAACCTGGGTGTTACAGCAAACCTGGAATGGATCTGGTCCAGAACTTTTATATTTGTCAACTAATAGTAAATACGTTTAAAAAACATGTTTTCAAGTTTTGCTGGAACACCCAGGTTCATGCATTGTAGTCTATCTTCTCCAGTAATAGAGAGCTTTAATAAATCGGGCCGATACTGCTGACCACTGCATTGTGTTGTATATCCCATACTGCTATATATAACATACACCTGACTGCCTTAACAATTGCTGGTCGCTACATAGTTTCCAACTATTTTTAGGTCTTTCTTATAGATACACTCTGACAGTGTTCTGTTGAGACAGAGCTCTCTGTCAGTATTCTGTATTATTTTTTAAAGATGACCCCATATATTTATGAGTGTCAGTGAAACTCTTACTTGTAGTACTATACTAAAGGAGTGTTTTGTGGGTACAAGGACTGTGACGTGTGTACTGTGAATAGGCTTATGCCATGTTAAACCAGTTTGTTTAGGTCAGTGGTCCCCAAACTCAAATGGGAAGAAACTGCCCCCAGAGTGATGTCATTCTCCCATGTCACTCTCCCATCGAGAGCCTGCTTTCCCTACGGGGAACATGGTCCATGGCTCTGGCTGGTGCTGGTGCACTGGACAGAGCCGTGGACCATTGCTGGTCTCCAAGCTGGCGCGGCCCAGCTGTCAGACGGCTGCAATGCACATGAAAGAAAAAAGAGAATCCTTCTAGGGGTCTATTTATAAAGTGCTGAATCTGACAATTGCAAAAACTTTCCCTAGTGGAGAATCAATTACTGATATTGAAAGTGTTTGTTTCTTTAAATGTCAGATTCAATGCTTCATAAACAGACCTTTGGTGTTGTAGGTGTAATGCGTCTGGGCACACAAATCACAATCGATTCCAGGAATCCTTTCAAGTAGCTTTATTGCATAATCCAGGTACAGGCCGAGGTCAAACACAAAAGGTCAGTCCGATAAAGGGAGGTACAGAAGGATGAGGCAGGAGACGTAGTCAGGGACAATCCAAAGTCAGGGCAGGCAGAGTTCATGCAAAGTCAGTAATTGGACAGGGTCGCTGTTGGTAACAAGTCCGAGCCGATAAAAAGACACGAGGGAAGACAACAGAGGTTAACACGGTAAACCGATATAAGAATGCACCAAAGCACACTGTAACACAGAGGCAAAATGGGCAAGGGTGCTGATGAGTCTCATTAAATGGGCAGAGTGCCCAATCACAATGTGCAACCGGGCGCCAAGGGATAAGACGAACATGCTGAATAATTAATCCCAGATTGGCCGCAGGGAATTCAAACAATACATGCCCCACCCTGTGGCAAGGCAGTCGGCTGCCTCGCCCCCAGGGAGTAAAAGAGGCGGGCATAGTAGCGTTGCCGCCTCTTACAGAAGGATCCCTTGGCTGTGCTGTACTGCGCACACCCACAGGAGTGCTGAGGGCGCGCGTAGTACTGTGCACGTCTGCAGGGATGCTGGGGATGCGGTTCGGCCCAACAGTAGTTTCCTCTGCCAGGGGAGGGGAAGCACGCTGTGAGTGGAGCGGCGCTTGCCCCGGCTGCCCTGACTGCTGCAGCGGCTTCCCTCACATTGCCTGCGATCCCTGGGGTCGCCCCAGGTGAGAACAACACAGGATCGTCGGCGGGGTAAGTACCTTACAGTAGGTTTACAAAAAAACAAGGTTAAAACAGCGGGTAACATTTACAAGTTACATATATTCACGTTTGGACGTACATCAATGTTTATATACATCTCATGATTGCATATTTTAACGTACTCTTATCATTATTAGCTTTATAGATTGTTTTTTCACTGGAAAAAAAAAAAACTAAAACCCCAAAACTCATTAGGCCTAGAGGAAGGGTTGGAAACTTAGGACATTAAGTCCTGGAAAATGTGTTGCATTCAGTCCATTTTGTCTCCTTCTGTAGGATACATTGATCCCAATTTCCTCCTCTGGGGTCCTCCGGTACCTGTTCTAGAGCCAAGAATCCTAATTCATCAGTATTAAAGCTATGGCACGTTCCCATGGGGAGCCTCAGTGGGGTAATAATCTTTCTATTTCTAATGGCATATATATGCTCATAGATTCTTTTTTTAAATTCCCTTTTCATCTTCCCCACATAAAAACGGCCACAGCTACAGAATGCAAGATAAATTATACCTTTCGTTCTACAATTCACTATTCGTCTGAAGTTAGGATTCAATTCCATTGGTATCTTTATCCTATCATCTTTTCTGTGAATCCAAGGACATTGTCCACATGATCCACAGGGAGAAGTACCTCCTTCTTCCTCTAAAGTTTTTCTATCTTTTTTGGTTTTGTAGTGACTATTTGCTAATTCATCCTTCAACGAAGGCAACTTTGTAATAGTTATTTGCAGATGTGTAAAGATATATTTTTTAAGAGTTGGGTTTGAGGTGAGGATTGGCCAGAATTTGCCACAGAAATTTCTCAATATATTATGTTGTTCCGAATACTGAGTAATTATTCCCACTTGATCAGCTTGTTTAGTAACTTTTTTAGTTGCAAATAAAATTTCCATTCTCCTTCGCTGTTTAAATTTGTTTTAGGGTAATTTTCTTATAGCTTCTTTGTAGCAACCTAATCTGTAGGTCCTTAGGCGCCCTCTCAAATTTCACAACTCTAGAACAGTTTCTCCTAATTCATCATAAGTGATGCCTCTTTTTAGAGTCTTGGGGTGTGCACTCCTTGCCTATAGGATAGTGTTTCCTGTTCTCGGTTTTTGAAATAACTTCAAGGAAATTGTTAAGTCTGGATTGATACAGATTTCTATATCCAAAATAGAGATATCACTGGACTGCATTGTGAACTTAAGACTAAAGGTGTTAATGCATAGTTTGTTGAAAAATTCCAGCAGTAGGGTCTTAGAACCCTGCCAAACGATGAGTACATCATCGATATAACGCTGCCATAACAAAACATGGCGGAAGTATATCGAGAGTTCCTCATCTGCCATGATCACTCTTTCCCATGCCCCCAGGTACAGGTTGGCATAGGTTGGGGTACAACATTGTCATTGCCACCCCCTGTACCTGGAGGTAGGTATTTGTACCAAAAGTGAGGGCATTACGAGTGAGTAAATATTCTAGAAGAGTCAGATCAAACTCAGTCCATTTAACCAAATTCTGGCTCATTGCACTCAAAACTTCTTTAATCACTGCTATTCTCCGATCATGGGTAATGCTCGAGTAGAGCGCTTCAATATCTAATGCTACCAGATGGCACTCTTGTGGTACACAGATTCCTTCTAGAATTTTTACAGTTCAGGAGCGTCTTTTAAATAGGATGGCAGACTTACTTCAAAAAAAGCCATTCCTGCTATCTTTGGTTCTTTTAAATGTAACATTCATTCATCAAGATCCTCAAAAATCACAACATAAACTTTAAATTTGTCTTTTAGTCAGTTTCTAAAGGCATATTTATATTAAACAATTTTGCCTTCCAATGTTAGCACACTACCAAGGTTCTACATAATTAATGTCTTAGCTGTAAATTTTTGAAAAGTAACTTTTCTACAGTGCCTATAGATACAGAAATAAATAAAATCAATCATGTATTTATTGATTCATTACTGATTTTTAGGAATATGTCTGGACATGGGTTTGTGTGGAAATAAAACATTCAAGTATAGTATAATATTTCTTTTTTGATTTTGTAATACCAATTTGTAATTTGGTGTTCGTGGTATGTTGGCTGGGGCCCTCTTGCTATGTGAATTGATTCATCTGTTCTCTACACATATGCGTTTCCACAAAATGTTTGTGCTGACATTTACTCAATGACATATGATGGAATGTGTTACATTTCAGAAATGATGTTCTCATTTAACGACATCGGTGCTGAGCTGGGAAACATTGCAAGTCTGCTATAAGCAGAATGCCTAATTTATATTTTCAAAGCTAAACTCTGGGCACATGGCTAACAGACAACAGATAATAACAAACTTCATTTACATGTGAACTGTTTTCCCTGCCTAATTATTTTAATTCTGATCTGCCACTCTTGTGATGCAGACACCTTTATGAAGACAACACAGTCATGTTTCATACCTCTCTATGTCCTTCTAGCTGCATGTACAACAGCTATACAGGAAAATACAGGAGGCTGATATCACAACTTGAGGTTCAAGAACCTTTACCACATGTATAATATTTATATCCCCCCCAAAAAAAAAATTATTATTGTGTCTGTGTGCACCTAAATTATTTTTGAGTGTATTTTATGTACTTTTACTACAAATATGGATTTAATAATTGATTGAATTAATATTATGTGACCTAAAAATTGTAATAGTCATTATTTTATTTTATAGGCTTTTTTTATAATGTCTTTTGGATTGCCTTTTCATGAACAAAATGGCTTTGACAGCAAAATGTTTAAACTGGTCGTGCACATTAAAATGTGATAGACTAGATAGACTTATCTACAACCCTTAAAATACGTTTCAGATTGTTAGGGAACCCCTGCTATTTAATTATATCCACTCATAGTATAGTAGTGTGGTGGTCATGAGAAGAATGCCTTAAAGAAAGCCACCCTTACCAAAAGCAACCAAAAAAGAAGTATTGGCATCACTGAGAGGCACAAATTGTTTATTGCTCAAGGAACCTTTTGAAACTTTTGTAGGAACTTTGTCAGCCTTCTGATTATGTAATGCTACCGTAACAATGACTTTCCTAAAATCATAATTTACATATGTTTTAGTATGGCCCTGCCACCGACTTACAACATTGGGCTTTTCATTGTTTTAATTTGGGATAAAGATGATGTGTGCTGACTCTCCCAAGAACCCATGAGCCAGATTTTTTTCGCTATACTTTAGCATTGCTTTAAAAAAATTTGCAGCAGGAATGCAGCACATTATGAAAATTAATAAAAATATAATATTATTAAAGAAATGAAAAAAATACAAGAAATACAAGTACCAACACTGACCTCCTTCTGAAATAACTCATTGTCTGTCAGTCATGATGAATAAATTGATTTCAGAGTTACCAACGTTGACCTGCTGCAGCTGTAAATATAGATTTGTATTTGTTTGCATACTTGTTCGTTGTCAAAGTCTCAGAAAATATTCAACCTATTAGCTCATCAAAACAGCCAGGACACCAACATTTTGTTTTTATTTTGTTATGGTAAATTGTAGTGATGTAAAAGAGCTGTAGATTTTTAATTGCAAATATGAAGCAGTGGAATCACCAATAAAGGGGTAATCTAGTGCTATGTATTATATTATATTTAGGTTTAGAAGTTCAGGTGTAAAGGTTACATTTAGAGTGTTGAGAGCACTATGGTCAGGTTGTGAGATAAGTGCTAGGGGGAATTAAAGGGATACATTTCAGGTTAGGTTAAAGAGATGCTGCCACTTAGGAAAGGTTGGAGGAAATACCACTTTTGAATTCTTGCAATCATCTTCCCAGGCTTACCTAAATTAGATAAGGGGTGTCCAACCCTTTACAGACATAAATATGCCAGGATTTTCATATAACACAATTATTTTCTGACAACTTGTAAACCACAACTTACTACGATTTCTTCAGTTACAAGGATACTACAAATGTGTGGATATTGGTTCTCAAGAACTGGAATTGGACACCCCCGATGTAATTACCAACCTCCCCTGGACTGCCAAGTACTGTCCATCTTTCACAAACACAAGGAGAGAAAGGCACAGTGATAATCTCATCAATGTGTATAGCTGCTCCTTAACTAGTCAATCGTAGTCTGGGTTCCAGAAAAGGCAGAATCATTTAATGTAGTGTTTTCTGTTGAGAGATCCTTAGGGAGCACTGTGCTGTTTGGCAGGGATAACTTGATTTTATCATTGGCTGAACAAAATTACAAATGTTTAAGGCAGTTATAAAATATATTAGGAATAGTTTGAGTGTAATAGAAATAAAATAAAATATTTGTTTTAGTGGGTAAAATGTGCTGGAGAGTAGTACAGAGTATTGGTGACAGTAAGTGCAGAACAGCTTATGATGGTGGGTAGTATGTACTGGAGAGAGTGTAACGGTACAACAGTAACTAGTATAAGCCCCCTGCATATGGTTATGCACCACTGCAATGGGTATAATGGTGGATCATATGTTTAGGAGGGGAGTGCTGAGCTCAATAAAGCAGCCAGTATGTACAGGAGAGGAGTGTGCATTGTGGATTGTATGTCAGCATTCTTATGTCAGCATGTTTAGGAGCATAGAGGGCATGACAGCAATCCGTACATGCAGGAAAGAACTGTGACAGTAGTACATACATAAAGGAGAAAATAGCAAAGGGTATGATGTCAGGCAGTGTGCATAGGAAAGAAGTGTGGAACATGTGATGGCAGTCAGTGTGTGCAAAAAGGAGAGTAAATGCTATGATGTCAGACAGAATGTGAAGGAGAGCTGAAAGCATGACAGCAGTTGGAATGTGCAGGCATAGAGTGGCAGGAAGAAAAGTGTGGAAAATTTGAAAGGGAGGGCAGTATGTGCATTAGAAAAATGTGGATTACATGGCAAGGAGCATTATGTGCAGGAGAGGAGTGCAGAGTGTATGGCAGTAGATAGTACAGGTAGTCGGTTACATACGAGATAGGGACTGTAAGTTTGTTCTTAATTTGAATTTGTATATAAGTTGGAACAGGTACATTATTTATTATAAGGACAGATGTTTCTCTCAACATAATATTAGGCAGCGTGGTGTCAGTTGCTGTATAAAGTTCTCACAAAGCAAAAAAAAAAAAAAATAAAACTTTATGGAGCCTAGGCATTCATTATCTTATGGAGCAACCTGTGCTTTGATATGCAAACCGCCCCCCTCCAAGCCTCCGTCCTGCAGAGGAGCGAGCAGGGAAGCTCCGTTCGAATCTAGAAGTTGTTCGTCGATGTCTATAACCCAGGGACTACCTGTATGTGTAGGAGGGGGGTGCAGGGAGCATGATGGCGGGCTAAATGTACAGGAGAGAAGAATATTCCCAGAGGGTATTGTATATAGGAGAAGTATATAGGTCACTGATGAAGAGCGTGAGATAAATGGCAATGGCTATCTGTTAGTGGGGCTATGAGGATGCCAGAGTAGAATATGTGTTGGGTTGGGGGGGGGGGGATGTCTGTTGAGGTGATCAGGTAGTCATTCGTGCAATGTGAGTGGAAGGGAGATTGGGCAAAATGAGATAATGTGGGGGTGTGGTGGGATAGAATAGGCATAGGCTGTATGTAGAGATGTGAAAATATGCAGAGATCTGCTATGAATGCAGAGGTGTAAAATGTGAGCTGGGGTATGTGGGCATAGTGTGAGCAAATGGGGGGGGGTAAAGCTTTAAAGTTTAGTTCAGTTTAGTTTAAGGTCATTGCAATAAAGATAATGGGCATTATTTTGTGACTGGGGGAGAAGAAGTCCCCAGTGGTTAAACTTGATGTCTTTTTTCAACCTGTTTATGTAACAATCCATAGCTAAGAAAACTGAGAGCTGACCAATGGGAAGGTATCCTACTGGGAGGTATGCTGAGCTATGGGAAGGGGTCCTTCTGGGAGGGATGCTGAGCTATGGGGAGGTATCCTGCTGGGAAAGATGCTGACCAATGGGAAGGGGTCCTGCTGGGAGGGATGCTAAGCTATGGGGAGGTATCCTGCTGGGAAGGGGTCCTGCTGGGAGGGATGCTAAGCTATGGGGAGGTATCCTGCTGGGAAAGATGCTGACCAATGGGAAGGGGTCCTGCTGGGAGGGATGCTGAGCTGTGTCCCACTGGGAAAGAAACTGAACTCTGAGTTATAAGACAGGGTACTGCTAGGATGGATGATGAGTTATGGTAAGTTGTACTGCTGGGAGGAAGGTTGAGAGCTAAACAGTTTGCATTGCGCATAGACAATAGTGCTTGTCAAACTCTTACATTCCATTGCTGGGCAAGTGCATCGGGAATCTTTCTCACTGTGTTACATGCTCCATTCTCCTATTGTCAGTTCAGAAACAGATCTTCATTATTATATTTTTATATTTTTAAACATATTTTTAAAATTTTAAATATGTAAATCATATAATGTCATATAACATGGCCCAAGATAGCTTTTCAAAGGGAAACTACTGCGTGCATTTTTTATTTTTTTTTTGCAAAGCACATTCTTTTTATTCATAATTTTGAATTTTTTTTCGCTTTTATTTTTTTTTAAAAACACAGACACATGTAAAATAAGAGGAATATATATGTGTATAGCTTAAAAACAAAAACAAAATATGAAAAATCCTTTTTAGGTTTTCCTCTTTAGACTTTCCATTTTTGTAGGGACATTCCTTAGACACAGATCCCTTTCTCCCACTTTCTTTCTACACGAGTTGTTTTGTAGACATATTTTAAAATGTATAGTCTATAGTGTACATAAATATACTGTTTAAAATGAAATGAATGTAAATGTCTTATATTTCTTATTCTCAGTAATATAAAATACTTTTCCTAAAGAATATATGTTTTTTCTAGTCTGGTAAATAAATAAATATGATTTATGTTGAATTGCTTGTTTATTTAAATGTCAAAATATGTTGTTTTGTTATAATACAGTTACTATATGGAGCATTTGTTAGTAAGAGCACAGAATAAAATGCCTCCCAATTTTTCTGTAAGAACTCTCTCACCTCCTGAATCGAAATAGTAAGTATGGTCTTTGATATCCTAACCACTGTAATAGTTTTTGCTGGTGACAATTTAGGGTCAATTTCTGCTGAGACTGAAAAAGGGATTTCTTTTTCAGATGAACATGGTATCTTTAGATTGGGTTTCTTTTTCTAGGCGTGTAAAGCTGTTGGTTGTAATCTCTAAGTTTTCTCTGATCTCATAGGGACCCTAACACTTTGCCAGAAATTCCTCTCTACAGTAGGTACCAATAGGCACCATCAGAGCGGTTTCTGGCCTATGCCTCTTGGACTCGCTAAATATGTTTCCAAACTATGGACATGGCTACTTCTATCATTGCTACATCAGAGAAATGTGTTTAATAATGATTTTGAGTGGTCTTGTCTACCATATAAAGGTTCAAATAGGAAAAACCTTTTTGGGACTGTAGCACTTTATTTCTATGAAGTGGCCGAACTTTAAATACTTTAAAAAGTATTGAATCTGTCATTGACATGACACATTCCCTGGTGTCAGGATGGGAAACATATGTGGGACATATGCACTGTCCACAAGCTTGGCAGATTTCCCCCCAACAACCACATCATCTTTTGAACCTGCTTCCGTTTGTATTATTTAACAATTGAGCATTTTGGGATAGATCTGTTTGAGTAACAAACAAAACTTAAGCCACAATCACTATATGCCTGCAGCACCCTGTTTCATTAATAGTAACAAGCATATGATTTAATCTAAAATAGAGCAGTCAATCTGGCCTTTTTTTCTTTTTTCCTTTTTTTCGGCCCCCAAAGGAATCCTAAATATGAATTGCAGCTGGCCCGCTGCTGCATTGAGATAGCGTCTGATTTTCTCTCTCCCCTGTACTCTTTTATATTGTGGTAAGCAGTGCTCTTTTATATTGTATTGCTCTTTTATATTGTAGTAGCAGTGTTGGTTTCAAATTTGGCCCGCGACATTGTCTAAGTTTTTAATTTTGGGCCACTGTGTGTTTGATTTTGACACCCCTGATTTAATCTCTCCCCTGTACTCTTTTGAATTGTGAGTTCTTCAACCTTCTGTTTTTTCCTCTACTATCTAATAGATAGTCTTAGTGCCATTTGAGGTTGTGTCTTGCTAACTTGGGTAGGTGTTGCTGGAGAAGGTACAAGTGTGGCAAGTGTGTCGATTGGCAAGTGTGCTATAAGGGCCAGTCTTGGCAATATTAGGCAAGGTAAACTTTAACTTATAGCTACAAAGAAATACTTACATTATTACTGAACTATTGTATGTCTTTGTATTTAATTTCAATCTTACTTAAAGTTATGAAACAGCTGTTAACACAAAGCTACGACTTGCAAGATGAGGAATTTCAAGAACACAGTCTGTCACTAACTCACACGCAATGAACATTACCCAAGGTTGTCAGAGTCATGAATGTAAATTTGCTATTGACATTACTAACATTATATGGTAATAGAATAGTCTAGACATAGAAAAGCAAATAGAGAAAGTACACACTGAACGACGGAAATGCACTTTAATGAGACATATAGGTTTTATTAGTGTTGTATTGTACTCTGAATTTCTTACTTTAATTATTTTTTATTTAGATATGATTAGATTATTATAGGATAATACTTTATATTTATTATACTATATATATTTGATATAAGTGGTATAAGAAACTGTCACAAGCATTTTTGTGTAAACTTTGCAGTTAATCAATCTATATTCCTGTGGTTGTGTACAGCCATGGTCTGTGGTAGTTAAAGAATGAGATTTCTCTCCAGGTTATCTGGAAACTGCTCACCTTGATACAGTGAGGAGAATGGTGGTCAGGAAGGATCC
Source organism: Pyxicephalus adspersus (assembly GCF_032062135.1). Taxonomy (NCBI): domain Eukaryota; kingdom Metazoa; phylum Chordata; class Amphibia; order Anura; family Pyxicephalidae; genus Pyxicephalus; species Pyxicephalus adspersus. The sequence continues at coordinate 14,921,407 of NC_092868.1, forward strand.
CAGACCAGATACGCTACCTCCTTTATTTAGGAGGTGCCAGTTGAAAGGTTTTGGATATCTATAATAGCTTGTTATAATAGGAAGCATTCCTGGAAGTAGTAGCGGGCATGTCAAAATGGGAGAAAGTCATGGTTCAAATTTTTCACTTGCACAGGATTGCGTAAATTAGTAACCCATAATTATTCTGGAATACAATTCAGAGTATAAACTAAATTGCAACAGCTCTGCATGAGAATATTTTAGAAAATATACAGTGTAGCTGTATTGATCTTAAAGTTTAACATTTGAGAAAGCAAAGCAATGGTAGGCAATTCCAGATGTTGCACAACACTTCATATTTTTTTTCTAGTGTACCCTGGAAGCCCCAAAACCCAGACTGGTCTGTTATGAAAATAATTTATCACAGTTTCTGGCAAATTGTGAGACATAGTGAACAGTATAGGTATTTTTGCAAGTGTAAATGCCCAGTGATCCTCACATGCCCCATGTGCTTTAGAACATGTAGAACAAATCATGCAATATTAAATGTGTTTGTTCATATTTGTAAAAAACATAGTTTGCTAACATTAGCCATGCAGACTGGATTACCTTTATGTTATACTAACTGGAGTTCATTTGGTCTGTCAGATCTGGTCTGTAAAATCTTTACTTTTCTGCCAGGTTTAGTAATGTATGGTCACATACACCTGGTCAGAATGAGGTATATTTCACTACTGCATTTTACTCTCAACCCTGACCGACAATACATTTTCATTACAGCGGAAATAAAGTGAAAAACAAAAAAATCACACTCACCTTTAATCCGGCAGATTATTTGATCGCACTAGACCTTCCCACGATTGGGTCCACCGCCGTTGCAGAATTTTTCTTTGTCCCTGCACGAACAAACTGCGCATGCGTGAGATCAGCACTTCTTTCCCCTAAATGTAGGAAAATGCCCCCTCTGCGCATGCTAGATCTCAAGCATGTGCAGAAGGAGTAGTCAGTACCTTCCTGGGATGCATGACGTAGGTATTCCGAGAAATAATACAAAAAGAGGAGTTGCTTTTAAAAAAAAAGGGTGTTGCTTAAAAAAAAAGAAGACTTTTTTTGTTTACCCTTTTATGTAAAGTACTGTTAATTTAGGTCCGCTTTAAGCATATCCATGTCACATCTCTCCTACCACCCCCTTTACCCCACTATTTTAAAAAATAAGTAGAGCAGCTTCAGTCTACACAGTTGTATTACATCTTGAAATAGATGTGTATCTAAGTTGTTTTTTGCCTTGTCTGTATAACCATAACAAAATAATGTAATATTTATTAAAGATCGAATTAATTTTAAAAAAAGATCTGCTAACTTCAGATGGTTTGTGTTGCAGAAAATTAATTCTAGGTTCTTCAACTGTAATGTTGTTAATGTAAAGTAAGTCATAAAATCAAAGGTATGAGACCTGATGTAACTGCAGAAGGGGTGGAAGGAGGGGGTATCTCTGCTTCTTTCTTCTAGCTGTAGGGGCTGGTCGATTCAACCTTTGGCATCTACCCAAATCCAAAGTAACAATATTTGTTGGACTGAGTACTCAAACCATTATATAGTAAATTTGTAGGAAGGTCGCAATGCTTTACTTTAATATGTTGATATATTTTATCATACCTGTGGAACCTTAGGTGAAATACAAGGCTTGAAGTCTGTCTGGCACTGGGCATATGACACTGAAGTAAATGCCAGCCGGGAGTATTTGAGTTGCTCTGTAAGGCAGACTATTTATATCTAGATCTTGATCTAGCTCTTATATCTTCTTAAACTTCTCACTTCTGCTATGTGCATACCATGAGTGTCAGCATGACTTAATGTGACACCACCTACATTTCGCCATCACCAGTCATGTACACATAAAAGGCACCCTTTACAATTCATGAGTATTGTCATCAACATATTATGTCTTGAGATTTTGAAACAAATATGTGACCACAACCTTTAATTTCCTATAAATATATACATGGGATATTTTTCTACATAGTAAAGTAAATTGAAGGCAAAATTGTTATAAAAAACAATCATGAGGTGAGGCGCACTTGAAAAATTCCTATTTGCTGGTAAATTTCAATTTTTATCTACGCATCCAACATGCACCTAAAATGCATGCATCTGGTTATAAACTGAATGTTATTTATTTTAAGCCACTGCATACATATGTAACTTGAAAAAAAGTTTTCAGTGGGTGTGCCTACTTTGTATACTGGGAGGAGGAGGTACATGGTGGAGTTTTGGAGCAATCTGAAAATCAGTATGAAGTAGCCATGAGACAAAAAACAATTTTCCTATATTTTTTTTTAAGTCTATTGTGATTTGTAAAGCATAGTTGCAGAAGAAGATTTACCACAGCATGCAGAATCCTCTAAATTTGTAAACCTTTTGAAGTTCTCTATTCTCTGGTGGAAAATCAATTACAGCTATTATAACACATAGAACTGTAAGATTCTCCACTAGTAAATGCCAGGTCACTGCTTGATGAATTGACCTCTTCACTTTTCATACAAGGAATTTTGGAAGTTGCCAACTATTTTGTGCTTTCTAACTACTCTTCATAATCACTTCCCCATATTATAAAACAAATATTCTGTCAGGAGTGGGAACCCCTTGTAAGATGCAGAGTTCTGAACAGTATAAAAGTATAAAAATATGCATAAAATTATTCAGGTAGTTTAAATTTTTTCCGCATTTACCAAAAAACAAAAATACCACTTTTGGAATACTGGCCTTTCAAATTCCTCAGCACATAATTAGAAATCTTAAAAAACCTCACTTAACTGCACCTCAACAGTACTTCACCTTAATAGATCACCTCATCATTTTCTTACATATTTTTTATTTTGATTTTAGATGTGATTTAAGTATGAAAATAAGTTAAGTTTGCAATACTGCACAGTTTTTAAAAACTGGCATGGTTTTTCTTCATATTTTGTTATATTTTGAAACTGCTTTTTTCAACCAGGGTTCCACTGATCCCTGATGTTCCTCCAAAGGTTGCTAGGGGTTCATTCAGCTGTGGTTGATTGACCTCCTATTTAATGGTGCCTGTATAGTTTTGAGGCTGACACAAAGTCCGCAGCATAACACCAATAACCTTTTTAGCTTTATAAAAAGAAATTCTGACACTGTAAAAGTGATGTTCTAGCACTGACCACTAAAGTAAGTAGCATTTTACCCACTGAACCTCAATGAATTACTGGTAGTCCCTGGGTTACATACGAGATAGGGACTGTAGATTTGTTCCTAAGTTGAATTTGTATGTAAATCGGAACAGGTACATTATTGTAATAAATGCAATTAGGACAGATATTTGTCTCAACATATTATTAGGCAGCATGGTCAGTTACTGTATAAGCTTATCACAGTGAGCTTATAACGAAAAAAAAGCAAAGCAAAAAAAAATAAAAATCTTTTTGGAGCCTAGACATTAACATCTGGAGCAAGCTGTGCTTTGATATGCAAAAAGAAACAACTGCAGAGTTTTTCTTGGTATAAAGAGTTACAAGGGGTTACAGAACAGCAAAAGACGTCTTCTGCAAGTCATGTGATCCTCCCCTTCCCCCTATCAAGCCTCCGTTCTGCAGGGAGGCCCATTTGTATCTAGGAGTCATCCGTATATCAGATGTCCTTAACTCGGGGACTACCTGTAGTTTTACCAGGGGTTCCCCATGATTTGAAAGGCATTTTAGGGTTTCGTAACTTAGATTTGCTAATTTCTAGCATGGTGGTAGCATGGACTCAGCAAATTAAATTTTATTTGTAATCAAAATATATTAATTGAGTTACCAAAAATATAATTCTTAAATAAACAGTTTGTCTGCAGTTTCTGATCACTGCTTCTAAAAATGCTTTATGTCTGGCTAAGACGTTGATCTTCTGACTTGATTAACATGTGGCATTTTCTTATTCATGGGATGTATACTCCCAGAAAATATTAAATTGTCTGGTACAAAAAATCCACAAACATGTTCATAGAAAGGTCAGAAAAGGCTTACTTATTGCACTTATTGAAAATATCTACTTATTGCACTTAGTACAGATTTTCTTTAATAGAGAACATTTGCTGTAAGTAAATTAAATATAGTTCCCAGTTAACAGACAGTGCTGTAACCACAAAAATAAACTGTATGACCACAAAATCATTTATGTTAGTCTGACCATATTAGATAGGTATGGACTGTATTTTTTATGTTTCGAACTTGTGTTCCGGTGAAAGAAACCGAGCCTCCCATTTCATGGCGTATTTGGTTTCGTATGATGGCTTATCCTCGTTACATGTCTATTCTTGACAAGATTAGCAGCATTCTGAGGTGTATGGACATCTTGGTGTCACTTAATCCAGAACATGATGAGACAGTTTGTTGTTGGCATGTACTTAGAACTGGAGAGAAATTATATCTGTGAAACCTTAGATTATCTTGTAAAAGTGATTAAATAGATATTTTGTGTTGTATAGCCAAAGCTCGTGAAATAAAAAATCATAAAAAAAAGCAACTACAGAGCTCTAAATTTTCTGTTGTGTGCTGACAATATGCAGCATTTTTGTTAACTTGAATATTGTCTATTATCTTTTACCTAATACTTTTTTTTTACTTCTAATTGTCCTCCTATTCACAGCATTGAAATAATTTGACCTGCAGTGCAATATAAAAAAACAGAGAGCTAAGTAGTTTCTTTCAAATAACACATCTAGTAAGCACATGTCACAGAACTCATTTCTGACAATATAAACAAGTATTGTTTGCACTTAGAAAAAAAGAGATAAACATTTTAATGACATAATACCAGTCCAAAATAAAGCAAGTAAGACAAGTTGTATTTGTTAGAGTTGGCATAAAATGGGAATAATAGGTGAACCTCCAAATTTAGCTTTTCACAGCAACCTCCACAGTAGTTCTGTATTCAACAGCAACATCCACATCTGTCCTGCCTTCTACAGCTACTTTCACAGGAGTCCTAACTTTCATAGAAAATTCCACCTGCCTAGAAATTTCCTGCCTTTTATATAAATTTTCACAGAAGCCTTGCATTTGCAGGAACTTTTTGCAGCAGTATTTTTTTCTTTGTTTTTCTTAAGTGCTGAGAATAGCTGGCTTTATACTGATGGTCTACCCAGGACTGCACATAAATTAGCTCTCTTTAGCCTCCTATATTCTGCCTTGTCATGCACATGTTTCAGGAGACACCACATAAAAAAGGCTCTGCCTAGGTTATAGATAGAAAATGCATTCCTCTGTTGTGTCTCCATGCACACTGATAGATTACAGAGCCAGAGAGGAGTTATAAAGACATATATTTCATGCTAACCTTGGTCATGCTCTAGATTGTAATACATATAGCTTTGCTTATTGTCCTAACTATATAGATGTATTTAAACCCAGCTATAGATAGAGATATTTAATGCTATGGTATAACAATAAAATAATAACACTGGGGAACAATTTTGAACAATTTTTTTGTTGACTTCAATTTTTAAGCGTATTTACACTAAAATAGGTATGCTGATTCTGAAAGGGCAGTTAGTTTTCCTCTATTACGCCAGCATCAAGCTCTTAGGTTGTAGATCTGAAATACCTACAAAACTTTCAACAGATACAATTGATTGCAGGCCCCCCCCCATAATTGAGGTCCAGAAGTGGGGAGTATCCCCACTCTGGACCCCTAAAATTGCTTATTTTACATGCCCATGGCAAATGCCCTTTAGTCAGTTCCTTCTTTGATAAGAGCCCAACCTGTGAATCAGATCACAGGTTTAAAATTAACTGAACCAGAATAAAATAACCTAAGCATGTGCAGTCATTACTAGTCACAGAGATGATGAGAAAAGGGGCCCGTAAGTGTTGATATGTCATGTTAAAAAAAAAAAAAAAAGACAATTCAAGAGAGTTCTAGGGCATAGAGCTGATTGGTATTAAATAGTAAATTTTACATTGCATAGACTTAACAGTGCAGTGATGCAATGTGCATAGGCTTTTAAGGACTTGCTCATTTGGAAGAGAACATCCCCTGTGTAGAGTGTAAAAGGTTATGTCTTTATATGAACCAAACAGGGAGTGGCCAGTCAGTGGTACTAAAGAATCATAAGGTTTGTAATAGCATACTGATGTTAGAATTACTTTTAGAAGCTCAATACATCAATTTAAATTGTAAATTGTAAATGTAATTTATTAGTGAAAGTGTAGTGTAATTTTAATATGAGCATACTTTGATATAAGATTATAGGGTACACTGTGAGAAATTATTCAAATGACAAGAGAAAAGGAAAAAAAAGAAGTATAACAGTTCAAAAACATAATTTTAGCACAGAAATATTATGGTCCAAATAAATTTTCAGTCATTTTCTCCCATTTTGTCAACATACTATACTCATCTTTCTAGTGGTACATCAGACCCAGAATGATGGGAAAGGAATCTACCCTGTTCTTTCCTTGGCCAAGGCACTAGTGGAACAAAACTTCATTTTCCTACCTGACTGCATGCTTGCCTACTTCTGAAGCCTCTATTAATGAAAATCACCAAACTTTAGGGCAGTTCTTAGGATTTTACCCCCCAATAGCAGTGGTTACCCTGGAAGTCAGATGACAAGTGATATTCCTGCTGTAAAGAGGCTCATGTGGGCTTTACATGAAGACACTCTGTCCAGCCTTTTCTTGGGTGATCTGTTGCTAGCTGATTGTTGCCAGCAAAAGATCACTGTTCTGTGTGAATTGTTGTTGCCAAGCTGCAATGCCACTAACCAGATCTAGACACCTCCATAAAGAAACAGGAAGAAATAAAAAGGAAGCTGAGGATGCTGAGAGCTGCCGGGCAGATGATCTTCAGGTGGAGTGGTAACAGATATCCACTGACTACTACTATACTATACTACTATACTACTATACTATACTACTATATCCACTACTGAGCAGCTATCCTAGTGCATCTTATGTATAGGCGGGGTGCAGCAGCCAATAAGCAGAGTAGTTCCTGGCCCCACTCTTGTCCTGCTATTGGCTGCTAGCCCTATTTATACCTCCCTAATTCCAGACTCTTGTTGCTGGATCCTCAGCATTGTTACCTAAGGGTTTGCTAAGTACATTCTGCCACATTGTGCCTTTTCAGAATCCTGACCTGTGCCTGACTTTGACTACGCTTGTCTGCTACCTGCCCTGACCTGTGCCTTGAACCAGGACTACACTTGTCTTCTGCTTGCCCTGACCTTAGCCTTGAACCTAGACTACACTTGTCTTCCACCTGCCTTGATCTGTAACTTGAACCTGGAATACACTTGTCTGCTGCCTGGCATGACCTGTGCCTTGAACCTGGACTACACTTGTCTGCCGCCTGCCCTTACCTGTGACTTGAACCTGGACTACGCTTGTCTGCTGCCTGCTATGACCTGTGACTTGAACCTGGACTATGTTTGTCTGCCACGTCCCATGACCTGTGCCTTGAACCTAGACTACACTTCTCTGCCGCCTGCCCTTGCCTGTGACTTGAACCTGGACTACGCTTGTTTGCTGCCTGCCATGACCTGTGACTTGAACCTGGACTAAGTTTGTCTGCCACCCGCCCTGATCTGTGCCTTGAACCTGGACTACGCTTGTCTGCTGACTGCCCTGACCTGTGACTTGAACCTGGACTATGTTTGTCTGCCACCTGCCCTAACCTGTGCCTTGAACCTTAACTAGGCTTGTCTGCCACCTGCCCTGAGCTGTGCCTGAACTCAGACTGCCCTACCAGCCCTTGCCAATCGCTGTCACTCTGCTCAATACCTGCTCTTAGCTGTCCCAATGCCAAACCCCGCTGTCCTGCTCTCCCCTGGAGGGGCCGCAACCACAACCTGGTTCTGGCCCCTCCAGGGCAAGTCACAGGCAGTCCAATGGCCAGTAGGGTCACTGGCCCATCATCCCTTGCAGGGTGCTTTGGGAAAGACCAGGAAACACTTAGACTCCGCGCCCCAGGTAATCCTGCGTCATCTGCCAGGGGGAATAACCCCAACAATTTCCCTTAATATTTTTACATTTCTTCATCATCTTTTACAGTGTATAAGTTTAGCTGTCCATCTTGGATTTATTTGCATTTTCTATAGTTGTTTATGTTTTGGACTATGTATTGTCTAATCTACAGTGCCATAGAAGAAAAAATATGCTAATAAACTGTAATACATTAAAAAAATGCTCTCTACAATAATACCAGGATATTTTAAATGGATCTGGGTGACATTTGCATTTACTGCAATGTAATTAAACTCTTTAACAATCACAATCTCTACTCTACTCTCCAGTACTCTGGACATGTTGGGGACTGCACTTAACCTCATTCATTTACAAAGTTAACAACCAATGTTCTAGATCACTGACCTTAAAAATAAAATAAAAAAAATGTGCAAAATACACAGAAAAGCCTGTAAGAACTCCTTAAGACCAATTAGCATAATTTCTTAGTAAGCTGTTTAAAGCAAAAAATGAAAAATAAACAATAAGTAATCTAGTAAACTCTAAAAGTGCAAAATTCACTCTTGTTTCTCTAAATGTCTTTTAAAGCCTAATCAATGCAGCTTTCTCTCAGAGTGATACATTTTCAGATTCATAGGTCAAAATAACAGAAATGAATACATTTTCAATTAACTTAAGCTTTAAACTGAAGCTTTAAGTGCCCATCCCTGATGATATTGTTGAATATCTGTTGTATGACTATTCTGAAAGTGACTGGAAAATTTGAAAAATGTGTTACATATAAGCAAAACGATAAAGGGCTCTTACCTGATTGGGTGGTTGGAGACTGTATTAAAGAGTGCAATAAGTGGGCATGGTGTCTTTTCTTCTGCATGGTCAATTTGCAGTAATGTGACAGTTATTTAAGAGGAGTTCTGCAATTGCATTTTTGAAAAGACTACTGAAGCCATTTAACTCTTAAATTTCATATGCAATAAAGTCTAGAATTACTGCAAAGGTTATTTACATGCTGCGTTTCACCAGACTGGTCTGGTATCATTTAAAGTAGCAAAAAAAGAAACAGCATGAAAAGAGTTCCTCTGTAATAATAATACTATGGAAGTGGTGAGAAACTGATGAGGATTTTGTTTTAAACATAAGGATGTTTTATTTTAATTTTAATATTCCTACAGTTGCGCCACTTTTTAGGACAGTTGGTAGACGAATCACTGTTGTTGATGTTGATGTTACTATTACATTTTTAACAAATTACCTTAGTTTTGTATGTTTGCTTACTTGTTTATTTTTGTTGCAGGTTCAGCCCTTTCACAGGAACAGTACTCATGGCTTTAAAGAGAACAGTCCATTTGAAGACCCATTCTTCATAGTTGAGACTATCTGCATCTGCTGGTTCTCTTTTGAACTCTCTGTGCGCTTCGTTGCTTGCCCCAGCAAACCTGCCTTCTTCAAGGATATCATGAACATGATTGATTTTGTAGCAATCATACCATATTTTGTTGCTCTGGGCACAGAACTTGCCCGTCACAGAGGAGTGGCTCAGCCAGCCATGTCACTGGCAATCCTTAGGGTTATCCGTTTGGTAAGAGTCTTTCGAATCTTCAAGCTGTCTCGGCATTCTAAGGGATTACAGATCTTGGGGCAAACACTTAAAGCAAGTATGAGAGAGCTGGGATTGCTTATATTTTTCCTCTTTATTGGAGTTATCCTTTTCTCCAGTGCTGTATACTTTGCAGAAGCTGATCATGCAGATACAAAGTTCACCAGCATCCCTGAGGCCTTCTGGTGGGCAGTGGTCACCATGACAACAGTAGGTTATGGAGACATGTCTCCTGAGACAGTAGGTGGTAAATTGGTGGGTTCTCTTTGTGCCATAGCGGGTGTCTTAACCATCTCTCTTCCTGTGCCAGTCATTGTATCCAACTTTAGCTATTTCTATCACCGTGAAACCGAATGTTCAGATATTGGCCAGTACAGCCATGTTGGCTCATGCCCAAATGGTCCTCAACATACTCCAAAGACCAAGGGAAAGGATAAAAGCCCAAAGCTGGACAAATTAAAGAACTTATACAGTAATTCCAAGGCAGAGTTTCTTGATGGATTTGGACCTGTGGATGATAAGATTATGACTGTTGGACAGTCACATATAATAACCCAAGTTTAATTTTTTTTTTATAGTTTACCTGAACCTAACCTTGTTTTATCAACTTTCATTCAGGAGTCTTAAATTGAAAGTTTTACATAAGTGCAAAGACATCCTAAACTCTGAAACTGCATGGTACCATACTGATTTTTTTTTTTAAATCCTCGCTTTTCTTGATTTTATGCAATCAATGGAAACTGCTTAAAGGTTTTTTTTTTTTTTTTTTACAATCTGACATGCAAATATGATGTGGAGGAGGTGGTATCATGGAAGCATACAAAGTTGGAGCTAAAACAAAATGACACCATGACCAGTGACCTGAAATTCATACGGAAGACTTTTGGGCATGGAGACTGGAACTCATTGCTGGCCAGTGGGAGGGTTTAAAAAAATGCACTGCACTTGTAGTAGCAAGGATTTCCCACCAATATCCCCGAGGGAGTAGTTGGCATTACTTAACTATGAAATGATAGAGCAGGCATATTATATTACAAGTGCTGTACAGCACCGAGAAATAGAAAGTGGAGAACAAGATCAAATAGCAGCAACTGGCTAAATACATAAATATGACTATGAAGGTAAATGAGGGAAGAAATGCACAATGAACCTTTCCACCAAAAATGGCATTGGAGAGCAATTGTATTAAAGCTAAATGTCTAGATTCCTTAGCTCAACTATTCATTTTATTTATTGTTAGAATGTGATATTTAAAGACTGGAAAACTTAGTTTTTGCTTTGGAGGGAACCAGAAAACCTCAGCTTGTGAAAAATGTTTGTTAAATTGATTTTAACAGTCTTGAGGTTTACAAAATAACATGGTCTTTGATTAGGCTT
>NC_092868.1:14932357-15222725 GCF_032062135.1 Pyxicephalus adspersus
CCCCCCCCCATGACAATAGAGTGATCCTTATAGATCAAAGCAAACATGGTGATAAATCAGAGGATCTCCTAGATAATGGACTGCTTAAAATATTATTATTTTCCCCCTCAATAACTATGTCTATATGCTCAGCAAGTACATATCATTCATGAATTTTATGTTTTTTGATGTTGCTCAAAACTAAATATATACTTCAGTCAAGTCCTTCTTAAGTTTTGTAAAGTATATTTTGTAACAAAATGATGCATTTAATGTCTTTAAGTTGAAGATCTTGGCATAGAGTCTGCTTTTTTCTGGCAATGCATCTATCGAGCTATTTCAGGTGCTATTTTTTTTTGTCACACTGAGTCTCTAAGTATCTGCATAGCCGCTTTCAAAGGCTGTAACATCCTTATTTTCAATATCAGAAAGCCAGCACTCCAGGAGCCATGCATTAAGCTTTCACAAATGAATACAACATAACTTCCTTCTTCAGTCACATGTGGCCTCACTTATCAGCTATGGCCAGGTACTGCAGAAATGTGTAGGCAAGTAACTGTTGTATGATGATTTATTAAGGATTTTACAGTAGAAACAGTTCCTAGAGTGATGGCTTTTTGCTTGTTCATGTCTTAACTGTATTGCACAGACTCGCAAGTAAAAACTACTTTGGCTTTACAAAGTGTAATCAATTATTAACATACCTGCACAAATATCTGTAGATGGGAAAACATTACAGTGTTAATGGGCTTTTATAGTGGGTCCCTTTATAAGATTACCACCTACAGGCTGTGAACCTCTCGTGAGCTACTTCTTTTAGGATACACTGGAGATTAGAAGAAAAAAAAGGCTCTTTTCGATCTTTTATGTAAAAACGTGTGGTTTTCTGCTCCTGTGCACACAGCAACCTACTGCTTTGCAGCTAGGAGAAGCAGGCAACCTAATTTGCATGTGTCTGTGACCATGGCATGAATTCTAAACAGCAACTTAAGGGCAATTCACTTTTTGGGAATCTGCCACAGCCACGTGCAAAAAATGGTCCCCCACTTGAATGGGAGCTGCTGGGGCTGTGGCTCTGCTGGTCTAAAATAACCCTAAAACTATCCTTAACAGGCATTGATAAGTGGTTATTCTTGCCCTTTTGGATAGCAGTATTTGTGTTCAATTTTTGTCAGCTTTAATTTCAAAACATCATCCTGATGTGTAGAATATTCCTGCAGCAAAATGTTTATGACTGGATACTGATATTGTAATTTTTATATAGCTTTAAGTTTACAGTGGTCATCAAAAAAGACTCCAATGTTTTCAGACTAGTTAGTGTCTTGCAAAATGTCAGATACAACTAAGTGGTTTGTCTCTTTAAAAGATCAGCAACATTGAATTAGGGAATTTTTCTTTTGACCTCTATAGTCACATGTAAGTTGTAAGTTCCTGGAGTCTGTAGGACTGAAATAGTTATGGTCACTGTAGACTTCTATTTTGAGAACATGGTAAGAAGCTGGCTATAGTAAGCTGGCCTCAGATTGGGTACAGCAGATAGTATAAGGGATTTTACCAATCCAGGTCCTTTCTGTTGGTTCGCATGAAATCTGTGAAGGTTAAAAATGTTCATATTATCAGCCAAATTCACTATATTTATTGATCACATGGGCATGTTTTAATTTTTTATCGGCAGCCTTTTTTTTGCCTTTGGTACATTTTAAATTAATTAAAAAAAATTCAGACTGCTGATTTTTTTCTGAACAAACCCTGCACGCATTCAAGACATATATTGATTTGTAAGCATTTTAAAGAGAATGAAAACTTGACTTCTTCATACAGTAATAATATTATTAGCACTAATAATAAAAACTGCAGTCAATGGCTTGACAGCCCTGACAACCCAAATTCCATTAGGTATTGTCCTGTGTTATATGATGCCAAATATTATAGCCTGGTGCCTCTGTTGTGTGTTGTTCTCACTGAACCACAGAGTCAGTCATTATAAAGCTGATCATGCACTATACAATTTGATTGTGAAATCTTCTTTAGCGTCACCATTAACTATGTAGAACTACAGTATGTCCAATTGAAAACAAACTAAGTGGATTAAGATTTCCCTTTTATTATGTAGTTTGGGTAAATCAAAAGGAGACAAAAATAGTACAATGTGATTGTATAAAGCTCGGCTGTCCAACTTGCATAGAAACAGACATCACTGTTGATGATTATTATCAATGTCACTAATGAAGGAAGGGTTAGGGGGTTATTATTGCTGACACCAATGAAAGGAGGCAGGTGATGGTAATATTGCCAATGATGAAGAAGTTAGCCCTGATCCCACCCTTCCAGTGCTGACTCTTTAACTACAACTCTGCACCGCCACCGCTGGTCTTCTACCTACAGATCTATGGGTCCCATATTGGATAATATTGGAAAAAGACCCTAACATTTGGGACATGATTCTTTACATCTTCAGCCCCCTTCACATTAGGAACCCTCCTTTACATCAGGAGCCTGACCTCACATCTAGTCCCCATTATTTTGAGAGCCCATCTTTAAAATCAGATGGCCCGCTACACATCAAAAACATCTCCCTTTCACATTAAAGAGGCTCCTAGCACAAGAGTTACTCCCTTCATATAAATAGCCCCCTTGAGATCCCCCTTTACATAAGGAGCTCCCCAGACCTTTGTTAGTGTAGGCCCTTGGGCACAATTTTACTCACCACTGGGCATAGGGAAACACTGTGATGTATTATTCTGTCTTTTCAGGATAACTGAGCCATTTCACTTATCCTTAGCACGTAGGGGACAGTAACTATATGTATTATACCCAAAACAGTGGTCACCAACATTTTCGGACCACTAAATTTACGGGCCCCGGACCCTGCATGCGCAGGGATCTGTGTGTTACTCAAAGGGAAAGAAAATTCCCCTGTAGTGACGTCATCATGCCAGAACCTACCTACTCCACAGACACACCAACCCGAGCTTGTGATGCGTACCGGAGATATGGTCTGCAGCTCTGGCCGGTGCGTACCCCCAGCGGGGTCCTTCACCAGCCAGAGCCGCGGATCACCAAAATTTTCTCGTGGACTACCTAAAACATTTTATTATAATCGAGTTCTCAAAGATTATTTCATCTGATGCAGAGCCAGGAAAAAAAAAATCAAACAATTTGCAGAAAACCCCCTTTGTCTGTTCTTTTCACAACAGTGAGTGGCTGCTTCTGCTAGAGGTCTGAACAAGCACCCAGTCAGAAGTCACCAAAGAGACCCTTCATACCTTCTACACCAAGGGGCCCAGTTGCAAACACAGCCTCTATGACCCCTGTAGCAATATGGTATAATGTAATTCTGCCACTAGGTGTCCCACTAGCTTAACACCCAGATTGTTAGGAAACTTGTTGGTTCCTGATTCTGTGACATACAGGCCATGTGGACATTTTCAATAAAACACTTAGTTCTTATAGTGTCATGTGTTTCCTCATTTTTAACTAAAAGAGACTACCCTTTTACATCATAACCCCCAATTGAAGAGTCCCGCCACCTTTACATCAGATCCCCCCCAGACCTTTCTTACAGCAAACCTTTGGCATATTCAGTGTTTATGTTATCTGCTAAATAAGTGGATACATTTTTTTCTTACTTCTACTGCTTTTCTTTTTTCAGAGATCAGTAAAATTATTAGTGTTCTTTTACTATAAAAAAATGCAGTTAACAAATAGCTAAACCATGCGATGAATTACTTTTAAAACACGGAAATAGCCTCCTTCATAGTGGCCTATTGACAGGGCCATGGTTACCTCTGCACAGGGATTCTGCTTTAAATGTACATAAAAGTTTACTCACCGCCAGGCTTAGAGAAATATTGTGGTGTATTGTTCTGTCATTTCAGCACAATTAGGTTGTTTCACTTGCCCCAAACACACATTCCCTTAGAAATATGGAGTGCACATCTATAGCTCCTCACTCACTCTGCCACACAAAACATCTTCCCAATATGGAATCCACTCTTTTATTAAATGGACTCCGTTCACCAAATGCACTCAATATTATACCCAACTAAGGGAAATTGAATAACAGAATACAATAAGTACAAAGCTACAGATAACGTAAAACAGAACATTGGGCTAAAACTGAAACTATTGTTATAAAAAATATTTTCCTAGTATTTAATATATACAAATTCTACACAAAAGGCATTTAGGTATTTTTTTTGCGTCATCAGCTGAAAGGTTGGAGATGACCAGTTTTTTTTTGCCAGCAGTTGGAAAAGCAAAAAATAAATGTAGTTGAGATGCCACCTCTCTGCTTTTTTATATACCGTCAATGATCTAAAATTGTATCAGTAAGGAATATAGAGATGGAAGCCACACCTGAATTTACAATGGTCCAATCTGGGATTTCATAGAGCGAGAATGTTACAGGGCTAAGAAATACCAAAGCTGTAGATTCCCTCCCTCCAGATATTAAAGGATCTGTAAGGGATCATAAAATATATCAATGTTGTACATGTATCAGTAAAAGATTTTCAGAGGACATAATGCTCTATGATAGTTGTAAATTAACAGACAGCCCAGAGTTCCAAGGATTTAGAGAATGAGGCAGATACACATGCTCCTGACTGTTTTGAATGTCTTTAAAAAGTGAAGGAGTTGACTTTCATGTCTACCTCTTTGACTGCTTTCAAGAAGGCAGTAAGGTCACGGTACTTGCAGACTCAACATAGGGCTGTAATTGGTTCAATCAACCAGCTTGCCAAGAGGCTTGACAAAATAAACTGCATAGTTGTCTTGTTTTAATGAGCCTTCCAAGCCAACAAGATGACAAGGGAAGAATTGATAGGATGATGTTTTGGGACTGAGTTATCCCAGGAGTTGATAACATGTGGAAAATATGACATTTAAATACAGTATCTTCCAGCTAACAAGGAACTACAATAAAGGGCATACTAAAATTCAGTAGTTCCTCAACTTCTGGAAAGCTGCAGGTTCTTTTCGAAAAAAATTCAAAGAGATTGGACAAATACTTTTTATAAACATTTTAAACTATTAATCCAAACCCAGCATTGCTTTCAAATTTGTTGTTGAGTAAACAGAATATTAATGCCTGTGTTTTTATAGAGCCACACTCTTTTATCCTTCCTTGATTGCTTTTATGCATATATATTTTGTTTTAACTTATTGGGCAATATTGAATATTTGCAAAATGTTTACACAAGACTACTACTGCTAAATCATGAGAAATGTGCCACATGAACAAAGGCCTGTGACATAGGCTACATCTTAATCCATGTAAGCACAATGGCATCTTGGAGTAATGTATATTTATCTGATAATAAATCATTTATTTATTGCAAAGTATGTGTATGTTTTTTTTATGGAACGGGTATGTGAAGACATGTAGGTATGCTCCCCAGATTGTAAACCTGTACTGTTTTAACATGGAGGCTGTCCTTGCTAGGTGCTCTGTCCTAAATTGTAACTGACTTGAAATATAAATGCAGATCAGAAGTTCTAAATTTTACTCTTACTTTGTAATGTACACATTTTTTATTATTATATTTATTATTTATTATTATATTATATTTCATAATCAATTTTTATTTTAATTATACAAACATTTGAAGAAACAAAATAAAATGCCTCATATCATACTAAGACCTATTAATCTACATCCAACCAATAGTACAATACAATATCTTAACTTCTTCTAATATATCCGTCTATCCCAACCCATTTAGCCCCTCAAATTCTATTATTTCTCTTTTCTAATTACTATTTACAAAGTCTTCCCTTTATATCCTTAATTAATTCCTTAGGAGATTGTCAGCTTACCTCTCTTCTCTTGACCCCTCTAAAATTACCCCAGTGACAATTATCTGTGCTATTGTTATACATCTATCATATCAATCGATCCTATATTCATCTTCATTGTAAGAGGAAAGAAAGGATTATTTTTCCCTTCCCCCCTTAACAACATATTTATTCAAAACAATAAAACTCTTATTGCGTTTAACTTGTGTCAAAAAAAAAAAAAAAACCCTGTGACAAGTGAATCATATCAAAATCAGTGTATTTCTCACTGTGATGTATGAAGAGAGGAGAGATCATCCTCAATATTTCATCCTTTAAAAAATAACTATATTTCGATTATAAATCAATCTTTATCATTCCCTTTGACTCAATGGATTATAAATATATATTTTCTATTCTCACTATATTGTACTTTAATTATCATATGCCTTCCTTTCTTTTCCAATTTTTGCCAAAATATCAAGGCTATAGTTATAATTCCTCAAAACGAGACATTTACATACAAACCTAAATAACATTATTATTACATATGACAACACAAAAACAAAGTGACAAAGAAAAGAAAGGGAAGAGAAGCAGGCAGCAAAAACAATCCAAAATAAAAAAAACAAGGTACCTCATACTTGGTCAGTAGTATGACTAAAAAATCAACAATGACCGATCCCAACCCATGGGTATATAATTTTCAATCCATGGCGACCATATTTTTTGAAATTTGGGAACAGAGGCCTTCAGTAAAGCTCCCATCTTCTCATTTACTAGGAACCAAAACATTTTGTTCTTAACCTGCTGCACATTGGGGGTTGAAGACCACCAGGCCTTGGCAAAAACCATTTTAGCTGAAGTAAACAAATATGTTAACAATTTAAATTGGTTTATAGTACATATCGATGGTTTCAAATTTAAAAGTGCCTCCACGGACCCACTATAGTATAAGCTATTTGGTATACTCTCGTCCAAAACTTCCTTATTTTGGGGCACTCCCACCATATATGATAAAAGGTTCCTGCAGTATTACAACCTCTATATCAATTGCCTGTAATGTACACGTTTTCAGTCAGTTTGGGTGCTACTCTCACACTGCAAAAGGTAGATGGTTGTATACATCTAGGATATTCCTAAAAATAACTTTTATTTACCTTATGTCTTGTCCCCACAGGCTCCTCCTATCATACCACTGGTCCCCTGCAGGCTCTTCTCTAAGGAACCCTGTGCTGTGCCAGAAGGCCAGACACCAGCATTCACAATACAGGACCAATAGATCTTTATTGCAAGTGAGAATGCTGAAAGCCTGTCCACAACCTGGAGTGGCAGAGAAAAGAAGGTGTGCCAGCTGCTAGTTAAGAAAATGTAAGAATTTTAGGCAAAAAAATATTTAACCCTGAACCTGAAGGGTTAGCTACGCAAGGGTTTGCATTGTTTAATTCCCTGAAGTGCAACTTTAAAGAATATCTAAACCCAAGCAAGTGCTCTTCTCCTTTCCATACCAGACCTATATTTGCCAGGCTAGTAATAAAAATGGGAAGGGTTTATTGTTGATGGACAGAACTATATCTCTATAACTCTCTAGAAATAGTTGTAAAGGTCTGTGGGAAGGGGGATGCCCATTTCCATCTGGAAGGTCCCTTTAATAATGGGACCACTAGTTTTACACTTCCTCATCCTGGAGAATGAGTACAAGGGTGCATGTTAACCCTTATGCATTTGCAGGTTAAATCAATTCCATACTGTTTGTGCCACAATATGAAGTTTCGCTTCACTTCCTGAAGAAGAAAAACGAAATGTAAGAAAAACTAGCTAACGAAAAAGCCTTTGCCTTTACATTCACTCTAACTCATATTTAGGTTACCTTAACATTGATTTATGGAAAAAACACAAGATTCCCATATGTTTTTTTCTTAATATCTTGGGCATGTTCCCTTTGGTCACCATGATAGCCAGCAATTTAATAATCTTTTAAGGGGCTTTGCAATGAATAAAAAAAAATTATTTAGCTGATTTAAAAATATTTTATTTTGGGACACATTCCCACTCTCCTCCCCTTACCACAGCTACCACCACCAAACTTTTGGTGACAGTACACTTTTTGGGGGCTTTGCAACAAACTCAAAAAGTCTTGGCCTTGGACTTTTAAGTAAAATTGTTTTTTAGCTTAATTTTCCTGAAAATTTGGCCCCCTGCAAAAATATAATTTTATTTTTTTGCAAAACACCTGATCACCCAATCCTTCCTCCCAGGAAGGCTAATAACATTTTGTGAATGTACGTTCAGTAGACAGGGAGTTACAAGGCCGTTGAATCTGTGGCAGGATCATCAACAGGTAAGTTTCTGTGCTCAGTAAAATATCTAAAATCCTTAAAAAAGATAGAGCCACAACATCTAAGCACTGGTAAGCTGAAATAGGTACATTTCTGTTCTTGGTCTATCTTGAGTTTAAATTAGAGACAGTTAGGCATATCACTGTCTATCATTTTTAGAATGGGATCAGTGATGGTAAGCTACCTATTTCTCTACGCGAAGGCATAGATGTAAAATATTAAATTAGGTGCAATTACCTGTTAAACCTCCTCTTAATTTACAGCAACAATAAAACAATTTCTACAACTGGAAAAATAGAAAAATCTGCCACTTGCACCACAGCTCTGGTTTCTCTATGGATTTGCTGCTGGGAGAAGCTACATGTAGTGTCTCCAGAGAGGCGGCTTTTTTGTGGTGTAAGGAAGTGGTAAATGTACTGCAACTTCATCATCAGTGCGAATATATTTTAAATATTTCATTTTTAACTTAAAAAGAAAAGGAAAATACTTTTATATTGTCCACAAAAAAAGAAAATATACACAAAATCCCAATTCTCTTCAAACCATGCACCAGGCAGTTGAAATATAATCTTATTTATTCTCCTTTCTATGATGGTCTATTGATGTGCCTGTTGCCCTGGTAGGGCAACTGCCCTTTTTTTGCGCCAATAATAACACTGGAACACATCCAGCAACACTACCAGGCAGTCTGGAGCTGCAAGTATATTTATACTAATGAATACAACTTCTTTTACACCTTACCTAATGTACGTTATGGGTTACATACCAGCATAAAGCAATGTAAAGCAACCCTAGAGATACACATCTGAGATGTCACTCTTGGCTTGTGTGTGTGTCTGTCTGGCATTCTTCGTGAGGACATATCTTTTTCTGATAATGTACAATCCCCATGGGATGCAGATTTACAATCTTGATGAATTGTTTCCCAAGAATATTGAGTCCACTCCACTTAGGACAAAAGTCAAACCTACATATTTATATTACATATGAACAAAACTCTGTGTGGTTTTATTTCAGTTACAAACAGCAGCTGTTCTGTCTTACAAGTTAGAATTCAGCCTCTTTTCTCTAAGTGTAAAACAGTAACCACAAACCTGAAAGAAACAATAGTGCCTAAGATCATGTCCTGGATGGTACCTGCAATTACCTTTCTTGGGCAGAACAGCATTTTCCCAACATACTGAAAATCTGCCTCCAACTGGAATATTAGTGTGCTGGGTGCATTTGGAAAAGCTCCAAAACAGATTTGGATGAACTTTTGTTCAGGATTAATGCTTTTGATTTATTATAAAAATAGTCTTAAAAATTTCAACTTTTTTGTATTTACAGATCTTAATTAGTGACTTACCAGGAAGGTGAAAGAAGACAGTGGTGTGCACAGGGACCAGAAACTTGGGCGTACTGTGGCATCTGCTGGGTGATTGCATGATGCATGATGATTCCACTGGATGGATATTTCATTGATGCCCTGCATCCAGCTTGCAGACAGCAGTACCCAAATTCTTTCCCTTCCAGTTCGTGACCCAATTTGGAGGTATTTCAATGAAGAAGGGGCAACAAGAGGGAAAGAAGGGGACACAGATTCTTCCTGGGAAGGGGGCTGGTTTTGTCTTTGTATATTGTGACAGTTGCCAATTTGTTACATTTTCTCATGATTGCCCATTTATTCTTTGATTGCTTGTTTGTCACCTGTATACCATCAGAATTGATTGCATATTGGCACCGCCTCTGGTTTGTTGTCTGCTTAATATTGCCTGTTTATTAACACATATTTTCGTCATTGCTTCTGTATTGTCCCAATTGTCTGTTTGTTGGCCCCCAAATAGCTAGTTTATTGCCTACATATTGTCATATTTGTTGCCTTCCCATTACTACAACTGGCCTGCATTTTGTAAAGATTGTCAGTTTGTTGCCCTTATATATTACAGTTGACTGGTTGCCCTTTCAAAAACCATGGGTTGCCAGGGCAACTGTTTATGTATTATGAATTCACCATTGTTTAGAATATTACATCACTATAGGCCTATCAATATCAAACCATACCATTATTATTCATATGTTTTGTCACAGTGTGTGTGTACTATTAAACGCTTTAATTCTATTTTCCATCATTTAGTGAACCATAAATATTCCAATGACTTGCTGTGGCACTTTACCTGCACTTCACACACTAAATTTTATTTAATTAGACACTTTTTTATATAATAATTTTATATATAGAGCTACCCTAGGTAGACCACTGATCTTTAGAGAAATGATGACCAAAACAGATAACCAGTTGACAGGTATAGTTGTATTTTGAATTGTAATTGACATTTGTTTAAATGGTTAACCAATATTTCAAAAACACAGTATATACAGTAAGACTATGACTATGTTTACATGAGCAAATTCTTTTGGATCAAGATCAGCATCAACACCCACTTCTAAGTCCATAAAGAAGATATTTAAGTCAACGCTTTAGAGTAATAAATAACAACAATAATTTTGCTTTTCATTAAAATCTGAGCACATTCTCTTTTTTGTTAAATAACTGTAGATGTCTGAATTATGAATTATTAAAGTGTGATCAGGCAAAGAAGTTGTAATCTTTTAAGCTACACTTAAAATTGGGATGAATTAAAATGGTTTTATTTTAGTATTTATTTCTTGCAACCAGCCCACCATCCCAAAATTTACTTTAGAAGCTAATTTTCAAAGGTAGCAGTTAAAATGTTTGTATTCAAGAGCAGGGTACACAGTTACTGTCTATCAGTTAGCTTAGTCTTTTTCTATACAACATTTACTTTATTGGTATCCTTTTCTCTAAGATACCAACCATTTATTGTATTAGTAAAAGGTCCTCAGAAAAAAACTGTTAAAATGTATATTATTTACAGAAATTAACTATTGAAACAAACGTAGTGGCAGCCAAGGACCCCAAAGACATTAAGCAGAAGCTGCTGTCACATTCATCCCCACATGGTCCAGTGACAGTTTCTTCAGAACAAGAATCTCGACTATCCTGACAGCCTAATTTTAACTTAGCTTTCTCAGCAGGCAGAGTGGGACATCTCATGTTATAATATGACATGTAGTAATACAGACGGTACCTTTTCCATGGAATCTTGCTGCTTCTGCTTTAGTAGGAATTGCCATTCTTTTGCCATCTTTGTTTTAAACCAAAGTGCCAGTGCTGCCATATTGTACTATATATTTTATTATTAAAGTCAAACCAGAGGACAGGTTCTATTTTGTTTGAACAGAATAGGAAAGGATTCGAGATTCTGCTGGGTTTTAATTGCATCTCTAACTCTGTTAGGAAGGCTTTCATTACTCCTATTAAATCAGGAAGTGATGTAAAACCTTTTTAATGGACATAAAGGGATATATTTATACATTTTTGTTCACCATTTCCAACCATTTATTTTCCCTGTCAGATTCACTTTTCCCCATACCCCCAGTTTGCTTTTATTTTGTTTTGCCATCCAAATAAAATAACATTTTAAAAAAGTCATGGGATTACCTATGTTATTCAAACCAATTTTTTTAATAGGCTTCCAAGACAAGAAATTGTCCTCCGGAATCTGATTTGCCATAAAAAAAGAATGGGGCAAAAAGCATATACCTCCTTCTCTTTTGAAAACAAAAATACACCCCCAATGGCAAAGGTCATCGTTGGGGGAGAGGGCCTCATTCTAACAATATTACCTTTGTGCACCCTGTGTTGTGAGGGTCTGCAGATGGGGAAACTTTTATTTTGGAGCGAGTTCCCTCAGATATCCATCCCCTCATACCAGGAATAAGTATAGAAGTACATAGTGTAAGGAACTTACCCGTCCTGCGAGCCCGCGGTGTCCCTGGGGATCCCAGCCACAGAGGGAGACCCCGCTGTAGCAGGCAGCATGGCCGAGGCTGCTGCTCTACTCCCAGCTTGTCTCTCTCTGCAGGTGGAGGGATCCGTCCTGGCCAAACTACTGTTCAGCCAGGCAGCATCCCTTGCATCCCTTCAGATGTGGTTACTGAATCTCCTGCTCTCAGCACTCCTTTGCATGTGCAAAGTAGTGCACGTCCTAGGGGTGCACGTCCCTCTTGTACCCCCGAGGGCGTGGCACTCGGCTGCCTCGCCCCGGGGCGGGACATAGTTAGTCCGCAGGAGATTCAGTTAGTCTCCTATCAGACGGCGCCAAGGGGCGCAAGGCCATTGGTCACTCTGGCCATTTAAGGAGAGCCTGCTCTGTACACCATTGCCCGCTATAAGCCTCTGTTAACACAGTGTGCTTGGGTGCGTCCTTGTGTTGGTTTAACATTAAGGCCGTTTGTCATCTCCATAGTGACCTGGTCTGAAACTGACTCTGCTTGAACTCTGCCAGCCCTGACCTCGGATTGTTACTGACCATTCTGCCTGCTGCCTGCCCTGACCTTGGATTGTTCTTGACCTGTATTTGCCTTACCCTCTTGTACTTCGCTTGTTTGGACTTAACCTTTGCTGTGCTTTATGACTTTGAATAAAGCCTGATTAAAGGATATCTGGAGTTGGTTGTGGTTTGTGTGCCCAGGCGCATTACACATAGTACCCCCTACCCATTTCCAGAAAAAATTAAACTAGCCCTACAAATAATGACAACACACTGAGTGTAAGAAATTAGTAAGAAAAAATCTGTATTGTTCGTTTTTATATAATACTTTTTTTGTAGGGTCCAGAGATGGCCTGTACCACAGTGCTAAGCTGCTCAACATCCAGTAAAACTGCTGTTCTTCTCTGTAACTGTAGCAAGTGCCTAAATATGTCTTTGATAAGGATTTTTTGTCAGATGTGTATAGTCTGGAGAGCTCTCACCGGCAAACAGCTTGTGTGTAGCACTTGTGTGTACACATGGGCAGTTGAGGACAGCTCTCCCTGGCAGACTGTGTCTCTCCTGCAATAAAACAAACTAACCCCCCTCTCCTATTCAATCTGGCGTTGGAGCCTCTGGTTCGGTATATGGATCATTCCCTGCTCCTACATGGTATTAGGATTCAAGATCGTGAACTCTCGGACATATTTTTTGCGAATGATTTATTGATCTTTACCGATAACCTCCAACATGATAGTACTGCCATACCAGATATGGTATTTTTTCAGTTCTGAAAGTTAAATTTTACTGTTGTCCCTTTCTGCCCATAGGACTTGGCATGCACATATCCCACATAACGTACCATAATGTACAACACTACATATCATTTATTTTATACCTAAATGGGCGCTACACCCGCTACATCATAGTCAATTAATGACCTACATCTGCTCTATAGTAGCACACCTGACTGTAGTTTTACAACCCAGCAAGTTTGATAGTCTTTTGACGCTCGCCCCCAAAAATATTTCAATTATATATGCTATGTTATTACCTGTTATTACCAAAATCCTTATCCGTTTCTAATCTTAGGCTGTGGCACAGTGATTTTCAGGACCCAGACATAGTAGAACAAGGGTATTAGACAGTCAGGAAATGTATAGTCAATGAAGTTTGGAGAGAATCACAATTAATGATTATGGAAAGAGCATATAAAGTGTTTCGGCCGTCCCATTGGGCACCAGAATGGGATGAGGGAATGGCATTTAAAATGCCCCAAATGTGGAAGCTTCCCTATCTCTGATTTCTGGCAAATGGTACTTTTTCTGGTGAGAAATGTATCGGGGCATTCCATACGGTGTATCCCTTCTCTTCTCCAGTTTGGCTACTGGGATGAGTCCATAGCTCAAGATGTCCGTGCCTGGACAGGTGTTTGCCTGTTGGCGACTAGACGTCCCATCATGAATATTTGGATTCAACTCCAGTCGCCAACAGTGGAACAGGTTATCTTATTGTTGAAAATGATTTTCTTTAGAGATATGTTAGAAGCTCAGATAAATCGAGATTATTTTATAACCCAAGTTTTTGCAGATCTAGATAAAACAAGAATTGTAGAATTTTTTAAATATTCTACGTGTAATTTATTTTGTTATATAGTGAATGTATCAGGATGAGATTTGAAGGATAAATTTCTGATGCCAGACTACAGAAGTACCGGAAATTATGGGGCCACATGTGTGGACACGTTGTAAATATTTTGTTTTATAATGTTTTACCTATACAGACTTTAATATTATGAACTGGTGTTTAACTGGTAGTTATGGCTAAGAACATATTTCCTTATTGTCTATTGTTTGTATATTGATTAGTTGCTCCCTCCATGTGTCCCCCCCCCCTTTATTTGTTTCTTTTTGGTTTTTCTATGTTCCATTTATGTTCCAAAAATCAATAAAAAAAAAACAACTTAGCTGCTTTTTTACAAAATGTAAAATGTACACAGATTGTCAGTATTGAATAAACTACTGTGCTCATTAGCCACCTTTTTTTATAAAAAATGTTATTTATGGAAAAAGTTGCATACTACAAAGGAATTTCTGTATTACATCAAAAAACCGGGGAAACTTACATAATAATATAACATACTGTAAATAAAACAGCTTATCATTGGCCATCTTTATCATGCATGATTGAGAGGCAGTGGAAGTGTCACAATGTTCCCATATGTACAAAATACAATGTAAAAAAGTATTTCTTAGGTAATTGGGCCTCAGACCTCTTCCTGTTTATGTTCTTTCCAAGTATACTCTTGCCTTAAGTATGTTTTCTCATTGGTTGCTATTGACTACTCAACATTGCACATTCCTTTGTTAAAGGTCAGTGTGTTTTTATCAGTTCTATTTCTGTAGACAGATTTTGACCAGAGATCCCAGAAGAGCAATGAGAAAAAGTTGGCAGTTGTAATATTATCAAATTATCTAGAACACAGAAAAAACATATTTCCCACCCAGTTATGTGGATACAGCCCTTATTCTCTCACAGCAGATAACTATTATAAATAGTTCTACAAACTAAAGAAACATATGAGGTAATTAAGCTACAAAACTTAAAATATTGTAACAAAAAAAAAAATGAATACATGATTGTATATGTTACACAATGTTGAAATATATACTAGCAAAAATGCTATCTGAATTTGTTTTCCATGTGTTCATGTTTACATTCACCTACACCGCCATTCGAGTGTCAGATCCTCGGCTATCGTGACTGGCATAAGTTTATTTAGCCCCAGCAGCACAGGCAAAAATTTTGATGGCAGAATGAATAGGCAATATCCCTTTTGCGATAAAAAATGCTTAACTACTTGTTCATATATATATACATATATATATATATATATATATATATATATATATATATAGTACAGTATTGTGGTGTGGAACCTACATTCACAAACGACACAATAAACGACAGCCCAAAAGGATAAAGAGACCTGTCACACTATACTATACTGCTATTTCATTTCCAGTTTTCCTATATACAGTCACACAACTACATCCTCTGAGATCAGTTCGGAAAACCGGAATTTCCACAGGCGTTACGGAGTGGATTAGAACTGGATTTCATTTATGTATGTAAGTATGGAAAATAAAGAGATTCACTTTCAGGGGAAATTCAGTGCTTTTTCTTGATTTTTTAGCACTGTATTAGCAATATTATTTATAGTTTGACAGTAAGTGGAAACAAAATGAGAAAATATAGTTGGTTTGCAAAAAGCTGGCAAGACAGAGCTGCAAAGGGCCTGGGATCTATTACAACATCTAAGTATGCAGTGGATCTTATATCTCATGCCTCCCAATTTTGGAAGTTGAGAAAGACGGACACCTTGGGACATAGATGACATGTGACACATTATGGGTGTTTCTAAATTGCCAAATTGCTAAATTGAGTATTTATATATAATTATATTTATAAAGCTTAAATGAGCATGGTTAAAAAAAAAAAAAATCCAAGACTGTTGTGGAATTACAATTGTGTCAAAAGATGGTTAGGGGAGAACAATAACCCATAGCAGGACAGAACAATAGTGTTCAGTGAGGGGAAAATGGTGCCCAGCAGGGGGTAGGGGGAACAGAAGTGCCAAGTAAGGCTAGGTACACACGTGCAATAATTATCGTTTGAAAACAAGCAATCGATTATTCCCGAATATTTTGAACAATCGTATTGTGCCAATTCTGTACATGCTGTAATGATACGAATGTACACACTAGATACGATTGTTCAACGTCGTCGTTGACCAGTCTAGCACTTTTTTTGTTAACAATTATCAAACGATCTGTTGTGGATCGTTCGTTTCCAACGACAATTATTGCACGTGTGTACGCAGCCTAACAGTAATTAAATACAACAGTGCCTAGTAGGTGGTAGGGGGAACAAAATTTCTCAATGGGGGAGAAAAGTTATGCCCAATGCAGAGGAGAGGAGGAACAATAGTGAGACTGCACAACATGGCAAACAGAATGCAGAGGTCAGAAATATGTACAACATGGCCAATATTCAGGATTATGTAGAACAGGGTGTGTAGAATGCAGTGGTCGGAAATATGTAATAAAGTTTTTTAAATTACCCTGGATAAAAACAAAACCAAGTGTTTAGCGCCAGTTAATGAAAATAAACTCCTGGTAAACAGTTAAACATATAGATGGAATATATATATATGTGTGTATTAAATGTTTAACCTTTTGAAGGGTTTGTAGTTCTTTCCATCCTGTTTTGAGATTTTATGTTGCCCTATTACAACAGTAAAAACACTGTCTGACATAAAACCTAATTTTACTTTGTTGCAGTTCAGTAGCACTTACAGACCTTGTCCCTTCCCGGTCTCTGACTGGGTATTGAATTAAGAAGCAGCAGATCACTGGGCTCTTCTTATTATGATTCTGTTCTCTCCAACAAGACTCTGCTGCTCCTCCCTCCTTATTCAAGTCAGATTTAGGTACCTACACTGCTTGTATTTAAAGGCACACCAATACAGAGCTTCATTATTGTGCATCTTATTTATCTGCCCCTTTAAATATAATACAATCATTTGATATTTGCATTGTTAGGTTTATGGAAATATCATCAGGACTTCATCCCTTACTGACAAAAAATAAATATGTTGGAAAGGACATGTCAAGGCAATCTTTTCACATAAAGGTTTTCTCACACTATGCAAGTTTTAAGTGGATCCTCATTAACAAATAGATTTCACTTAAAGCGCTGGTGCTATAAAGTTTCCTCTACCTCATGAAAATAACTGAGGAAGTTCCGCTCCGGTAATAGTTCTGCTCTGTTATGAAATGTATCCTTCCTCTTATATTAATTTGTTGTTAAAGCAGAATTGGATGATAGCAGTGAAAGACACCTCATGACATTGAAAGATAAGTGAAAGGGATTTAGGGGAACAGATAATTTCAATTGGAGGGGCAACAGTTAGACAACTGACAACTCAATAAGTTGACCAGTGCAAAAATGGGCTAGTCAGCCATTCCTTGTCCACCATACCCCCCACATCTAGCATGCTTAGACTTCAATCTGTACAAGGATGTCTGGTCTGCAGGAAGGTAAACACTACTGCAACTCTGGGTCAGGAAGGCATTTTAGAAGTCTTTTAATTAAATTGCCAGTCCTGGATCACATGATGGTGCAAATGAACCAAAGGGTTTTGGTTGATTTTGAAATATGGACACTTTAGGCAAAAACATATGTTGACTGCAGTATTTCTCTAAATATTTGCATTCTTCCAAAAAAGATGGTTTAATTTTTGGTAGGTAAAGGGAAAGTAATTCACCTGACAATTTCTACTGTTGGTAGGATTTTTGCAGTTTCTGTGTGTACACACTGCGCTTTTACCTACTGGATATTTAATCCTCCATAATATAAATTAGAATACACATCCAATGGGAGTGGGAACAAATAATAATAGATAAAGAAGTTATGCACGCACATACTGCTCTAACTACCTATTGCAAACATACCCGCAGTGCATTTGCATCAGTATGTAACCTAGGCTTTAAAATCAATTTTAAAAAGCTTTAGGCTGGAAGTGGTGGTTGGGCTGTGCCCACTTCATTTTAAATTTAATTTTGAGATAAGTAGCCCTTCTGAGAAATAAAGCTTAACACAGTTAAAGTGTATAAGATGTATTCCAGGTTCTCTTCTGAAGTCAGATTTTGTACATAACTCTACATTATATATGTGATGCTCCAAGCATAATATGAAATTACATTTGGAAAACAAATCCATCAAATTCAACCACTAAGGACATAAACATACTACAAACCAGCACATCCAAGATAAAACCCCATATACAAACCCTTTTTAACATTATTCAATTTGCTCAAACAGGGGAAAACAAATCCTTCCTGATCCCATGAGGCAAACGGATGTTCCCTGGATCAACAGTCCCTGGTGTAATTTCTTTAAAACTTTAATACCCAGATATGTTCTGAGCATTCAGTTTTTACCCAAATCAATCTATAGTACTTGCTAATACTACTGCCCAAGAAGCCTATTCCACATTTTCACAGACCTTACTGTGAAGAATCCCTTTCTTATCTGGAGAATAAATTTTCTAATGACCTGCAATGAGTGAATAATTGTGAAGAGAGTTCAGAATCATTTACTCAAGGATTTTGGTTCATATTGACATAAAAGCATCACACGTTTGCTGCAGGTTTGAAGGCTGCACAATCCATGGCGCAAATTTAGCCCTCCACCAATTTTTCTTCGAATTTCTACAAGTATATGCCAAATATTTCTTGTTTGGCTACTGTACATATGCCACGAGAAAAGGGACCTTTGTTTCGACCTCCACATCAAAAGAAATTCAGAAATTAATTGAGCCTGTCCAATGACTTGAAACAAACATAATTTTATGGTAAAAAATATTATATATTGGTAAAACTGAGTTTAGAGAACAGAGCCGCAGACTATGAAAAGGACAGCTATCCCAAGACTGCCATTACCTCAGATATTTTGGACTGACCCTAAAAAACCTAATTTCTGAATATTGCTTATTTTACATTTTGTAATAAACTCTGGAACAATTTAATTCATGCCAGTTTAAACATATATTCTATTACATTACCAGTTTATTTATCAGATGTCAATCGCAGTTAGCATCAACTTGGAAAAATACTTCTCGTAAAATGTGTCTGCTATATTACTTTTTCTAAGAAAATATACAATATCTTGCAGTTAACTGTGAGAAAGTGTTCCCTTCTCTATATCTAGAAGCCTACTAAAACCTTGATGCCACCCACGCTCCCTCATCCCTTGGATACATATTAGAAGCCATCTGATACCATCTGGTCCTGATTTAGAAGTGTTTTTCACAGGGGAAGCTAGATGGATTAATTTAATGTCTTTGCCTTGGTGGCAGGCCCTTGGTGGCAGGCAAGATCTAAAAGAAAAAACTTCAAATGAAGTGGACATTCAAACCAAGCAATTCCAAAGAAATGATTTATAACACTTGCCGGAGTTGACTAATAAATCACTGAAGCAAATTCGTACATCAATCTATTCAATACATTAAAAAATTATAAACTTTGTAACTAACATGACATTTCAACTTGGTTTTGGGTTCTATGTGGGCCTCTGCCATGGGCAACAAGATACATATGGGAAGCACTAAAGCACCAATTTTTTTCTTTTATTTTGGACTTGATTTCCTGGCTCACATACTTGTGAATAAACCCAGCCAGGAACTTCAGTTACCTATAGCTAGAAACTCTTTCATGGAGTGTTTTTTAATAACAGTTGTCCATACAAAATATATAGCAAGTTACCAATAGGTCATCCCAATTTTAGGATTAGATAACTTTTTAGATGAAACAATCAAGTACCAAAACCATGTTAAAAATATGCAATTGCAATCCATAATGCTGGCTGGAATTAAAATAGGGGCCACCTCTATTTGCAGATGACATACTACTTTTTACAGTAAACCCATGCGCTGATATTACATGCATAGAAGAAATATTCTCTCTATAGATGGTAAATTCTCAAGCCTCCAAATATATTTGCCAAACAGTGAAATTGCTCCCCTAACAAACGCCCATGTTAGCATATGGTGCTCTACCAGCCTTTGACTCTAGCCCATAGCACTATTACCTACTTAGGGACCAAGACTGGTAAGTGCTCCTCAATGTACCAAATGAACAATCCTCTGGTGTTTCAAAAAATAGGTAATGAATTAAGAATGTGGAAGTCTCTTCCTCGCTCCCTGTTTGGCAGAATCCACTTGTTTAGGATAATTATCTTTGCTAGACTGCATATCATATGGAGTAGGTATGATGGTCAGATCTTGTTTTGATCCTTGTTTTGTCAACATACTTAAATATAGAAATGTATACAAGTAAAACCTCAGTTGAAGCACAAAAATAAAAAAATTGAGTTTGTTATGATAAAAAAACTGTTACCCGAGTTATTGGTTTTCCATATTATCCTGAAGTCCATCTATCAGAGGTCCCCAAAGACAATACACTGAAAGCGGTGAAAAATTGTGCGACTTGTGCATGAAATCCAATTATCAAATACAGGTCTCTGCACAAGTATGAAATACATTGAAGACATGATGGAAAATGTAGTTACGTTGTCTGTTCCCTAGTGGTTGAACTTGATGGACTTCTGTCTTTTTTCAATCTGACCCGCTATGTAACTATGTAACTATGTTGTCCCATAAAAGGAACATTTGCTTACATCTTCTTACTTGCTGAATGATGGAGCTGGTTCAAGAAACCAGAAATGAACTACCTGCTTTTTATAACTTTTTTGAAGAAAGATTTGTGTATGTATGCACAGTATGGGTGTATAAAGGATTCTTTTACACATGCCTTGTGCTTTACTTTGTAAGCCAGCTATATTCAAAGCCAGTGTTCCATTTTTACATTTATGTATGAGATGATGGTCAGATTTGACATTTTCTGCTCTCATTACTTCCTACCTCTGCACCGTTAGTAAAGCCCTTAAATGGTGTTAAACTGGCCATATATGTTATTACATGTTCAATGTACTCTAAATCTACCCTCAGCTATGAAATGTGAAGAATTCACCATTTTATTACAGGTTTGATTATTAGTTTGGCAGGTATTTGCAATACATTGTTGGTTAATTAAATGCATACCAATTGTGCTATAAAATGGTAATGTTTATTTCTAGCTTTAGCTTCTAGCTGTTAAATTCTTCATTTTTCCTCCCACATAGCTTTAGGAAGACTGGAGCAAATCTGGAATCTCTGCCTAGTTGCTCATGTTCAAAGAGAGAGCAGATTTAGGAAATTTACATCAGAAACCAGCATCACCTCTCAATTCACCTCCCAATCACATGTGAAAGTAATATTGGTATCTTGGTATAAAAAAAAATTGAGATTAACAAAGTTATAGCATTATAGCACAATTGGCTTTATTTCATTAAATTTTATTGATTTTTGACAAAATTTCAACAGTACGCATAAAAAAAAAACACTTATACAATTCATTTCATTGCATAGTGCAGCGGCATATGAATATCTTTTATCAACATGTGAAAAACAGATTAACCATAATAACCAACAAAAGGGAGGGGAAAAGGGAAACCTAAGGGAAAATAACATTTTCAGTCTAAAAAAAAATAAAAAAATCCCTGACATAGTCATACTAAAGAGAGATTGGGCAAAGAGTAGAATCGCCATGGCTCCCATACCATAGAAAATTTTACTTGTGTGTCATTTAATATGCTAGATAGCTTCTCATTTAAAAACGTGTTGTCAGTTTGTGATACCACCTCATGGTATGGAATGATTTGCTTCTTCCAATGTCTAGCTATTGTTTGTTTAGCGGCGAGAAGGATGTGAGCGCATAGCTTAAACTGTATATCAGTAAGGGTACTAGGTGCACAATTGGCTTTATACGACTCAATGTGGCACTCTCACTCTATTGCAAATTAATGGTAAAAATTTGCTAATAATCTATGGACAGGCTGAAGTATTTGCTAGTGGGTAAGCCTAGAATCACACCATTCCTTGTTGGGTGTAATGTATGCATTAGAAGGGTTTTACATGCATAACCCTAATTAAGGTGTGCTTTGCTGGAAACTATTACTATAGATACAGAAAGCAGTTTTTTATGGGTTCCTAATGCAATAAAGATATTGCACCACATACAAAATCACTTAGGTAAAAATACACTAAACATTTTTTGTTAAAGTATAATACTTTAATTACAAATTCACCAGATAGAATGAAAGATATAGTCTATTCTGTCTAGTCTATTGTGTAAAGGTACAAGTGTGTAAAATTTCAGCACTTGTGTCTAGTGCAGTGGAAAAGAACATAGACAAAAGCCAATTTCAGTATTGCCTTTTTCAATTCTCAATTCCTAATTCTTAGACCCTAGACTTTAATGCTTATTTAAAAACTTCCGCATATAATGTGAATTTATTTATTTATTTTTTTTGCTTTTTAAGTGCTTTATCAAGGATTAAATACCCTGTTCTGGCACCACTAGAAGAATTTCAACTTGTCTTCGAACACTTCTTTCCTTTTTACTTTTTCCTTTCTTATTGTATTTTAGGTCGGATCCGAAGTATAAGCTTACTACTTTAGAGTGTGGGATTTTGCACGCTATACCATTACATACTATTATAAATCAGGTGACGTAGCCGCTGTGAAGGTGAAAAAAAAGAGAGTGCATGCGTGAGATTGGCATCTCTTACCCCTTGGAGGAAAAGATGCAGCCAGAGCCTCCCAGGATGCATGTCGTAGGTATGCCGGGAGACTCTGCACTCCCATTAAGTCTTGATCAAGATAATCAAGACTAAAAGAAGTGGCGCTGCACTCTTTTTTTTTAATAAAAGGGTGTGCCCCTTAAAAAAAAATATATTTATTTTTACATTATACAGAAGGGTTGTCTACCCTTCTATGTAAAGTAAAAATGTTGATTTTAGGCACACTTTAAATGTATCCTGACTGCATCAAAGCAATACAATTAAGGCAAAAGATGGTATGTATTAAGTCCACTAGAATTAGGATTACAGGGTCAAGGTTAGAATGGGTATAGAATTTAGATGAGTAAGCCACAACCAATGTATCATTGATAACATTAGTTTATAGAAACTGTTAAAACCACAGTCTTTAAAAAGTTTACCTCATTTTACTTTAACCATATAACCTAACCTTTAACATTTTCTGGTTGATTTATTTAAGCTTTCCAGGATTGGATAAAATAGATTATCATGGGAAAACCTTGGTGATCCAGAAAACATGGAATAGATCTGGTTCTGGATTGAAAACATTTGCAAACTAATAGCATTAGATTTTTAGGAAATCCTGTTCAGGTTTGCTGGATCACCCAGGTTCTCCTAATATAGTCTTGGAGAGATGTAATAAATCAGACTCGGAATGTAACTTTGATCCTTAACCTTATTACATCCAACCTTAACCACAACATTAACTTACTGTACATTTTACTTTCTAAAACACTATAGTTGACAAATTCTTACAGAACATTATAATGATGAGAACTTTTTTATGCATGCCAATATTCTCTTTTTTCAACTAATTCTCTCCTGTTACATTTATTAATATTCTCCTGACAAGAGTGTTTTACTTTTGGACATTTGGACTTTTGGATGCTAGAGAGCATCTTTTTGGCAACTTTTTATGTCTCTCAAAGGACTTTATTGGGGGAATGAATTCTTAGGAGAAGAGGATCCTGTTTATTGTATTTTTATTAGGATGATGAATGCAAAGAAACTGAAACATGAAACCACATAATACAAGAACATAAAACTCCAAGTGGAAAGAAAGAAAAGAAAGGTTTATAATTATGGTATCAAATATATATTTTATATTGAAAAATAACCGTTTCACTGATGGAGTACTCAGGAGATATACAAGGGTCTGACTTTGTGTTCCCCTTTACCTACAATACCACATTTGAGTGTACCAGCCTTTTAAATGAAAAAAGGGTATGATGTCCTTTAATACCCAGACCACAGTGTCAGGCACAAGCTGTAAGTGTTAATGTAATTAAACCTGTCCTGGAAGATCTATTAAAAGTGAAATATTTTTAAATCAGTCGGAAAAATTACTGGGGCTCTTTCATAATTCCAACCCTAATAAAGGACACGCACAGGGTTTTCCAAGAAAGGGTGTTTTCTGCTGAGGTTTAAATGTTTTTTGGGAGTCACGCAAGGGAATCCCTATATTAAATGACAAATCACTGAAGATGAATCCCCTTCTTACCTTACAGAGGGGGTACAGTCTTCATGGTAGTGACATGGTCACTTGATGCTGAGCATATGATTGCACACACGCCTTTGGCTCTACGGTTACATACACAGTACTTAATCTTGCAGAGCCACCTGCTTATTTCAGTAATTCTCTCCATGCATCACATCTTGTTCACAAGACAGAGAAGGACAGCTGTACTAGGTGGCTGGGTGATCATCCCCCCGCCCTGTCTTGAACTTTCATTGCAAAGATGCCTGGAGGCAATTTAGGGTCAGGAGAAATAAATTAATTGAGGGAATCCCTAAAATTAATTGTTATCCATAGAACCAGATATTGATTACAAACACATAACTGCCGATGATTGCTAATTAAAGTATATATATATATAGTTAAAAGTTATTTATTATATATATTATATATCAGTGTATGTACTGTATTTCTACTATATTTCTGTAAGGTATATAAACTGGAATATTTTTTTTTTTTTTTTTACAAAACTCAAATGCATTAACAGCCAGCGCTATAACCACTAAAAACTAGACTATAGGGCCAATGAGAAAAGAAGACACACTGTAACCAAAGGCAGGTCCATTATTATCTTATATCAGTTTCTTTTATACTGACCTTTGCTCTGCTCTACTGTAGCCACCAGTAACATATTCTTCATCATACTTCATGAAGTTTAAAGGAAGATTGAATTTCAGTGAACAAGTAGATCAGATGATGCTATAGACACTCTGTTTATTTTTGTGCACACCATGTAGTTATTACTTCCAGATGCTAACAAGTAAACTTTGCAAACAAGGTTTTATCACCTGTTGTCACCTCATTTAGCTAAACCACTTTAAAGGAGTTAACCTGCACAAAGAAAATATAGAGGCTGCCATTGCTGACAACATTATGTGGAATTTCAAGGTACCAGGCTGCCATGTTAAATGAATGTAATTAGTGCTTTTAGAATTACTGACTTGGAAAAAAATGTGCAAATTATG
Organism: Pyxicephalus adspersus; assembly: GCF_032062135.1. Classification (NCBI taxonomy): domain Eukaryota; kingdom Metazoa; phylum Chordata; class Amphibia; order Anura; family Pyxicephalidae; genus Pyxicephalus; species Pyxicephalus adspersus. The sequence goes on from NC_092868.1 coordinate 14,957,514, forward strand.
ATTTGTGACTTGAATTTTCCTGATATTAGTCCTTGTTTCCAGTAAGTGACACATTAGGTACTGATGCATTAGGGTCAGCACAAGAGCTACATCTAGTATTTTTTTTATAAGTAGGTCAACAAGAGCAGCTATACTGCTAATAGTAAGTTTCCCTAATTAAAAAGTACTCCAACCCTAACATACAGTGAAGTGGAAACATTGTGCTTCCTAATAATGGCCCCCTTAAACAACAGAGGAACATTCATGATGCTACTGTGGGTTTGGACTTGATCTAGTAGGCCAAAAGCCAGCCCAGAAACTCTTTAGCCTGAAGAGATAAACATCATCTGCAAACAAAAGGTTATTTTTTTCAAAAGGGATGTCACTACAGAATAAAGTCCTGTGAAAACTCCCAGGGTCATTCTAGGAAATTCTGGACAGCTAACGTTTTTTGATACCACTTCTTCTCAAACATTCCATCCACCACTTGGGAAGCAATGTGTTCAGGCTATTGGGCTTAAAAAGTAGGAAAAAATGTGTTGACCTTCTCCTCTCACCAAAATTCCTTTTCAGCTCAAGGTTTCAGGAGCAAATACAAGCAAAGCTCCAGATCCAAATTTGTCTCACGCTTGGTCTCAGAGAGGGATAGACCCATTTATACTTCAGATCAAGGGTGTCAAACTCTGGCCTCCAAAGGAATCCTAAATATGAATTGCAGCTGGCCCGCCGCTGCATTGAAATAGCGCCGCTACTACAATTCCCGGCATCACTCATGTCTATAGACCAGCAGCCTCTCTGCCTATGCGTGGCCCCACATTAGACTGTTTTCTTGACGCAGGGAATTGTAGTAGTGGTGCTATTTTAGTTTCAAGTTTGGCACACGACTTTGTCTAAGTTTTTAATTTTTGCCCACTGTGTATTTGAGTTTGACTCCCCTGCTGTAGATATAAGAATGGATATGTCAATTTTCCTCATTGTAAAAGCAAGACAACTGTCTTATGTAGAAGATCTTAAACAGAGGGAGTTCATTCTCCAAGCCCTCAGTTGGGAGTTAATGTATACATAGAAAATTCAGATGTAATGCCCATTGTTTTTGGAGTTCTAGATAGAGACAATTAAATTTACTAATTGCAAATTCCACAGCTGAAAACGGAGGCTTCAAAATTGGCGATTCATTCAGCTCTTTCCTTGCTAAATTTTGTTTCCTTCGGTGACGTTCATAAGGAAAATGATTATAGTATCCCCAGGTGTAAAGGAAGCTCTAATGTTATGCAAAAAAGAAGTGTCTCAACAGAAAAGTTTCTTGGTTAGATCTTGTAGCCATTCCAATCAGTCTGTGGGAAATTGTCTCACTCAAAATCCTCATCCCCACCATCAATATATTCAATTTATCAATATTTACCCATATTTTCTGAAAATAATAATTGCAATGGAAGCATCCCTAAAGCTTGTTTTCAAGAATTACAAATCTAATCTGATAGGAATATACAGTCCCACATTGATGTCTAACATCAACTTAATGGAAGATACGATATACTATCCGTTTTTCCTAGATGCTCTAGAAAATACATTAAGTCTTATTTATTAAAGCCCTGGAGACTGGAGAAGATCATGTCATGTCATGACTATCATGTCTCTGGACCTTTTCATCAAGCAACCACAAATAATGTGGACCACATTATTGTTATCCCTATAGGAAGGACTAGAACTTTACACATTAAAGTCCATTGAGTAGAGTTGGATTTACTGTTGAATGTCTATTGCTCATTCAATATTCTGAACTCATTCCATCCAAGGAGATATTTTTTTACCAAAGTAAATTTTAAATGCCCCCCCCCTAGACTAAGTTTTAAAACTGCTAGATCATTTTCTGACAAAATGTTGTCAAACATAATTTTCTTTCCTCAAAGATAGACAAAGTGTGACAAAGTGAGTTTTCAAGGGTAACCCCCCAGATGTGTACTTTCTACCCACTGTTTTACACTAGGCTGAGAAGAGTGAGTGGGAATGTTTGATTTTAAAACTATGGTACACAAAACTAGTTGTCCTAGGGAAAAGGAAAGCCACCTAGGAACAACATGCCCCCCCCGAAAATTCCATTCATGTTTTTTTCCTATTGATTGCCTAATATCAATATACCTCTTACCTACCATCTGTTTAATCCTAAAAAACAGCCATCTAGTGATTGAATAGGATTATGTAAACAGAACCCGGTGGTTCGACAAATTTTACACATTCTGGTTTTGGACAATTAACATTTGTTATGTTACATTCAATGGGGATTGGATTAATGTGTCTGTGATGGGTTGATGTAAATGATATGGTATTTCCCTACATTGGTGGAACTTCTAAAACTGCTTGCAAAACCTCAAAACTTCTTCAAAATTACACTCATGGTAGTGGATTCACACCTGGCAGTCCAGCATCCTACACTGACCTGGCCATGTGTAGCTCAACATACTTTAAATAAATAATTATTTTTAGAATATAGTTAGCCTTATATATTGATTTGTCAGTTATACAAACAGTTTCAAATATTTGAAAAATTAATAATTTGAGGATAGATAGTGGACAAGAAATTTAGTGATTCCTAAATGAGTCTGATCACAGCTGGGCCTAAGTCCTGTGTAACCTTAATATGTGTGAGTACAACACACATCTCCACTGTAGCTAAGCCAGGTCTGTGCAATATCATCATACTGGCATATGTACAATAAGCCTTTCATCTGTCGACTGTTATGAAGGATGTTGTCAGATTACTATACAAGTGTTAGCACGTGAATACTCTCCATAAGCGATCAGTAGTACCACAGGGGAATCTCCTTTTACTTTGCAAGATATAGCAAATGCAAAGTCATCATATGAACAGAATTTACAGGGGAGGTTTAGCAAAGAAGAAATGAAAAGGATGGTACACTCATGTTTGTTACAATAAAACTGGCAATGTAGTTTTGGGCTTATCAAGTTACCTTTAAAACAATGTGATGAGGCAAGGGCAGACAAAATGAATGCACAATATTTTGCACCCAAAAATTTCAACACCTACTAACTCCAACCCCTAACTGTACACAAACATAGTTGTCTGTTTCCTCTGGAGAATTTTTTAGAATAGTTTGAATCTTTAGAATAATAGATATCTGTAAATCAAATATATAAAAAATTTAATATACATTTTATACATTAACACTTCCCCAAAGGTCACCTTGATGTATCAATGCCCAGCAGACAGCAGTCTAGAGTTCAGGATTTATATGAATTTACATTCCCATTCTGGTCTATTTTTCTGTGATTTGAAGTTCTTTTAGACTTTTGTCCTTGGAAATAAAGCTTGTGTCTTTTTATGATTTTTTTATGATTCCTTTGAACTAAAAGCAAATCCTTGTTATACTCATCTGTTCAAGTTCCAACCCAGGTGCTGCTATCTTATTTATTTTCTGTTCTTTGTTTCAGTCTTCGGCCATCTTAATTGGTGAAACTCCCGCGTAGGTGTACAGAGTTTCTCAGCAGCCACAAGGGAAGCACTGGGTATGCCAGATTCTTGACAGTGAAGAGATAGGGAACGGACATTGCCCATCCCTTTCCCAATAAAGCCTTGTCTGGTTGTAAATTTTTAAAGTGAAACTTTGTCTTTAAAAGTCTATGGAAGTTTTGAAAAGCATCCTTACTGAGGGTATATTGTTCCAAGATTTCATATTTCCTGGCCAGTTAGTCCAATACCACACTTAAGTTCTACTTACTATCAATACCTAAACTATATATAATAACTATTACTAAACAAGTCATATAAAGTTGTATTTCATTACTTCACAGGTATTTGGACATTTAAAAGGGCATTTAAAAGGGCCCTCTGTTTGAAGTTAGGAGTGTGCCTTGACTTCTTAACTTTGTCAATTAACCTAATACTCCTGTGATCTCTATATCCACAGACTAAAGTCCTGTACACAGACTAGAGTCATTGGAAACAATAGTTATCATTTGCAACAACAGTAGAAACAAACTAGCACTGTACAGACAGTGCTGTTTTCTCAAACAACAGCGGTTGTTGGGTGTCAGTCATTCAATGACCTGGCAGGATCCCACTCCAAGTCCAAGGGATCACGGAAAAGGATGTTATACAGACAGTTTATATTTATCTTCTTTTAGTTCAATGTGTATGGAGATATACCTTTTTATGAAAAATTATCTTATTTAAAAAAAAAGGTTAAGTAATACAATGTGCAAACTAAACAAATAAGTACAAATTTTGACATTGTTAGAATTGGCAACATTGGTTTTGACTTTTGTGCATGTGTTTTTGTTGCCATGATAACTCCTTTTAAATATGTGTAAGTCAATGGAAATGCAAAACAAATTGCTAAGAAAGACGTCAAAGACAAGTCAAAAGGAAACCAAATGCAGGTCAAAGCACCTGTGGAAAAACTGTGATGTAACTCTTCCTAGAAGAATTCCTGAACAGAAATTAATCTACATGAGATTATTATCTAGTTACATGCTATGTCTGGTTTCGTCTTAGATCATCAACACTATATTATTACTTTAGCAGTGTGAGGACCTATTTTAACAATCATATATATATTTATTTATTAAAATATATTAACAGCTACCTAGGTCAAGGGCCTGTTTAATCAATAAAAATTCAAGAGACTGGTAAGTAGGTCCTAACACAGCATTATTAGGTAAATAAAAAAATTTAAAGAAAGTTTAAAAGCAGGTGGTTAACTTTAGTTTTTGTAATTTAACATAGGAGATTGTTTAACAATTTATCTAAAGTTAGTTATATACAGTTAAAAAGTACTGGTAATAAATGTGCAGGATATGATAGCAAGAAAACTAAAAGAACTTATACTGAGGCACGGTTTATCTTTTAAAGGTATGCATTGAGACAGTTGGTTAGATCTGTCCTATAGCATATATGAGATCACAGAGTACAAGTGATCTATTACTCTTTACTTGTTTGGAGACACTGAGCTCTGCCTGGCTCCTGACTTCTTCCTGGGCTCCAGTGGAAAGGGGTAACAGGTGTATGCTGTGTATCCATGGGCTAGGTTACCAGCTCTATCGTAAACAAGTCCCGTCTCTAGGCTCAGCCCCTTCTAAATATAACAGCATGGTAAATTCTCACCCTTGGTACAGGCCCAAAAGAGGCAGGGAGAATAAGCATGAAAGGGGAGAAAGGGAATTAGCAAGCTGACCTCCATTTCAACAGTAAAAGAAGGTGAAATGTAAAGTTTATTACAAGTGTGTGGATGGATAAACACATAGCTAGCAGTTTCCTTGTCATGGCCCTTTTGCCGAGATGCATATTTTTTCCCTTGGTAACTTATTTGCTCGTTATTTTTTTTTTCCTCAATTATATTTTAAGAGAATCAGTGCAGACAAAAGAAAATGTGCTAAAATGTATAAATAATGACTCAATTACTGAAGCAGGTGAAAGCAAACATTCCACACACACTTTTTAAATGACCTTCATTTTAATTACATGCTGCAGTAAAACACCTGGAGCATATATTTGTAAATGTGAAAAATCATAACTTCAAGGATTAAATACTTTTTAGACTTTCACCTAAAAAGGATGTAAAATGGACCTTCACTTACTTTATACCGTCTTATGGCTCCCCCACAACCGCAAGGGTTGTGGATGTGATTTTTTTTACCCTGACCATAGCCTGTTCTCTGCTCTTTGCCACAGTGGCAGACCTAAAGTCATCCTCTAGAATGCAGGACCAGTCGCCCCAAACTGAGGATATCAAGGATTCTCCAAAACTTGGAGTAGTATTAACTTTTTACATCCTCCCTAGTGAAAGACAACCATTTATTCTTTACAGTACAGTCAAATGTTTCTGTAGTATGTTGGAAAAAAAAAGTAAAACTTAACTAGCTTTCATAGACAACATTACTACTTTTCTAATACTTTTTCATTTCAATAAGTTTCACATTCATTTTTGTTCTGTAGTTGGGTGGAATTTAAATGTAAAATTAAAGATCAACTTCAGCCAACACTTTTAGAATTTGGTGTAACATAGAAATGTAAGACATCTACCAGATTCTTTTTGTTGCCCACTACCTGTCATCCAATTGTCAAATATGAGATCTGCATACTGAAGGTCTGTATATATAGTTGATTGCTGGCACCAGAAGATTGTAGGGCCAAGGCTCCATGTCTAGCTTGGGCTTATGATACCAAGGGCTTTACAGAGATATATAGTTGAATATGTAAATTTAATGTAAGCAAGTTTTCCTGATGCCTTTTGGGCCAGATCACTTTTAGTTTAAGGAATATTTCTCTAAATAAACGTAAAACCATTTTATAGTTTATTTCTATATAATCAAAAAGGAATGCATATGTTATTTTCCACACTGTAGAGTGATCACAAGTCAAAATCTATCATGAACAAGGTTCATTACAGCTTTCAGCACTGATTGATGTGTAGTAATAAAGTGCATGGTCTTTACATGATTCACATATCTAATTTTAGCTTTACTATACAGCATGATTTGTAGTGTGTTGGTTTTTAGAAGTACTTGGTAGATGTTTCATGCATAAGAAAAGGTCTTGAAAATATTGCAGAGAATGGTGTAAATAGCTTGCAGACATGTGCCAGAATCTCCAAAGCATATTTGTAAGTCTGCAGGGATGAAAAAATATCTATATTACATTTTTACAGACTATATTACAGAATATTATATGACAGACTAAATGTGTCTGCGATATGTGAGTCTGTAGTTGGAATTTCAGCAACAATGGGATGTAAAAACCAGTGACCCAGAAAGCACTAATATTTTAGGGGTTGGCAATAAATGGCAGCAAGAGTAGAGTCTACCAATTAGCAAGAAGAGAATATTACTTTTTAGTTTTTGCCTACTAGAGAAAGAAATTGACATTTGACTCTCATTTTTCAGATAGTGAGATCATGCTGAACCTTTGAAGTCCTGTAGTGATCACCAGAATTTTCCATGGTTTCCTTGGAAAGAGGACTGTAATCTCCCAAGAAAGTGGTCAGTTCTTAAACTAGCTCATATTGCGAAACAGCATACAACAATTTCTTCTCACACTCACCACCAACAGATCTAAACTTGGAAAAGAGGGGAGCACTGTTTAAATCTTGGCTGCACCAACATTTACCTCCAGCCACAGCAACATTCCAATAAAACTCAGTGCCTTGGTATCTCCACTAGAAGCAAGGGAATTTAGCTCTGGACTGATTAGGACTTGATCTTTTTTTCCTAACATTTCAAAATGCTCTGGCAAAAGTTTCAAGAGCCATTCTTGCCATAGGGGCACCAGGGGCAAATGGTGCCCAAGGCCTTGCCAAATGCACTGCATACAAGCAAAGTTATCTCCGTTACCCAACCCCAGCATAATGCAAAACCTTTTCTTAGTTTGCCTTGTTAACAGCATCTTTAACAGTTACAGTTCTCAGGGTCTGTAATGAATCATGTTTCTTAGCAGCTATGGTTGGTAATGATGTTGGTAGCACCTAATGCACCTTGGGGACAGGAAACAGCTGTGAAAAAAAACTATATTCCTCTACTTGTGGTACACTCCAAAAATAGGGTCTACCTTTCCACAAACCCTGAGCCACTGAAAAGTTGTTCTTTCTCATCTGTACAATCTACATATCCACACTGCCTATCCTACCCTATCATTATTATCTAGGATGTACCAAAGTACTGTTGTCACTTGATGTCAAATGAGCTACCCGACTTTGTTAGGGGAAAACCTAACTTTAATTATGAAACCACACAATGGAGTCTCTCCAACACATCACACATTTAATACCTAACATCAGTGAGCAGTCCCATATTTATGAATAAAAGAGGTCAGCTACAAGCAGTAACCTACCCCAGGCACCTCTACCAATTAGTAACAGACCACGTATTGTCTCTAGAACATTCTACAAAGTCTTTGCCCTTGCAGAACAAAAATAATTTAACACATATACTTGCATACAGCGGTTACTTCAAATAAATAGTGCCTGGAATGATGGCAATGATGATGAAAAGAATCCAAGGGGATTTATGAAGTTGACACAATTGTCATCAAGATAAAATGGACTTATCAAAACGCGTCAGAAGTTACTCTGAGGTTTGTCCCACCAGGCACCTGTCTTTTTTGTTGAGACCATCCAGGACTGCTTGTCAGTGTGCACTGCTTGGGATATCATTGTGGCTTGTAGATTTGATTACTTTTGTTAGTTTTTTTATATTACTTTATTTTTATGTATTTACTTTAATGACAGCAGTTCATTTTATTTTTGAAGCAGCTTGAACATCTGCTGGACTATTCTTTAGGTATTAGTTTGTTTATTTTGATGCTTTTGAACATTTTATGTTACTCCTGATGTTTAGCTGAAGTAGACTCTGTGAAGGTGTGCAAGCTTGTTTGTTGCTTTCAGCATTGAAGATTACTGTAAGAGAAATCTTCTGTCTCGCAGAAATAGCCTGTGCGTGCTGTATTTGTAAGTGTTAATGCGTGAGATTGGCACTTTTTTTTTAGTGACTGAAAAGCTGCTTCTGCACATGCCTGGTCTTTGAGCATGCACAGAAGGAGCAGCCCACAAGTCTCCTGGGATTCATGATGTACGTATTCCAGAAGGCTCTGCGCTCCCATTCAGTCTTACAGAAAGGGAAGGGCTAATGCTACATACACATGTGATGTGCAATAATTGTTATTGGAAACAAACGAATATTGACTGATTGTTTGATAATTGTTAACAAAAAAAGTGCACAATGACAGGCCAACAACACCGATGAACGAGGAATGGCGCTGGAAACGAACCACGGTTCTGGCGGATCTGTTTGGGTGACGATCGTTCGCTATTCCTTGTGTGTACGGTCATTCAGTGATCGTGGATTGTTCTGCAGTACACTGTCTCCGGTACACGTCACTTCCTGCATCGTTCAAACAATCGTATCCAGTGTGTGTACATTATTGGTGGATCATATTTGAATCGTGCAGTATACGATCGTTCAAAATAATCGTTGATCTGTCGTTAATCGTTCATTTTCTAACGACAATTATTGCACATGTGTGTGTCTTAGCCTTTTTAAAACAAACACAAACAAAACAAAACAAAGCACATTTTGTTATATAAAAGTTTAATTTACTCTTCTATATAAAGTAAAAATTGTGGTGATAGGTCCACTCTAAGAAAGACCTTCAAATGCACACATCGCATGCAATGAAAGTGAAAACTGTAGGCCTATCATTCATGGGTAATTTAGTTTTTTTGTTTTGAATAATAATAATAATATCTATTTACCTATATAATACCAATAATAATATCTATTTACCTAACACAACCTCATCTTTTATATTTATGCAACATTTGGAAATTTTATTACGCATTAAAATAATTTGAGTGCATTTTTACAGAAAATTTTGTTCTACAAGAATTTGCACTAATATCCTCTAATATATATTAAATTATGTCTTACAATATTTAATTCTCTGCTTTCATAGATATATAATGTTTGGGGATTTTAGGTGTGTGTTTAGATTGTAAAATCTTGGGGAGAGAGAAGTCATTAACCTGTTAAGCCAACATCCACACAGGTGGGAACAACCTAAAAAAAGATAGGAGGAGATAAACCCATTCTTTCTAAATAGTGAGATTTTTAAGGTAATATATCCTATTAAATTCTACACTGACTGTCATATTGACCTTTAACCAAAAAAAGGACAGCATTTTTTAATATTTTTGAACTAAATGCATTAAATTCCAGTTTACAATGCTAATAACAACAAAAGAGTAGATCACAAGTAAGAAGAGGTTTTCTTTCATCATATATATATTTTCGGTATGTTATTCATTCAAGAAAATACCATGCATAGTCTGCTGATCTAACTGTGCCTTTGAAATGGCATGCCTATTGCAGAGTAGTCTTTCATAATGCTGAGTCAGGCGTCTCTCTGGAATCCCTTTCTTTAGCTCACGCCCTCTAAGAGGTGTGGGTGCAACATTTGAGATATTAAGTACTATTAGTGGTTTATTGCTGCCATTAGTTTCCAACATTTGTGATGTACGTTAATATTTACAGAAAACTGTCAATAAAAGTTTAATGAAAAATATTTAGCAGTATTGTAATAGCAAAATCAGAATACTGTCAGTTAGTAAATACTTTATTAACAAGTACTCTTGAAACTTATTTTACAGTATTGTGTGACTGTTTGCAAGCCAGAGGTGGTGGTGTAAAACAAAGGTTGGATTGTCACACAACTCCTGTAGCAACCAATATTTTCAATCATAAAAATAAAATAAGAACTAATAATGGGCTGAAAAATGGAATAGTGGAGCACATGAAAAATCTATAAAAAGGTGAATATAACTAAATATTTAAAATTAAGGGTTAAAATGGAGGTAAACTCACCTCCCCCACTCCCTTGAAATTTGAATTTGGATTGAAATTTGTCCTAAAATAGGTTTTAAGATAGGGCAAGACCAGAATATTTGCACCATCTTACCCACATCTCATAAGAAAGGGAGCAGCAGAGAAAAAAGAAAAGAGTATGACAAGGTCCACCACCACCCACACAAGGAGATTCAAACACTGTTGAAAAAGACAAATAAAACATTGCCTCGGAGGAATAGATAACAACAAATGTGACAATTGCAGGTCTCTAGTATACCAGAGGAAAGGGATAGTGTGGCAAAGAAAACCACAAAAAGCCAAACAGAATGTAGAAAATGTTGAGCTCTGCAAATGTGGTTAAAAATTAGTTTGGGAAAAATGGGTTTCCCAATATCAGAAACAATGGGGTCAGTATTAGCAAGAAGGTATCCCCACACATATACTTGACTTAAGTTTGCCAAGTTTGTGGGGTGTAATTTAATTCCTGAGAAGATGGAGTTCTTCAGCCACAGCAAAAGAACAGTAGAGTCTCACACAATGAATGACCACCACCTATTATTTATACTCCAAATGCTAACATCAATCCACCGCACTGGTCAAATGAGGAGCAAGAAGGTAGAGCAACAAATCCAGGATATCCCAAGCCCCTGGTCAATTTGGAATGACACAACAAATTCTGGTTCAGACGAAGGTATTTACTGGGCCAAGTGAAATTGAAAACAAAAGAGTTAAAGGTTTGAAATATGACTAAGGAACCCATACAGGAAGAGTCTGTAAAGTACAATATCCTCAAAAAAAATGTTGTTTTAACAATATGTGCATGATCAAACCACGTCGGTGTTGCAAATCTGACCTTACCTTAGACAATAAAGGGAGAAAATTCAAATGTAATACTTGGGACAGGTCATAGGGCAATAATGTGCCCAAATATTTGAAAAGATATCAAGGATAAAATATCATGGATATTGCTTTTGGCCAAGTATAGTGAATTTAATCAATAACCATGGTAGTATTTCCCCCTTGAAAGTATAAATGCCACTTCCCATAATGTACAAGTTTTTGAGGAACAGGCAACAAATGGAAAGCCAGAATCTTGGTGAACAATTTCAAGTCCTGCTTTAGCATCAAAATGTATACTTACATACTAAGAGATCCTGGCTCTCTTTAGATAGCATAGTAATTTGCAGCAAAGGTACTGGCCCTAATTTATCAAAGCTCTCCAAGATTGGAGAAGAAAGACTATCCTAGAAGAACGTGGGTGATCCAGAAAATCTGTAATGGATCTGGTCCAGGATTGAAAACATTTACCACTTAATAGCTAATGATTTTTAAGAAATCCATTTCGGGTCTGCTGGATGACCCATGTTAATCCATGATATGGAATATCATGCAATAATATTTCTTTCGTTAATTATTAAGGTCCACTGTGTACAACTAACACAGGAAGTTGTGGAAGTTTGCTGGAATAAAACAAGGATGGGGTGTATGTATTCGAGGGATTACAGTTTTATGTATTTATTCACTTAATGTCTACCATGCAGTTGATTGTGGATTTGCTGCTACACTAGAATTAAAACAAATAGTGTTAGTAGGGTGAAGAAACAAATGGGTCAGTGGGATGCCCACTATGAAATCTGTGCAGCAGAAAAGGACAGTTTTAGTGTCTACATAATTAACAGAGTGGATTAATGAAATGGGGCAGAATTTAAATGTTTACTATGTTCAATATCAATATTTAAGTTAGATTTTTAGGGAGCCCTATTATGCTTTAAAAAGAGTGTAATACATATGAGCAGTTGCTTTCTTAGATATAAGTACAGGTACTTAAAACATATAAAATCCTTGAAATTTCATAATTTATACTAAGGTAGAAGGTGACATTTACCACATTATGACTTTATTTCACTCCATTACAGCTGTAAAGTTTGTACGGAAATGAAATCATAGTGTAATGCATACATATAAAAGTTATTATTAGCATACAGTGTATACACTAAGATGTTCTGCTTTGTGTAAGAAGTCTATGCTTCAGTATTATTACCGGGAATCTATCATGAAAATGGAAAAGTGTTTATCCCTATTGAGTATTCTCCTTGCCAACCAATAGGAATATATAAACTTGTAAAAACATTAAGATTAGAACACATACACTTATTCAATAAAGAATGTAAGAAAAAAAATGCAATAATACATTGATCATCCAAAAACAATTGCTTTAAACTGGTCTGCATACTGGGTCATTGCTTCTGTTTTCTTCATTTGTTTACTGTTAGGAAATGCTTATCGGTCTGGTGATAATGTGCTGTGTGCCACCACAGTATCCCACACAGACTATTTTGTCCTGCAATGTCACTTGCAGCAGCAAGGAGAATAGAGGAAAAGAAGCAGCCCCTGCTTCCCTTTAGCCATGCAGCCTGATGTGTTTTATTGGCATCCCCTGCACACTCTGAGGCTGTGCACAGCTGAAAGGGGTTTTAGAGGCTGACTAGTTCCTCACTCTATCCTGCTCTGCCATTGGCTGCTGGGACTTTATAGCCACTCTGCTCCCAGTCACTAGTGCCTGTTTTAGTGGCACACTAGGCTGACTTGCTGCTTGTTTATGCATTACCTTGATTTACAGTTGCTGACGTTGCCTGTTTCTGACCTATTGATTATATGCTGCCTGGACTGACCTTTTGCCTGTGACTCCAACTTTGCTTGTGTTTTGCCCTTTTATACCTCGTCTGGTCGACAGCTTACCTGTGTATGACCTCTCGCTCTGTATTCTGGACTTGTCTCTGCTGGAATCGGTACTTCATTATATGTAGGCCCCTAGTCCTCTACCAACCCTTTCCCAGACACCATCCCTTGCACACTAAATCCTGGAAGCAACCGAGTGCTGGGAATCGCAACAAGTCTCCTGAGGCTGAGCGGGGGCTTGCAATAGGTGAAGAGTGTGGCATTAGATTGGTGGACAGATGTCTGGGGAGTAATGTTGCTGGACCAGGGCATTACAATTACTAAATAAAAATGGGGTTAAGATGTATAAAGCCTACATTTCTTCTTCCTAGCACTAGATAAAAGGCAAAAACCTAAATTGTTGCTATCAATAGGAGCTAGAGTTTTAATTTGCTGTAAGTGTTATCAGACACCCCAGCAAAGCTTAAAGTACACATATACTTTGATATGGAAGTAATTGTTCCATGCTATGTAAGCATTGTATGTGAACTGTAATAGGTCACCAATGATTGATGCAAAGTACAAGCGATCAGTTAGGCAGACACCTTCACTGTTGATCTGGGGCGGTGGTTTAGTCTATGGGTTTTTTATCAACAAACACACATGACATTTAGGAAAAGTATGTTATGAAATGTTAGAAATGTGGAGGGTGAACTCTGTTCTTGACCCTATCCTGCTGCCTTGCTGGTGTAGCAATTCACTATATTTTAAGTTTTTTTACCATTTAAATAGGAAATTGCCAAGACCAATGCATAAGGTCCGCAAATAACTTTTTAAAACATTTTGTTCCGTGAACAATCAATATGTTTCAGTGATATTAATGACTCCCTTTAGGAGGACTAATAAATGGCCCTGCATACAGCATATAAAGAGCTCTGATGTATATGTAACTCCTTGACCTACAATTAGAAAACAATAATTATTTAAACGTGTATTAAAATATTTATTGTTTACACACAGCATAAGGAACCACATTATACAAGATCAACACATAAAATATAAAGAGAATAAGTAAAAACATAAATAAAACATATTACAAGACACAATGTAGCTAATTAAATTTATTGATATAATATAGTGAAATATATCATATTATCTCCCTACAATGGATTAAGTGAGAGAATCACGTTATCCTGTCCCACCAGCCACCTGAGTGGTGTACAACATGAGGCACCATACCAGCTTCAGGTATGAAGTTGTATCCCAGTAGTTTATGTATTGATGGTGGTAGAATACTGGTAGAGCTGCTGGGATGAACCAGGTACTGCAAGGGGTAATGTAATAGAAAAAGAGGAATTTCTGCTGTGCCTTGGAAATTGTTGGGGTGTAAATTGATGTTGAAGGTATACAGTCCCAGGTGAAATAAAATATTACAAAACAGAAAAAAACATTAAAAAAACCTAAGCAAAGAGCTACCCAATATAAGTCAATTAGATAGTTAGTCTATTAGGGGTGGTACTGCCCCTACCAACCACTACACACTTACGACATTCCCCACAAAAACTTTAGCAAAGGACTCTCATCTAAGGTACAAACAATGAGCTTGCAGAAATGGGTTTGGAAAATTTCAAAGAATATTTACTGAGCTATAATGAACCATAACTGGGTAACATTCATCCATTCCTAGTAAATGGGAGTACTTCAGTAGGTGAAATATATTAGAGTGTAAAACGTTGGTTTAAGAGGATGTTGGTTCCCTGATAATAAAATACTTTTACTATTTATTATCTGTGATATACAAACAAGGTTTGAGGGTGGCTCAAGCAGGGGAGCTAAAACTATCCTACAATCCTGTTTCAACTAATCCAGTTTTGCTTCTCCTAACTCTGATGGTGCCAAAATGTTATTTTGTTATCCCTCATGTTTCTAAATCCTGGACAATAAAAATATATACACTGAAGTATTAAAAACACTACTCAAACAACATAGGGACACAGCTTTAATATCAAAATAACTATTCAAGGAACCATGTTTCTTGTTGGTTTATTATAGTCCAATTTAGTTTTAATATTAGTACAAACCTTTCACTTATAAAGAGATTTCATGAAAAAAAGCACAGCCATATTTGCATTTTCCATTTACATTACCTTTATGATATTGCTGCACAATGATTATGATTTATTACTTTGTGCAAATCTATGGCTTTGTTCACACAAATTAAAGGCAGAACACACCATTTGTATGGTCGCTGGTATAATTATCCCAAGCATAGTTAAATTTACTTACTGTTGATTACCCCACTGGATGTCTGTTTTAAGTATACACTAATCTTTTAGTAAAATAATACTTTGTAAGGTTAATTTTGAACTTTACTCCTGCCAGTTTGAGGTCATGACTCATGTGTTCTGACTCTGCTTCATTTTGAAAATACTGCCCTCCTAAATTTTACTTATCCTATAATGTATTTAAAGGTTTCCATCATGTCCTTAAAATTCCTTTCCTTGAGGCGGTACATATAAAGTTCCTCCAGTCTTGTCTGACATGTTTTATCCCTCAGGCTTGGCACCATTTTTGTTGCTGCTTGTCTTTGGACTTGATTTATCACATAAATATATTTCTGTAAGTGAGGTTTTCAGAAATGGACAAAGTACATTGTATGAGGTCTAATTAAAGATGAATAACATACAGGTGATCCAGTACATTTACCTCCTGCTAATGGTCTCTCCAGTCATGCATCCCCGGGTTCCTTTACCTTTTCTCACTAGCAAGCCACAGTGTTTGCTCATTTCACTCTTGTTTGAAATAGGCACCCATACAATATTTTCTTTGGTACCTCAGGCCTACACTGTACCCTCAATCTTGTACTTTGTGGGAATATTTCAGAAACATTGAACTGATGTTTTACTGCTTAGATAAATTTTAAAGCAATGCCAAAGCATGTTACAAATCTACCCTGGTACACAAGCAAAGACACAACTTACCTGACAAATTTTCATCACTTCACTAATCTTCATCATATTAATAAACTAAAAACACAGAAACTAGTATAGAACCTTGCTGTACACAACTAGTGATTGGTCTCTGTTCTCATCAAACCCTATTTACAATTACTCTTTTATATCTATCTTTTAGCCAATGATGTTTCCATTATACTGACTCAGATACATGTGAGTGGACCGCTGACCTTTGTACAGCCCTGTGGTATATGTCAGAGGTATATTTGCATGTGTGTATGTATTGCTCAGTGACAGTGTGCCTTTTGCTTATATTTTTACAATACTTTTTTTGGACTCTTTTACAAATTTCTGGCCTGTAATAATGCCTTGGAGAAAACGTAAGACAATTGGCGGAGTGCAATCCAAGGCAAAAAAATGAAACCACACCATAGACAAGAAAATCACTATAGCGTTATTTGATTCCTTTTCCTGTATAATAAAAAAATTGCAATAAATAAATACCCGGGCAACGCTGGGTTATCAGCTTGTATATATATATATATATATATATATATATATATATATATATATATATATATATATATATATAAAAATATATATACATTAAACAGAGGAGGGGGGTCAACTTATATCCATCCCAAATTCTACTTCAATTATCATTGTCCAAGCAATTCATTGTTCTATATGTCAATCCCATTGTTATTCTTTTATAGCTTTTATAGCTGAACTCCAGGCAGATAATAAAAGATCATCATTTATTTTGCTTGTATATTCAGTCAAAAATGGTCATTAAAACTCATCCTATTAAATTACCAGCTATCTGTTTAAACAGAGATATAAAAGTACGGTACATACATTACCTTATCTGAAAGAAAAGATTCACAGTGGCATCATACTGTACATATTTTACTCAGCACACTTTCCTTCTGGATATATGATAAAACCACAGGCTTGGTGACTTGTCAGGTTGAGGGTAGATTGTCTTGGGGTGCACCGGCACTCCATTTATACTTTGAGGGGATATGCAATAACGCAACAAATGTGACTTTGGTAATATTTTACAGTTTCACTTAGTACAGGTTTATTTTAACAGAGAAATGCAAAGACTACAATTGCTAAACTTATTTTGAAAATGCAACTTTGATCAACTTTGGCCTTTATATTTTTTGAGATACAAACTTAAAGCAAGCAACCAAAAGTCAAAAGAAAGTCAGAAAGGCTTCCCTTTCTTGGGTTGTTACCATTTTAGAGTAAACTCTTAAGACTATTATGTGTGAAAATCCAAGGAAATCTACAGTTACAAAAAATCAAACCTGTCCATCTTTTACCAACAAACTTACCGCACATAAAATCACTGGGATCACATTTCTTTCCCATTCTGGAGTTTGATGTAAACAGTAAATAAAGCCCCAGACCTGGATCTGCATTTGTTCTTCTGATTTGTTCTGCTTCTACATGACTGGACAATTGTATGAGAATTGTCTGAAAAAGTAGTTGTTCCTAATAAAGTGCTATATATTTATCAATATATACTGTATGCCTAAATAGGAAGTAAACTAAAAAACGCCCAAAACAATAAAAAATGCACCTTCAATTCCGCAGCACATTCGATTAGTCCGGAGGTCTCTCCCATCGGGTCCCACGTCATCCCAGCATCCGTCTTCTTGCCCGTGCTCCAGCCACTGCCTTCTTCACCTCTTCTTCTGGACTCTTCTTCCTACGTCACCCAACCCAGGCGCGAGATCTGGTGAAGTAGGATGAAAAAAAAATTTGCCGATCTCACTGCGCATGCGTGAGATCAGCAAATTTTTTTTTTCTCTCCACGAAAAGGCTCTTTCTGCACATGCCAGAGATGCATGCGCAGAAGGAGCACCCAATAGCCTCCTGGGATGCTTGACGTAGGTATCCTGGGAGGCTTTGCGCTCCCAATTATTCTCGATCGCCTAGGTGATCCACAATTAAGGGGGCGGTGCTGCACGCTTTTTTTTTTTAAACTGCACCTTTTTTTGTTTAAACTTTGTGTAAAGTGAAATTTCTGAATTTAGGTATGCTTTAAATTAGTCAATTTCTCTATTGTAGAATGCAACAGTAACTAGATAAACCACATGATGGCAGCAAATAATTACAGACAGAATAGTCACTTAGCAAAAGCATACTGTAGCTAGGAGAGATTTTTTTTAAATAACTTGCCAAATCAAACTTATGCAGGTACCATTCTTTGTCCTTTTAAAATGGCAATGTGTTTCTATTTAGTCTGACTCACATGACACATAATAATTGTTAATGTTTTATCACAACAAAAAGACCTGTTATAGCTATGGTCTTATCCAAGCACTATAAACCCCTGCAGTTGCAAGGGAGCACAGAAAGGTACAGAGGCTGAATTATGTTATCCTTTTAAAGGCTCATTGTTTCTGTGCCCCTAATGCCTCTCCTTCCCCCAAATGCTTTGATTGCCAGCACAGCACAGGTGACGGAGAAAGATGGTAACTTGCAGTGGTGGTGGCAAGATGACTTTAAACAGATTTAGATTCATCCTTGAAAAGCATAGTGAAGAAGGTGGGACTGGGAGCCTGGGAAAGCACAAATGGTAGCCTAAGGTGTTTTTTCCTAATTTTGGACATATTTGGGAATCCATTGTCAATTTTTATTGCTGTATGTGCCCTTTCTGGGGAGATTCACCTTGCTATTTGTTCTGGTGGCTATCATCACCAAAAAAAAAAGTGACTGGTAATTCAATGTCTTTGAGATGTCTCATAAAGTACATAAACAATTTGAAATGAAGAGACATATTCTAATGTCTCTAAAATGGGATATATGTTCAGTTTGGAAAAAAAAATATCTTTATATATCTTTAATTTATGATATAAAATTTCTAATGCATCTCCCAGACAGGAATTAAAATGGAAATCCCCCCACAAAGCAAAAAATAATGTATGGTTATTACCATTCCGTTCTCTAATACTGTATGCCTTTTCATACACCATAATAGGTGTACTATATTATTAACAATAGGTATTTACTTTATATTTGCGTCAACCCGAAGAGTGATTGCGTAACTTATCCACCCAAGGAAAATAAGTCAGATGCCAAAGCAAGAATCCAGCTACTATGGACAATGAGAACAAATGTACTTAACTAATCTGTGTTTAACATTGATGGCTCTTTTTTCCCCATATTTATTTCTACTGCATTCCTTACAAGCTGAAACATCCAGCATGCTTTTCTCACACTCACATGTCTAACATTCTTTTGGTTTCTCTTTCCCATTCCAGAAAAAGACAGTGCAAAGGTGCAGAAAGGGTCACACTTAACAGTGATGAGAGTCATTTTATGGCTGGGTGGATGCCAGTGAAGCGAAGAATTGTGCAGGCATAGGATCTGACCTCTCATGGTTGATTGGAGTGGGTTTTAACAGACGTCATCTTCAGAGAATAAGGAATAAGACATGACATAAATAAAAGTATCTTCTATGGCTATTTTTCTAATTTATATCAGGTCATAGATTAAAAATAAAAATGGTAGCAAAGTGATGAAACTAGCTCAGGCTTTGCAGAGCTTAATCTTAAAAAAACACTTTGAGTTTCTCAGGTATACCCAGGAATTTACGCAGAGGAAGAAAGAATTTTGACAAGTTCACTGCAGGCTCAGGTATACCCACGAATTTACGCAGAGGAAGAAAACATTTTGACAAGGTCACAGCAAGCTTAATATACAGCCACTGGCCTATGGTTGGACCAGCAATCTAAAGACTGAAACAATTACTAAAACAGAGAGGTTGACAGAATTTAAGGGTTAAAACGACTGGACCTATGTGCAGACATCATATTTCTGGCTGCACAGCTGACGTTGCTCATTGATTCATCCTGCTAGATCACAATATCTACCAATATCTAATGTCTCTTACTGTTCCTTATGGGGAGCACGCAGCGAGGTCTCTCCTGCCCTTAACCTCTGTTCCCCCCACACTACAAAAAACAAGCATTGCTATCTGTACAGTGATAGTTCATTCCTGCAATTGTGTACATAACTTTAGACAATGTTAAAAAATAAGAAAGAAGCATGGCTAGGACTAATACCAGATTACCCTATCAGACACAGATTATTGGGAGAATGTGGCACTAAGCAAGGTAGCAGCTGCTCCCTTCCCAAATTCTTTGGGAATTCTCCAAATTGACATTGATGAACTGCACAGAGAAGTATGACCTATCCCACCAGACACCAAATTTCTTCAGGTACACCCTCCCTTAGTCATAATCAGGTACAGAGCTTTGGCCAACGCACTGTCCCTCTGATTTATTGCTTGGGAATAAAAGGTGCAGCTGGGCCCCATGGACCTTCTCCAGGACCTAAGCTCCTGCCTGGGTTGACTTGCTCTCAAGCTGATAAACAAAGCTGAGTGCGGAACCAAATTAAACAAACTTTACAGTCCTGTCTGCTTATATTTTGTATAATGCTTTCATTTCTAAGAGGGTACTCATATACTTCTGTAAATATTGCCATGCACAGGGTCATTTTTAGCAAATGAAAACACATGCAGATATCCTTCTATGCTAAAAAAACAAAGATATGACCTACCACCCACAGTTTATTTATGTTTACGCCTGTATGGCAGGAGTTGCGGTTGTTTTGATTCATTTCATCTTTTTGCAAACACAAGCTGGTTAAAATTGCTAGAACATTACCAAATGATTTGCCAGCCTAAAATTCCAGCATGTAGAAATAAAACATGTACATATGTGGCTAGTCCTCCATATACCGAGCCAGAAAAAAACAACTCCTATTATTTAATAAGAGCTTTTTTTATTTTGCTAATTAAAAATAAGGTATTTGTTCACCTATAGGCATAATGTACAACAGGAAGTGAACGGCAAGCCCTTCAGTAGATATGGAGTTCACTAAACAGCCTGATTACAATGTAAGACTCTATTGCAGGCTCAACCATGCTCCTAACCACAGTGAATCAGCTTCAGAGAACACGACCCTGAAGAGGAAAAAGCCTGAAGAAATAAGGAAAAAGACAAATGTTTGTACATATTCTTTTCCTCTTTACGATACGTACACACATCAGATAAGGACCACACTACAAGAATAAATCTAATAGTGATCCACAATGTGGCTTTAAATTAGATGTAAACTCTGACTAATTAATGACAATTAGTTTCCTAAAGCATTGTGTATTATATACATTTCCTCAACTGCATTTTTATTCATCCTGCATTTCAGTTGATCGGATCAGCTACAGCCATTTAAAGCATACCTAAACTCAAACTATACCTGTTTGTTTTTTGTAAAAAAAAAAAACGGTGCCGCACCGCCCACCTGGCTAGGCCATCGAGAATGAATGGGAGAGCAAAGCCTCCCGGGATACCTATGTCATCCCGGGAGGCTCTTGGTGCTCCTTCTGCGAATGCCGGAGCACCTTGACCATGCGCAGAAGGAGCCCTTTCATCAAAAGGGAAAAAAAAAGGTCCTGGGATACCTACGTCACGCATCTCTCTTGGGTGCTCCTTGAGATGCTCGGGCATGCGCAGAAAGAGCCTTTTTGTGAAAAGGGAAAAAAAATGCTGATCGCATTTTTTCCCCAACTATGTCATCCGATCTCGCACCTGTGTCGGATGACTTAGTAAGAAGAACCCGTAAGAAGAGAAGAAGATGGTAGCGCCTGGAGTGCCGGCCTAAAGAGGGATACCGTGAAGACGTGGAACCCGATGGAGGAGTCCTCCTGACTGATCGGCTGCCCTGCGTGATTGAAGGTAAGTGTAATTTTTTGAGTTTAGTTCCTCTTCAATGTCTACATCCACTCCACTGAGGGGTGCATGGCATTTCCTGAACAATGTGTATTGAAAAGGCCTAGTTTAATCTCCATCCATATGATAGGATGAAAACAAAGGAATAAAAATGCTAAACAGGGAGCGTGAGCATTGTCTTTATAACAGAAAATGCCTAAAATTACATTAACATGTTAAAGCTTATATAAGATTTTAGTAATTAGGTTTACATAGATATTTAAAAAAAATATTCTGTATGTAGAGTTTTCTTGGTGTAATTTAGTTCATCATCATAAAAACAACAAACTATTTTTTTTATTCTATTTCTTTTCATTACAAGGCATTTGGAATAAATCCTGCATTTTATAATAGAGAAGAAACAACAGAAGAAAGAAATGGAGAAATCCTAAAACAAGACATCTTAATAACTTCCTTGTGTAATGAGATCATATGGAGTCCATCAAATCTTCCATCTCAAAAGTGTTTCAGCTTCAGAGGAATTCATGTAAGGTCAGTGCCCTCTAAGTTACTGCAAATCGAGCAAATCCTTTGCAAGATGAGCTAAGAGAGCATGACTTTATTTCCCCCAGCAGCTACAACCACAGAGACAACTGAACTTTTCTCAGTATCTACCCACACTTTTGGTGCGTTACCGTGCAGCTGTCCATGCACCTAAACCATAGCTGGCCCTAGCTGCAAGCTTCTATCTCACCATAGAGGCAAAACAAACTTCCTTTGTCAATAGCAAAATGAGTTATATATAATACATTATTATATATAAAAAAATACTATCAAACATTTTTGTAAGACCCAACGCGTTTTGCGAATACAACCTGCTTCTTTTGGGAATTTTTATTAGTAGGATAACTTGCAAGAACAAATATCCATAAACAAAATTGGTGACCAAATCCAGCTATGCCAACATGTGGGTCAGCAGTATATTGTTTGATACCATTGAGCTAGAATTTGTCTCCATATGGGGAATATCTTCATCTAAATGTGCTGGTCACTTAACTCTGGAAGTACCACCTTTCCCATTGTCAGTAACCTAGCAACCCAAATGACACTATGCTTTAGGTCATCTTTGGGCATAGCTGGATTTGGTCACCAATTTAGTTTCTGGATATATGTATCTACATATGTTACCCTACTAACAAAAATCCCCGGAAAAAGTAGTTGTATCCATGAAACGCGTCGGGTCTTACTAAAATGTTTTCCAGTATTTTTTTTTTATATAATGTGTGATGCTTTAGGCCTTTTTTGGGCCTTATTGCTTTTATCACTGTACATGGAATGTTTAATATCATTATTATATATTTATTTATATAAAATAAACCGATTTACTTGCCAGTAATTCCCTGCTAAGGTACACCAATACAGTTTTGTTTCATACCTATTCTGGTAAGTAATATACGGTCATTCAATGCACCCAACATCCAGTAGTTTTTTTTTTCTTTTACAATGATTAAGGGAAAAATGTGCAATAATAGCAGCAGACTTAACTCTATAATAGATGCAACACTGAGTAAGTCATCAGGACACTCATTTCCACTTTGCTCACAGCTTATTTTAAAAAGGTAAAAAATAAATATGCCCAATTGATTGCTATAAAACAATAAACACCAGTTTAAATATTTGTATCTTTAAGATCTATATTATGGGTCTGATTGGGTCAAGATTGGAGACGATAGACCTGGGGGATCCAGCAAACTTGTAAAGGTCCACAATTGAAAATATTTGCTAATAGCAAATTATTTTTAAGAAAAACATTCTGGGTTTGCTGGAAAACCCAGGTTCTTTCATGAAAATCTATCTTCTCTAGCCCTGGAGAGCTTTAATAAGGCCCAATGATAGGTATGTTTAGTACTGACATTAAACACTGACATTAAAAACATAACAATTTTACACTAAACTTCAGCATCACTGCAAATACATTCACAGAAGGTTAAACATAATAAATGTAAACTAAAGTCTTCCAGGAGACAAACAAATAATGGACCGCATAACATACCTTAAAATGTTTTGTGTAAAAAACATAGTTACATAGTTAAATTGGTTGAAAAAAGACATAAGTGCATAAAGTTCAACCAATAGGGAAATAAACATATCCTGGCTAAAAAGCCTATAGACATAGTTGATCCAGAGGAAGGCAAAAAAAAAAGAAAAACCCTGGTATAATTTGCTCCAACAGGGAAAAAAAATCCTTCCTGATCTGGTGAGGCAATCCGATGATCCCTAGATCAACAGTCTCTGTTGTCTTTGTTTTAAAACTTTAATTTAAAGCAGGAATTACATACTATACCCTTCTAGATCATTTAAGGTTACTGCCACCCCTTGAAAATAGGCAAAATTTATGCAAAATGTGTATTGACAAATTTTAGATATTCAGGGTCAATAACACAGGCTGGAATCTAACAAAGTGCTGCCTGTGCCCATTTTAAAAATCATGGGATAGGGGTGATAGGTCTAGACAAAGTAATGCTAAATATAAATCAGTAAGGTTGAAGAAAATAAACGTGAAACATCTCATACCCGATGCATTTCACCTTATGGCTTTCTCAGGTGTATATACAGATGTAGGTATACTAATAGTTGAAAAGAGAAAATAAAAATAAAAAAAAAGGATATATATATATATATATATATATATATATATATATATACACACACTTGTTTACAATTGCAATTTGGAGATCTATAAAACATAAATCTTCATAGGTAAAATGTGTATATTTCTGATAGTATTTAAACGTATATTCAAAATACTGTTGATGGCATTTGGTAAACTTCATTAACATCACAGTATATGGTTTAGGGAAAGAGATTAAACAAAATAGACTTCTGATTTTATTGGATAAGCTTGATTGTGAATTATGTTCAATTAATCAAGAAAGGTGGAGTAAACCGTATATATTATTATAGAATTTACAGTATGTATTAATATAGTTTGATGTAGGCTCAATACTGATAATATAGGAATGTTTTCTGAATATTAGAATATTTTATTATAGTAACTTATGGTGTATTGTGTGTTCTATATATGCTAATGGACACTTACTTGAGTATGGGTGTAGGGAAAAATGCCACAGTAGAAATACAGGTAGTTCCTGAGTTACATACGAGACAGGGACTGTAGGTTTGTTCCTAAGTTGACTTTGTATGTAAGTCGGAACAGGTACATTATTTTAATAAATGCAAGATGGACAGATGTTTGTCTCAACATATTATTAGGCAGCGTTGTGTCAGTTACTGTAAAAAAAATCCTCACTGTGAGTTAATCACAAACAAAGCCAAAAAAAAATCTTTATGGAGCCTAGACATTTATTAACTTCTGGAACAAGCTGTGCTTTGATATGCAAAAAGAAAAAACTGCAGAATTTGACTTGGTCATTAAAGAGTTACAAGAGGCTGCAGAAAGAGTTCGCAGTTAGAGTTTTTCCTAAAGCAATCTATAGTAGTTGCTGAAACTACTTTCTGAGGGAGCCAATTCAACATTTCCACATACGGTACAGTGTACCTTCTATATCTGGAAGAAAAAATGTTAAGTCTTTCCAATTCCACCCACATTATAAATCTGTGAACAAGAAAAGAAAGTACATATAGTTATCTGAACTATATTCTAATGAAACATTACATAAATTGTTTACAGCAGTGCCAGAACATGCTGTAGTGGTGCCAAAGGAAAACACCCCATACTGTCCCCTCAGTGACCTGATTCAGGTACACTCAGGTCATTTTTACATGTTATTTAATACTTGTTATGAGCCACCATGACAGAACTTTGTTAAGGACAATACTATTTCTAACCGTTCACAGAAATAGTTAAATATATCAATAGATAATTATCAGTTGTCAAAAGAAATAATCACAGCATGACAGGTACAGACAGAAAAAACATTTAAATACTTATTACTTGGCACAAATATAAAGCAAATCATGCCCCATACTTACATGTTTAATTTATAATGTTTTGAAACTGAAATGGCTTATACATTCATGACATGAGAAAGGGAAATTGTGATTTATTTTTAGTGGAAACCTATTTTGAGTTATTACTAAACCTGGCAAATTCAGGCAAGGTTGGAGATATTACAACATTGAAAAACTCTTTTAGTGGGTAAAACAAGCTGTGTGGGAGTTTGTAGGAGGTCTGTCACCTCCACCTCTGTCACCTCAAAATAAAAGTAACAGCAGAACCATTATATCTACCTGTCCAGCAGTTGGATATTACAGACTCTTGTGGACTCTTACAGAGTAAAAGGTGCTTCATCTACCTGATAATTCTGAAACTTTTTGATGCCTATATCTCCATCAAGGCATTGGGCCTGCTTTAATAAAGCTCTCCAAGGCTGGGGAGGATACACTTTCATCAGTGAAGCTGGGTGATCCAGCAAACCTGGAATGGATTTCCCAATAGTCATTTTCTAATCGTTAACAAATATTTTAGATCCTAGACTAGGTCCATTCCAGGTTTAATGGATCACCCAGCTTCACTGATGAAAGTGTATCCTCTCCACCCTTGGATAGCTTTAATAAATCAGGGCCATTGTGTTTATTCTCACCAATCCATAGGTGACTACTTTGTCCTGTTGCGACAGAAGAGTCTGCAGAAGAAACCCCAGTGTTCAATAGAGGAAACACCATCCAACACACCATGACAAGTATACAGGTTCTTCATTTAAAGGGTGCTTTTACACTCATTTTCTCACACTGTTAAGAGGTTAGCTCTAATTATTCACATAACCATATGCTTGTAATTGATTGATCAAACCATTTTTGACTGGGTGATGATTCAATGTCTATGGACCCTAGCAGGCTCCTTATAAAAATGTCCTAATATTACTGCATCCCCTGTGACAAGCAGTTCCAGAGGCTTGTGTCAGTGCTGTTATGTACGTTCCTCCTTTCTATTCACATAATCACATATTTTCACTGTAAGGCAAAGTTCAAATTAGTGGTTTTAAGTGTTTTTTCTGCCTAAAACTGCTAAAAAGTGGTTAACATTGGACCATTTATTGTCTTTTTTTTAAGTGGTGGTAGTGGTAGGAGGCAGCAGCATTGCCACAGTTTAAAGTCACCTCCATACACTTGATTTGTAGCAACATGCAAGCAATTAACAAACACTTGTGCAAGCATTTTTAAACATTTGCAAGTGTTTTGTTTACAAACAATTTCAATACAAAAAAGTGCACACAACTACACCCGCACAGCTAACCTAGCCAAAGCCCCTAACACTTATTCTCTAGGTAAGCACCTATCTTTACATTTCCTGGTAGGTAAATCTGAAAATCTGGAAGGTTTGATGCAACTCCTATCTAGGTAGTTGTAAGAGAAGCCAACCTTTTTGCTGGTTATATACTGCAAGGAGCACTGTAATCTGTAGAAGCTAGGAGCTGGCTTCCCCAGAAGCAACAAAGCACAGTCAGTACCAAATATAGATACCCCCATATCTTCCTCTAAAGAGTTTTCATTCTTTAGACCAGCCTTTCTCAAGTTTTCTAACATGGGGGAACACTTTAACCTCCCTAGCATTTTACTTCCGTCCAAATTTCCATGCAAAAAGCATGGAAATTTATTTTACATTGTAGGATATATTTCTTAGGCATAACTCACCAAAATATGTCCAATATTTATTAAATTAAAATATTTATTAATTTTTTTTTAACTTTTAAATAAAAAAACACAAAAATCTGTTAAAAAATAAATAAAAAAAATTGATAAACATGTAATGTAAGTGTACAGTAGTATGTAGAAAATATATATATAATATAATTATATATATATTATATAAAAATTTCTTTGGATTGGACTCAATACAGCCTTTTTTGTATTGAATCCCGCCCGCACCGACGCATGCACTGTCCTCACCGGGAAACTCCAGAGATCGTCGCTGCATTGAGCGTCTGGAGATCAGAAGAGCAGGATGTGTCCCCAGGACCTACGGGGACCAGCAGGACGCCGGGGGACAGCGATGGAGCAAGGTAAGTGTTTTTTTTTAGATTAAAGCTACCCCGATTGTGACTCGGGATTACCGCTATTTGCAGGTAAAATCCACCCAGAGTCACACTCGGGATTACTGTCAGGGGGGTTAAAGGACTTTTAGGTCTTAGGGAATCTTTTATCTACTATATCCACAGCACACATCATGGTGGTGAGTTAGAAGAATGCCTCCTACATTACTGGCCAATGGAAAGAATGTCACCCTTACATTTACCTAAAAAGATCATTGGTGTCACATCAACTGACCTGAGAAGCACAAATTGCTCATTGCTCATGGAATCCCAAGCAGCCTCTGGAGGAACACTGGTTGAGAAACACTGCGTCAGATATCATGTAATCATAAAAAAGAAATTTACTTTCTTTACTTGACTTGACTTCTCAAAACTCTACCTGTCTGCCAGTACAACAAGTATTCATCCCTGTATTTCTTGAAAGGCTGTATGGCAGTGCACTCCCATGCTTCTTCATATTCATCACTGCATTACAATTGTACTTTGAAAACCACTGGTCTTTTTGACCCACAGTTTTAGTGTAAAGGACTAACAGGGTCCCTGGCAAAGGAACAATTGACAAATAAAGTTTTATAGTGGGCATTGTGTATGTTCAAAGTATTTATATTTACACAGAAACATTGCCAAAACGTTCACAAATATCTGTCTCTCTGGCAGTGATCATATATTATTTTGCTTAGAAAAAGTGTTTATAGTCTTCACAGCTTTGAACCATATCAAATATCACCTGAGATACAATAATAAGCCAAAGTCTCAGTGGTTCAAGTCTGCAGCTTTTAGTGACAGATCAGCCTTCCATTGATGGCCTAGCACGCTTTAATGTGATTACCTTCTACCTAATTAAGGCTATTGACTAATAATTACAGATTTTCTGGATCTGTTTATTTGTGGAAATTTTGTGCACACCTGTCTAGATATCTGTGTGCATTAGTTTGTGGGAAGCACCATACCCATATTGTCCTTGTTTAACCTTGTGCAAGTTATGCCGCCAATGGCAGATCATTTCTGTCCTTCACAAGGTTTCAAGACCTAAAAAGGTAAATTTACTGATCCAAAAGAAAATTAATGATTTACATATCCTCAGTCCTATTTTCCACAAATTCATTTTTACCACTTGCATTTATTGAATCACTCAGTTTGGTGGGTGTAGCTGTCCCCTTGGATGTTTATATGTAATATAATATGTATATTGTGTTAATATACTGTACAAAGCATTGGTCAGACTACATTTGGAATATGCAGTCTAGTTTTAGACACCAGTTCACAAAAAGGACATTGTGGAATTGGAGAGAGTGCAGAGAAGGGCAACTAAACTAATTAAAGGAATGGAGGAGCTCAGCTATGAGGAGAGATTAGCTGAACTGAATCTATTCTCCCTTAAGAGGAGACGTATAAGGGGGGATATGATCACCCTGTATAAATATATAAATGGTCCATATAGAGAACTCTCTTCCCAATTATTCACTTTGAGATCATTACAAAGAACAAGAGGACACTCCTTGTGTCTGGAGGAAAAGAAGTTTAAGCTCCGGATAAGGAAGGGATTCTTCACTGTAAGGTCTGTGAAAATGTGGGATCAGCTCCCTCAGGAAGTAGTTTCAGCAACTACTATAGATTGCTTTAAGAAAAAGCTGGATGTTGTTCTAGAAGCACAGAATATAACTGGGTATTAAGGCTTTAAAGTAAAAATACCAGTGACTGTTGATCCAGGGAACATCAGATTGCCTCATGGAATCAGGAAGAATTTTTTTCCCCTGTTGAAGCAAGTTGTACCAGGGTTTTTTTTTTGCCTTCCTCTGGACCAACTATGTCTTATGAGGTTTTATATCTGGGATATGTTTCTTTCCCTAGTGGTTGAACTTGATGGACGTATGTCTTTTTTCAACCTAACCTTCTATGTAACTATATGTAACGGCAAGAGCTTTTTTGCCCACAGTAACAGCTGGCATGTTTGATAGAAAAAAAAACCTCATGCTAATTTTAAAGTATGGTGGTGGAAATAATATGGTTTAGCAATATTTTGCTACTTTAGGGCATCTTGCTGTCATCAAGTCAACTAGGAATTATTCATAATATCACAGTGTAAATAAGTATGATAAACTGTAAAAGGATTTCAACCACACTAGCAAATCTACCAAGGTATGGTTAAAAAAAAGAAGTAACGGGGGTTATAGGGCCTTATCCAAGCCATAATTTGAATGCCAGTACCATGTTTTGGTGGGGATGTCAAAGAAGCAAACATCTAGCAAATTAAAAAGTTTAGTATGAAAAAGTGATCAGAAATAATTGCCAAAGACTTGTAAATAGTGATTTCTGCTAAATGTTTTAGTTTTACCAGGTTTTGTTAAGAAAATAGTTAAAAGGCACATTTTCCTGTTTTTATTTAGGTATATCACCTTACTTTTTAGGTTGTATTTAAATGAGGATCTAATGTTTTGCCTTTTTTTAACTGCATTGAACAGTGGTGGTGTCAGTTCAGGCCAGTCAATCGAGATGACCCATGTGCTTCTAGCTCCTGTGTTTGTGCCACAGAAGTTCTTTAAAATAAAAGCCAATGGGTGGAAAGAATTACATGTTTTAAGGTGAAACTTGTAGGTCTGCAAAAAAAATCTTGGTAGGTTCATTATTAAAAGAAAGAGAAGTGATGCCCCTTCTGCCATAGGATTATTGCATTATGTCTGCTTTGAATTACGTAATCCTAGTCTGGCTAATAAAGTTTGCGGAAGACCTGAAACCCGGAAGAGGAGACGATGGCAGCATTTGTGATAGATAGGGGAACAAGTGAGTGTATTTAAAGGTTTAGTTCCACTTTAAATACCTCTAATGTTGGCTTTAGCTCATGTTCCTTAGGTCTCTATGTTCACATTCTTTAGTTCTTTAAACTGGATAATTGGCTAGAGGCATAGATAGAATTAGTGTGATTGATGAAGGCTCTGTAATACATCAGGGTAGACAAGGTGGTGTGTAAGTACAGCTGTCTTATCCCCTTAGTGATATGACCTCCTCCTCTTCCTTCTCTCAGCACCTTTTCTGATCATCTCTCCACATGTGGTGAAATGTAATTTGTCATCAACTGTAAATTTACAATGTGAATTTAATGTAGAAGGCAATTTCATACTGTGATAGCAGGGTCTTCTATAATTACAGAGCACATACATGAGTACTTGTATACTACTGAACAGTTGTGTATGTGGAAAAATGTTCTCCTCCAAGAGAATAGCTGCTAAAAAGTAGATTCAGCATAACAAAGAACGAACAGGATACAAATATAGTTACATCTGAATCTGTCTATTTGTGGTCCCACATAAACTCCGGTTGCTTGCTGTAGTTTACTGCACTTTTCACATTATCACTGCTCTTTGCACTGCTTTACAAAACAAATCCTAACATCATCAATTCAATCATGTTTTTTAGTGGAGTTTAGGACAGCAGACTAATAATTATTTTAGAATCTGCTATGAACTTATTCATTTTCTTTCCTTAAATATGTAAAACTTCCAAAAGCGTTAATGTAATATATATTTTCTAGCTCAGTTTCAGTGAGTAAATATGACAGAAATATTCCTGCTTATCTATCTTTGATAAAGGCTTCCCAGAGCACAATGGGAAGCTGGCTTCTTCCAGATTCTCAGTCTTCAAGCAAAATCTAGGAGCATGTAATACAAATGCAGGAAGAGAGTAAAGGAGGGGATACTCCGACGATCAAAACGTAGTAGCAGGCCATACATTTGGACTTACCCACTGAGCTCTATAAATAGACTTTTTCTAGAATAGACATTTATTTTCTAAATGTGGAAACTAAAAAACATATGAAAAGGAGAATGGAGTTTCAACTGCTGGCTGGGTATAAAAATACAACAATAATTGTTGCACAGCATACAGTATAGCGAATACAGTCGGCGCTCAGTGACAGGCTGTTATTGCTCATCAGCTGGATTTGCTGATGGAAAGATTTATTCTTAACACTTAGGGTTAGGGTCCACTGTTAAGGGTCAGGGTTAGAGATTAGGGTGGCTGGTGTACCTTTGTAAACTGAGTAGAGCTGCACTCTTTACCTTATGTACAAAAGTTTAACCATCTAAAGCGAAGACATTCAAGTAGAGTTCAAGTTGCATTTTTACTTAGCAGAATAAGGCTACTGCTAATAGAATAATTCTTCTACTTGATTGTACCAAAATTGTATTTCAAAGCGTATATACATTTTTTTCTTATATATGGACTTTAAAAGCATCCAATATCTACATTCATTAAACCTTAATTCAATAAAATCATCATTTATTTAAAGATTAAAAACATGAAATATATCAATGGCATTTTTCATCAATATACAATCATACAAATATTATACATGTCATCCCAATTTTGAAGCACTTCGCTATTCAGCTTCGTCAGACATTTATGGGACTGACAGCAGGAATCAAATGATAAATCTCAACTGTTTAAAATCATGATAATCTGGGAGTGGCATATGTGTAAATATATTTACTTGAATGTGAAACATATATACCACAATTACCTCAAATTAACTTATTCAATTTGTACTTGAAAATGGTCAAATTCTATAGAAAACATGCTGTCATTAAAGTGGAAGTAAACTAAAAACGAAAAAATGGCACTTACCTTTAATACAGCAGATCCCTCGATGGCGAAGACTTAAAGATCTCCTTAAAAGGGTGTTGCACTTAAAAAAAAAAAAAAAAACACCAACATTTTTACTTTATTTAGAAGAGTTGTCTACCCTTCTATGTAAAGTAAAAATGTTTAGTTTAGGTACACTTTAAGTACTGATATTTGTCCTGGCAGTTCTGATTCTACCATAATTCTAAAAAAAAAAGGAAGAAACCCCACTAAACTGTATATAGAAGAATTAGAGTCACTTCAGTGTTGTCCTTTGAAGCCATATAAAATGTCCCACCCCATGGCTATAAAGATATCATTATCTATTTTTATTGAACGGTGTTTTGAACACACAAAGATCTCCCCAAGCATTTTTGTTGCACTTGGCCTATTGACAAATGGGATTCGAATTCGGCTACTGAATCAACCCAAACAATGGGGTCAATTTGGGCAAACTAAACAGAGGCAAATTCAACCAACACTAATAGTTAACAAGCAAAGCTGTCTGACTCAATCCAGAGAGGTTTAGATAAAGCATTTTTCCTATTTTTCCAGCTGTGATTCAATTGTAACATGCATAGTTTCATGGGTAGAAAAAAGAGATTTGGTATACCATTATTACAACCAGATTGCTATAAACCAAATAACATTGTTTCTTTGTTTTTAATATATACAACATGGTCCTGAGCATCTTATCTGTATCGGGAATGAAGATAGAAAATCTGTCCAGGGAAACCACTTCAGGGGGGATTACCAAGAGCCCAGGAAGTGACTCAGTCTCACCATTTGCTTGTAATAAATGTCTTCTTAAGTTCCTGTCCTGCTTATTCTCTTATTCTTCATGCAGTTCCCTTGTCACTCTTAGGCTCTTACAGGTTTTAGGTTCAGTGATGGTAATAATCACAGGCCATAATATCAGGCTCATGCTTCCAGTAGACTTTATTTAGCAGTAGGTATGAGGTTTAGGTTTGCCACAACTTGAGTTTGCAAGCAGAGCACTTAAAAGTGTTTGCCAAGGTTGAACTTAAAAAAAAAATGGCCAAGCTTGTACTGAACTGAATCCGGACACAATTACCCATAACTATTTACCACCAACCATTTTGCTTTTAGCAAACATCCCCCAATAATTAAAATAATTCATCCACCACATTTCATGATTTGTAAACTGTACTATATTACATTTTTGATTGTTCTTGGGTATGGTTATGCTTCAGAGGTGCTCAGGGGAAGGTTTTATTCTGTTGCAGTGCTACTTAGAGAAGTTTAGATGTAGAGGTTAGCACTCTTGACATTGCAGCGCTAGGTCCCAGGTTTGAATCTTGGCCAGGACACTATCTGTATGGAGTTTTCAGATTCTCCCTGTGTCTGCGTGGGTTTCCTCCGGGTACTTTGGCTTCCTCCCACATCCCAAAAAACATGCAGTTAGGTTAATTGGGCTTTCCCCAAAAAAAAAAAAAAAAATGACCTTAGACTACATTGGTGACATATGACTATGGTAGGGACATTAGATTGTGAGCCCCTTTGAGGGACAGTTAGTGACATGACTATGGACTTTGTACAGCGCTGCATAATATGATGGCGCTATATAAATACTGTGTAATATTAATAAAAAATTTCAATACAACTGCCTTGGTACCCCAGTACCTTTCCAAAATCACTGGACAGACCCTGCTGTTTGAAAAAAAATGTAATTCTCTATTCAGACCCCTTACAAATCCATCTAACAGACTATTAACACAGCAGACTAATATTATTGTAAAAGGATATGAGGCTTGAAAATTGTAGGAACCCAGGAAAGAAAAAAAGAAACAATGAACTGATCTTAAATTTCTATCAAGATTTAGGTTTGCAAATGAGATACCTGCAGACTGGTGCCTTAAACTCCATCTATAGACATATTCTGTACCCTAAGTCGCACCCCCATTGTACCAATAAAAAGAAAATAATTATGCTGAAATAAATATAGTTTACAGGGGAGTTATCATATACCAGATATACATGTATGTATTCATAATATGATAACAGTACCTGCCTGAGAAATTTTCTCAAAACTTAATATTAAGTGCCAAAAAATTAGACTTTACATTTTGCTCAGTTATAAAGGCTCGGATTCCTTGCCTTTGCCAAGCAGCCAGTCATGTCCTGGGGTGGGCTTGCCCAGTCCTATTTTAGCATTTTCTATGTGCATAGGCTGACAAAGGGTTCACAATTTTCCTAATTTAAAAGTATAACAGCTGGAATAATATGTTCGAAGTAGCACCAATTCTTGCCATGATTATTATAATTCTTTTATTTATGAAGCACCTTTTCATCTGTAGCATTGTACAATGTGTGAAGTTATGGGGTTAAGAGCCACCACCAAACTACAAAGGACACTGCAGAAGTTTGGTATTGTTACACTTATTGGTCTCAAACAAAATAAAACAAATTGTCTTTATCAAATATAAACACAACGAACCTCAGATTTAGTCCAGCTGTTTGGAGGATGGCAGCATTCTGTTAGCCCCAACAGCTGGTCCAAGAGAGCATCTAGTTCTCACAAATGGGTGCACAGTGGTACAGGTAGAAGTAGGAGAGAAGCTGCCCTGTACTTCTGCCTGCAAATCAACTACTCACTCCAAAACTTAGACACATCCTGGTCCTCTCCACTACAGACATACCTGTCTGAGCACCATAAATCCCAGCATGTGCTGCTGTGCAATAGGCAAGCTCAACCATATTGTTTCCCCCATCCCAGAGCCCTGTAAGAAAACCAAAAAATAAATTGTGGTTGTGTTTGCCAAAACTTTCTGTTCCTTTTTTTCCCGCAGTAAAAAACATCTCTGTTTTCCTTTTTTAGAGGGGCCACAATTAAAAGCAGAATGGAATGTACCTGTCATCCAATACCCATCCATAGAGTCCTGACCAAAAGATAATAAAGACAATGGTTCCTAACACTTGCATTTATTATGAGCAAATGTTTAGGGGCAGTGTCTTTGAAAGGCATCCAGAACACAGCAACTGGTGTTTACCTCTGTGATTGTGCAATATATAATAATTAGTGGACAGCAAAAACAAAAAATAAAACCGGGTAATAAATAAATGTATGAAAACAGCAACACAATCAGTGTACCATGTTTAACATACTACTAACGGTAGGGCAAAAAGTATTTTTCACCCACTATAGTTTTACAAACATTAATTAAATTTTAAGAACTTTTTCCAGCTCTACCTGGGAACAAAGAATATTAAAGAACATATTTAACCAGAAAAAACAGGATATAAATATTGCATCACAAAATGTGTTCAACCAAATCTCCAGGCTGTTTTCTATGAGTGGGATATCCCAAATTCTATAGCACGCTTCTACCTAACCTTTGGGCTAAAAGCCACACGTGGCCCATTGATGTTGGTTTCACTACCCTTTGACCCCAGCAGTCTATAGAAGTTGTGTGAGAATTCATTTGTGAAGGGTTGTTGGCAGAGATGACTGCTAGCTTCATGTAACATGTCTTCAGGTTCTCACCGCCTTCTGCCACCATCTTCTCACTGTCTTCAACCACACCAGGGAATGTTCAATCTTTTTTACCATGATTTCTGATATAATGTCTGTAGTCTTTATCAGTTCTATCTGGTATTACATTATTTGTGGGCCTTTGGTGATGTAAATATATGTACCCTATTTGTGATCTTGGGGGACATTGTTCCTATATCTCCAGGCTTCCTGTATCTTGTACATTTATAAACACTGCTCTGGCATTTATTAGTTATTGAATATGTCTTGTATTTTTTCAATAAACTAGAAGTTTATGGGGAACAGAGAAGTATTGCAAGATGATGTAACATGTGGTTAGGGCAGGTGCAGCCAGAATTCATTGGAAAATCTTTATGAATGGCTAATTGTGGGAGATTTGCATCAAATGCACTCACAGCAGAGAGGTATTTCAGGCTTCCTGTTTAATTTTAAGGTGCTGTGTCCACTTTTTTTACAAAAAAAAGGGGATCATTGCAGATGCACTTTCATGATCATTTGGTAGGTGCTCCAGAGCCATTCTCATTTTCTGACCTGTAAGCAGTATGTAGTGCCTGGCCCACCCATTCCATCTGAGATACTTCAGGTCTTGATACCCCCCAAAAAAAGCTGCCACAATACAATTACATATGGCCATTTCCAGGCAAGAGTCAGGGAGTTGGTGCCAAATAGACTTCACATTTGGCATAATATATTTCATTCTACTACAAATATATTATGCTAAACAATATCCTATTCTATGGTGTGTGAGAACATTTGTGAATCCAAGAATATTCATCTGAACATTTTATATGTAGCAGAGAAGGTACTAGTCATTTGTACCTACTGAGCATTAATACTGCATCATGGGAGGTGGTCATATGCTTCCCCATATTTACAAGAACCAGGTATTGTGCTGTCGCAGCCAGACAAGAAATAGTGTCAGGATACGATTGAGAAAAAGAGTAAAATGTGTTTAGGTGTTCGGCTTTAGACCCTGTCACATTGTTAAGTATTTGCAAATTGAGAGGGTTTTTCCTTAACTGCTATAGGATATAAGGTGAAGACAAACACAATGGTTTCTGTGAAGCTAGTGACATACTTTTAATACAATTGTCTGCCACAGCAATGCATACATGAATGAAAGGTCTTATGACACATATTGTACAGCTCCTAGGTCCTAGAAACAAATAAAAAGAGTAATTTAATAACGAGTCTTTTTGGAGTAATAAAACTCAGTAGCATGTTTTTCAGTGTGTTGTGGTTGGTGTGGAAAGCTGATGTTCCTTCCGATGGTATGACTTAAAAATGTGACAAAGTTTGGGTTTGCACTGTAGTGTTATGGAAATACTGGGCTACACTGTATATTTTTTTATGTCTTTACACATGTTACTTAGTTACTAATTTACATGGCGGTAAATATTGCCGTTGGCTTGTAACAGGCCAGTGGGAATGTGGTGTGCTGGCAACTCCCATTAACTGAAAGTAAAAAGTAAAAAGTAAAAAGTTGCCTACTCAAACATACAGATAAGTTTAAAAAATTGTGGACATGCAGAGTTCGCTCTGCAACCATCATAGCACCAAACAGAATGTAATGCCTAATCCTGACCATGGGATTCATAAAAGGAGTCAGTTGATCCTCGTAGAAGAAATTTTTATGAATTATAGTGTTTTTATGCATTTAATTTTCTACAACTAGATTCAATTGGCTGCACTATTTAGAAATATTGACAATATTGTAAAACATTGATTATGATAAAATGTATATTACATTATATATTACAGGAGAAAATATCACCTATACTGGAATTATGGATTCTTTTGGAATTTTTTTATTTTATTCTTTGTAAAATTGTATACTTTTAACGCTTTGTCAACCAACGATTTAATACTTAGTTTAGCTTATAAACTGTAAAATATTTTATTGAACTTGTCACCCTAAATGTCTTTTGTCATCCCATAAAACATTTTACTTATATTATAATGTAAAAAAGGAAAAAAAATAGATAATGTATAAAATGTTTACGTGATGAAAGCTCGAACACATGTAGAAAGTGTGGACTAGTAACAAATATGGTACCGGCTTTAAGGTAGGAGGAGGTGATACCTTCCATGGAAAAAATATAAAGTTTTTTATAAATTAACACTAAATAAAATTGTTTAGTTACAGCCAGATTGGTAACAAGACAGTATAAATGACACGTTTATTTATCCTAACACTTATCTAAACCTAATAATAATAAAAAATGGTATATTGCAGTTTACTAATTCTTAGAGGTGGCAACTGCTTCCGATTATTTTTTTTACATTTGTTTCCATTGTGGTAATTCTGTAAATAGCACACTTCTTGTACCTGGGTGACTAAGTTTATTTCTGTAGTGTATCCATGGAAATAGCCATGGCTGCTACCTAGGCTTACAACACTACTTTATTTTTTCATCTCCAATACATGGGAGAGATTATTAGTTTACCCAAAAATGATAATTCAATTTTATACCACCATTTCACATAAAGTGACAAGGACATTGGCAATATGATCGTCTTTTCTGTAGTGGCTTTATATTTTACCAATTTGAGGAATGGTAAGCTGCAATATATGTAATATATTTTTGGCATTGCGTTTAGTAATACTTTAATGCATATATCCTATTGGGTCAGTAACAGTGATCCCTTATATAGATGACATATCTTCCTAGCTAATGTCCACACTGAGATAAAGTTAATCTCTTCTGGAAACAATTTAGTTCTAAGTTTTCTCACTGGGCTTTGATTTGGGGGCATCCAGATGCAGCTGTGATGATCAGCACTAGTGTTGTTTTCCCCTGAAACAATTAAATTCATATTTAGGGCCTGATGACATAGAGAAGGAAATATTTAAGGAAGAAGACCTTTAACCTTGTAAATGTTGGACAAAAGACCCCAGAGATGGCAGCAAATTATATGCATGTGTTTCCTTAATGTTGATGACAGTTGGTAGTAAATGAGGATATATAAATCTGTATTTTTTCTCTTTTCAAGCTGAATTCCAGGTAAACAGCTAAATAAACATTCAAAAAAGAAACACATGCGTAAACTGTCAACTGCCAAAAGATTTTATATTCTGTCCAGTGATTCATACACAAGGGGTAGAACTCCTGCCACTTTTAAAAGGCTCCTTCAAAGGCTCCATTGGAAGAAGCCATTACTTCCTGCCTAGTATAAAGGGCTTTCCCCAGGACATGAAGTGAGGGATAATATCTATAACAGCAGCACAAACATTTTGTTAATCTAAGTAGGATAAGGATAGAACAGATTTTTTTTTTGACATAGAAGAACCCTTGAAATAAATTATATTAGTCTACGTATATTAGTGAGGGTGTCAGTAGGAAGAATGCCCCCTACATTGCTGGCGAGGGGGAAGAATTTCACCCTAACATACAGCCAAAAAGATCATTTGTGTCATTTAGGCTAACCTCAGAGGCACAAATTTCTTATTGCTCAAGGTACCCCTGGGAACTTGTGGTGGAATTCTAGAGTTCCTCAGATGCCTGGTAGACAAACACTGGACTAGAACATCTGTCAGCTTTTTGTCCAGCGGTAGGCAGCCACATAGGGACAATTTGACAGCTGGCTTACAAATACATGGCTGAAAATGACAACGTTTACAATAAGTAGCCTTGACAGGGCAACTCTCATGCAAGTTACTGACATTTGTTTATGGCTGCATGATGGCGGATGACACAGTTAGTGTTGTTATAAAAAGGGTCTGAGTTTCTGACCCCTCAATCAGCCCGGAAGTGAGCGGTGACTCTGAGGTGCACGCCAGCCCTGTTAAGGTTCACAAACATATTCTTTATCCTGAAATCCTAAGAATAAAATTCTCTCAAAGGCTTGTTTGAACATACATAAAACTACCACAAGCTCATTTGAATTATTACTACACTACTTTTACTATTACATTACTACATTATTATTATTACTACATTGATTATTGCTTCTACATCTCAAGGATAATTGAACTAAAACTCCAGATTCAGACATGAAAACCCCACTGGAATAGGAAATATGAGGCATGTCTATTAAATAACAAGACTGCTATATTACCTTACTTTTTATTTATTTATATGACAATTATATTGTCCCTCAATATACTCTCTATTCACAATTAAGCACTGATGCAGTCTTGCTTTCCACGGATGGATAGCATGGATCAGATTAGATTCTGTCAGCTGTTTCATAGTATCTGATGTTTTTTTCTTTACTGCATCCATTGACTTAAAGCATGTTTCTTTAATCACTGATTTCAATTTAGGAAAATGAAAAAAAGGTGCCAAATCTGGTGAATGTGGAGGGTGTCACAGCATAATAATTTGTGTTTGTCAGTCACAGCAAATGCTGTAAGAGGAGCATTGTCCTCATGAAGAATTAAACCATTTCCCACATTTCTGGCCATCTTTTCCCAACTTTCTCTTAGCTTTGTCAAAACTTCCTTGTAATAATGTCGGTTCACTATTGTGCATTTAGGAATCCATTTTGCCCTTCATGTCAAAACACACAGTGAACATGGCTTTGAATTCGGCTTTGCTTTGACACGTTTTTGATTCTTGGTGATGAAGGGTTTCCAGTGCATCAACTGTCATTTTGTTTTAGGATCATATTGGAGGATCCAGATTTTATCACCAAATTGATGACTTTTGGAAAATGTTCAGGTCAACCTCAAGTTACTGCCGAATGTCATAAATTTCTTTGCGGCACTATTTTTGCTCTGGTGTCAAAACTAAGCAGTATTGGCAAAAGACCAGGGGTATAATATTAGGGCATTGATGCATGCCATCCAGACAGGTTTTATTCCAAATCGTTCTAAATGAAGAAACATAGGACAACAGTGAGCAGTAATTAAAATTTTGGGGGTGAGACAAGAACAGTTGGAAATCCCTAAATCCACAAATAAAACATTTGGTCTTCTGGGCTAATGCACAAAAGGCTCTTAATAATTTAGGAATCAGTGGGATCTTATAATGGAAACTTTGGGCAGGTTTGGCAGTACGGGCAACAACAAATGTTTGAACAGACTCTAAGTCAGGGGTGGGCAAACTTTTTGAGTCAGGGGCCACAATCTAAAAAAAACTTTGCCAGAGGGGCTGGGTCGATGGTAGAGTGGGCAGGGTTATGCCATCATGAAGCCCTTGAGCGCAGATCTGAGCCTGTGATGGGAGAGTGGGCGGGGTTGTGTGCAGGGAAACATCGCAAGCTCAGATGTTCCCTGGATCAACAGTCACTGTTATTTTTACTTTAAAGCCTTAATACCCAGTTATATTCTGTGCTTCTAGAAAAACATCCAGCTTTTTCTTAAAGCAATCTATAGTAGTTGCTGAAACTTCTTCCCAAGGGTGCCGATTCCACATTTTCACAGACCTTACAGTGAAGAATCCCTTCCTTATCCAGAGCTTAAACTTTTTTTCAGACGCAAAGAGTGCCCTCTTGTTCTTTGTAACGATCTCAAAGTGAATTATGGGGAAGAGAGTTCTCTGTATGGACCATTTATATATTTATACAGGGTGATCATATCCCCCCTTAAACGTCTCAAGGGAGAATAGATTCAGTTCAGCTAATCTCTCCTCATAGCAGGAAGAGAGATTAAATTTGTTTTATTCATTTAGTTGCCCTTCTCTGCACTCTCTCTCCAATTCAACAATGTCCTTTTTGTGAACTGGTGCCCAAAACTGACCAATGGCTTGAACAGGGGCAGGATTATGTCTCCATCTCTGCAGTCTATTCCTCTTTTAATACAAGTAAATACTTTACTAGCTTTCGATATTGCAGCTTGGCATTGTATGCTGTTATTAAGTCTGATCTACCAGAACCCCCATATTCTTTTTCCATTTCTGACTCCCCCAAATGTATTCCCCCTAGACAGTATGAAGCATGCATGTTGTTAGCTCCCAAGTGCATAACTTTACATTTATGTATATTAAATGCATTTTGCTACTTGGCTGCCCAATTAAACAGTACATCCAGGCCTGCTTGTAGATTATAGACATGCTGTATGGACTTAATTCCATTACATAGTTGGTG
Organism: Pyxicephalus adspersus; assembly: GCF_032062135.1. Taxonomy (NCBI): domain Eukaryota; kingdom Metazoa; phylum Chordata; class Amphibia; order Anura; family Pyxicephalidae; genus Pyxicephalus; species Pyxicephalus adspersus. The sequence goes on from NC_092868.1 coordinate 14,999,404, forward strand.
TCATCTGCAAACACAGAAATGGTACTTTTAGTCACAAACTCAAATTTATAAAGATGTTAAACAGTAAAGGTCCCAACACTGAACCCTGGGGTACACCACTAATACCCTAGACCAGGGGTCAGGAACCTTTTTGGCTGAGAGAGCCATAAACACCACATATTTTAAAATGTAATTCCGTGAGAGCCATACAATATGTTTAAAACTAAATACAAGTAAATGTGTGCATTTTGTGTAAGACCAACACTTTTAAAGTACAATAAGTCAATGATGAATAAAGTACTTACTTACCATTAATGCGACTTCTGGTGCTGTATGGTTTTGCTGATGGCTTTGTAGTCTGGTTGATAAGTGGTGAGGTTAAGTTTCATGCAGGCGTTGAGACTTCCATCCGTTAAACGTGATCGTAGGTTGGTCTTAATGTTGTTTAGATGTGAGAAAGACTGCTCACATGCATACGTAGAGCCAAACATTGTCAGTACAGCAATACTCACACGCTGCAGTGTGTGGTATGTGACGGGAAGCGCGTTCCAAGTTTTGACAATCAGCTGGTCCGCGGGTTGAAGTTTTTTCATTTTTTCCCACTTGTGTTTGCTCGCCAACTCTGCTTGCTGTCGTGCAAGTCTTTCCAAATCTTCATTCAGTGACTTGAACTTATTCACCCACATGTCTGAGGCCTTCAGGTCAGCAGCTTGTAGCTCAAAATCTCTGGCTTGCGAGCCATAGGTTCCCGACCCCTGCCCTAGATCATTCAGAGTATGAATCATTATTAAAACTCTCTGGATGCGATCTTTAAGCCAGTTCTCCATTTACAGATTGACTTTCCTAAACCTATTGACCCTAACTTGCATATTAACCGGCTGTGGGGTACAGTGTCAAATGCTTTAGCAAAGTCCAAGTACACTATATCAACTGCTATTCCACTGTCTACCTGTTTACTTACTTCCTCATAAAAAGAGAGTAAATTTGTTAGACAACTTCTGTCTTTCTTGAAGCCATGCTGACTATCACTTATAATATTATTTTCTAGCAGAAACTCCTCTATGTGGTTCTTTATCAAACTCTCTAAGACCTTTCCAACTATGCATGTTAAACTCATGGGTCTGTAGATACCTGGTAATGACTTTGCTCCCATTTTGAAGATAGGAACCACATACCACAACCTTACACCTATCTATCGGTACCTTGCCAGTGACTAAAGAGTCTCTAAAAATTAGAAATAATGGCTTTGAAATAACTGAGCTTAGCTCTTTGAGGAGACGTGGATGTAATCCATCAGGTCCTGGTGCTTTGTCAACCTTAATTTTTCCCAGCTGTTTCTCAATCAAGTAACTATATTGTACAAAGTATGGAGAATGTCAACAGACGGAAGGTAACATGTGGATCAATGTTCTGTAGTAAGACCTGTGCTCATAACCTGACATTGTGCACTTCAACTGGCATTTTCCAGAGAACTTCAGAGTTGGCAGGTTGGCAGTTGGCAAGTTCACACTGAACTCATGTATCAGATATGAGATAGTTTAAAGAAAATGCAGTGAATGTTATGCTGTCTGCATCATCATCCAATCATCCAGTGATCTGGACCAACCTTCCAGGAATAGGAGCTAAACTTTGTGCCCCAAGAGTGATTCGGCCATTTATTCTGTTTGGAAAAAACTTACAAATTTAGTTACTTTAAATAAAAGGGTTGTCTACCCTTTTATGTAAAATAAAACATTTGAGTTTAAGTCTGCTTTAAGTATAAATACCAGACCCTTAAACCAAAGCATAATACCAGAGTATGAAGGAGCCTGAGACTTACTAAATTTGATGGTCCAGTGCTTTCATAAAGTAGTAGAGAGGCAGACAGCTCTGTGTAAAGGAAGACTGGAGATTGAGAATAATGTTATACAGTGCTATCCTTTCCAAAGTATATATTGTTGGTAGGGTGGCATTATTATGGGTTTTTGTCCTGCATGGTAAAACCCAAGCACACTTTAAAGGTCAGTTCTGTTTTATGGCTTTTAACAAGTTATATCATGTTGCACTTTAATATCTTAGGTACTTCTGGTACAGGAGTTTCTAGTTCTTCCCAACAATAAGTATCCTGTACAAACTAAAATAATGGTATTCAAGATGTAGATCAGAGGTAGATGAAAACAAATATGGGCTCCTATGTAAAACTGACTTGCCCAACCCACCTCTTTTCTCTGATAATCTTTTCCTGGTGTAAATATGGCAGGCTACTTCTTCAGTAATGTCCTAGTATAGTCATACCCCATTCCCCCCACCATTGTCACTGATTAGGGGCAATATATTTGGGTTAACACAGTGTAGTATTTCATATTGTGATGTTGAATTGTAGTCAGGGGCTGACTAGTTAACAGAATGGGGCTCAATACAGCCACCTGCCTCTGTCTGAAAAAAAGTAAACTTTTGCTAAGCTTACACAGGGTTTACATAGTTAAGGCTTGAGCTGTCTATTAAACTGCACTTAAACTCTAGGAATGCAGAACAGGGACCCAAGGATAAGTAGTTTAATAATTTCCCCACCCTCCTAACATCCACAATATCCTGAAAAATAAGAAGCAAAATTAACCAGAAATTAACCGCAGAGCAGTCGATCGGTCCGGAAGTCTCTTCCATCGGGTCCCGCATTGTCCCAGAATCCGTCTTTGAGCCGGCGCTTCGGGCCCCGCTATCTTCTCTTTTTCTGGGTTCTTCTTCCTACATCACCCAACCCAGGCTCGGGATCGGGTGACATAGATGGGAAAAAAACTTTGCATATGTGAGATCTGCAATTGTTTTTCCTTTTTGACAAAAGGGCTCCTTCTGCGTATGCCTGAGATGCTCGGGCGTTTGCATAAGTAGCACCCAACAGTCTCCCGGGATGCTAGACGTAGGTACGTAGGGGACATCGAGATTTAGGGGGCGGGGCTGAACCTTTTTTTTTTTTTTTTAATAAAAGAGTGTTGCACTTAAAAAAAACAAACAGAATTTTTACCTTACATAAAAGGGTACACAACCCTTTTATGTAAAGTGAAAATTCTGAGTTTAGGTACACTTCAAAATGTCCTGACCTAACTGCCTTAAATTTTATGCCAATTCCTGGCCCAGATTTTCACAGGCAAGCTCTGATAAATTATTTGTTTGGCCTTTTTAGTGCAAAGAGCTGCCCTTTCAGTTGCATTCATCTCTCCCCTTTCATTCTTGTCTCCTTCTGTATTACTGTCTGTGAAGAAAAGAATGCTTATCAAGATCATCATAGCTCTCATCACAACTACTTAAGAGTAAACTAGATCCAGCCGCCAAAGCTACAAATTATCATCTGCAGAGTGTCCATTAACATTGATGTGTAGCTACCCAAGTAACAGAGCCAGGATCTTATCTGCTGCTCTCTACAAACCTCCAGACAAAGATTGAAATCAAATATTGTAGGCAAGAATGAAATTAGACATCCTTCAACGCTCATCGATATCAGTAGCAGGCAGTTTGCTTCTAGATCTGTGTGGAACTTTGCCTCAAGCTGCATGTTAATATAAATATATAATATATATATATAATAATATATAATATATATTATATATAAATATATAATATATAAAAATATATAACTTTATATATAATATAAAGTTAAAATACTTACAGGACAGCAGACTTTATTTAGCAATGAAAAAATTGGCTCATATCATTCAATCAGATAAAAAGCATAACTGCAGATAGTTTTTCAATTGGTTGTATGTTCACATCTTTCCTCTTTTTTAGTGGATTTGCTAGGAATGTAGGACACATATTGCACAGTAGTGTGTTACCATACATTTTGGTATACTGCAACATAGGTACTTGAGTGAGTAAAAGGAAACATTACTGTTGTGTTTTAACTCTTCAATTTCTTAACAATGTGTGCTCACAATACTCCTAAGTTCAAAGAGTGATGTCCTAGCTTCTTCCCTCTTCTCTGACTGTGATACCATTTGGAAATATTTAGTTTGACCCTAATAAGAAAAAAAAAATCACTAATCAAAGCTTTAACAAATAAACAAAAAATGCATCAATGACAATGTATAAAACATGAATATTGGAATATTACCTAATATATATTATTTTTTTAACTACTTTGTTAGTAAATAATTAATGGCTGAAGGCCAGGGGTGTAGTCGTGAAAAAAGAAGAAGGGCATGGTACGTGCCCACCCCACTAAACCTCTGCCTATGTCTCTCAAAGGTGAAGAAACTACCCACAGAGTGACGTCTTAAAGCCAGAAGAGAGACAACCTGCCCACCACCCTGAGCCTGTGATTCCGGGAGATGTGGTCTGCGGAGAAGAAAGAATTCTTTGTAAAAAAAGAGTGGGCACCCGAAAAAAGTGAGGGCATGGCATTCCCACCCCTTGACTGCCCCACTACACCCCTGCTAAAAACTAAAGAGACTAATAAGTACGGTAGGAGACTAATCAAGACCTAAGTATAAATATTATAATAAGTAGTAATGAAATTCCTGTAAAATGTGATAGGAGAAAATGCTCTATACATACATATGTATTTTATCAAAATGTTTAAAATCAATATTAAAATCATTCCTCCCTCTCATTACACTTTTACTTGCATATCCTAGTAAAAAAATATATACATATACCAGCATAGATGTGTTAGTTATATTAATCACTGATACATATTAATATTCTGATGCAAATTCAAACAATATACTATCATTACAACAGAAAAGTGTGCACAGAATGTGAATACAGGAGAGCAGAGTACAGTGAAAGTACAACTCTGTAGCCTATTTCAAGAACTATCAGCCTCTAATTGGCACAGTAACACCTGAGAATTAGGAAAGAGTGTTGATGCAGCGAATGTAGCTCAGTTTGGAAGGCAAGCCAAAGTCACATAAGGTAGTGCAACGGAGATGGCGTGTATATGTTGGAAGGTGGATCAAGAAAAAGAAGAGGTCACAGCAGGCAGTACATAAACAGTAGTCAGGAGACTAGCTAAAGTTAGCCAAGGCAAAACTGTAGTGGTTAGGTTCAGAAGACAAGCCAAGGTCAAAGCAGACAGTATGAAAGAGATGATCAGAAGACAAATAATAGGTAAAGTACAAAAAGGTTTGAGTGCCAATCAGGAGACAAATCAAGGTGCTGGATGCAGCAAACTAAAAATATTCTATAAACAAGCTAAAGTCAGGGACGATATGAGAAGAGTTTGGTTAAAAGACAAACAAACCAAGGTTAGTGACCCATCATTCTTGTTTTCCAATAAATTACTCTTACTGTCCAAGGAATAATCTCTTCCTCTCACTTACAGCTTTAAATGCACCAAGGCATAAACATTGCTTATTGGAGTAAAGCAAACACCCTTGCCCCTTACAAATCAGTCAGTGTATGGTTTTCTACTGCTTTCCCATTGCTATAACCACACTCTTTTATACATCTATGTTTATGTTCTTTTTACCTAAAATTACTTCACAAATGTATATCAAAATAACATGTATATCAAAATAATTCAAATGAACACTTGTATGTCTTTTATTAAGATGTTGCACTCTGTATTTGTTTATAATTAGATGTACCGTTTTTTGTATGTACCCAAAATTGCAACACGATGTTATTACAATTAAATACACATGTATCCCATTCCATCATCCTTCATGAGCAGATGGCATGCTCTGTACCAAGCTTCTTTTTAAAAGCTACCTCACAACTGCCAAATTTAATATTTGTATTATTTTTAGGTTTATTTATAGGTGAATATTGGACATGTATTTTATTCAAGTGTTACACTATGAGTTTAAGCATTTCCTTATAAATGTATTTTATTTGCCATACAGTTAACACAAAACCAATGTTCAACCCTTCGAAGAAAGTGGGATGGATATAGAGAAACCTGCAGAATTTTGAGCCTTCGCTTGACCCTCTTCAGCACACGTGGTACCCATAAGTGTTTCTTTTATCAAATTTGACTTGTTTTAGGCTGCAGATAACCATGTGAAAAATGGCCCACACTTCTCAGTGCTGTGGACTAGTTTTGGGAATACCAGTGCCCTGTACCTGAGGGTAGTGTTATCACACGAGTTGGGAAGATGACAGCTCCCTTAAAGTGGAACTAAGGTTCCACTTTTAAGTTTCCAAGATAAGGATGAGTATTACTGCAGAAAGAGACAGACGATGCAATAATGTGTGTTACCTGCCTGATCGCTTTGGGTTTATGCTGTCAAAGCGGAGCTGTCCGCTTTGGTTGCCAGTGAATTCTGGCAATCCCACCTTCCTGTGCTTGTGTGGAAATTATTTCATCCTAGGACAGCCAATCAAGTTGGCTGATGACTGTCTGTAGAAGGAAAAAGAAAGATGGCAGCACCCTTTGATTGAACGCAGATAGGCAAGTTGTGCAGGCTTAGTTTCGTTTTCAGCCCCCTGCAACAAATAAAAAAACATGCCTCCTTGCTGCTGCTCTGCTTTTCTACCTGAACTTTCCTCCAATCTGCCTCTGGACAAAAATTGTAAGCAGTCACATAACAAGCAGTTATTGTCAAACCCCTGCAGAGGTGGGAGGCAAATAAAAAAGTTTGTCATCTGTGGTTAGTAAAAAAAGATGAAATAAAAAATACCCCATTAAAGCGTAACTAAACTACAAAACAAAAATATTACACTTACCTTTAATCTCACAGGTCGATGGTGCTTGTCCTTTCCACGATCCGGTCCCGCCCCCATCAATCTTCTCTTCCATCTTCTTTCTTCATCATCTGATCTCGCACTGCACAGGTGCAAGATCGGGTGAAGTAGACACTGTGAAGGGGAAAAAAAAAAAAAGAGATCTCACTTTGCATGCATGAGATCGACATCTCTTTCCCCTAGGAGGAAATATGCCCCTTCTGTGCATGCCCTCATCTCGAGAATGCGCAGAAGGAGCGAGAGCCTCCAGGGATGCTTGACATAACTTTTCAGGGGGGTTCTGCGCTCCTATTAAAGCATACCTAAACTTAGAATTTTCACTTTACATAAAAGAGTAGACAACTCTAATGTACGGTAAAAACTGTTTTTTTTTTAGGTGCAACACCCTTTTTTTTAATAAAAAAAGGGTGCAGCACTGCCACCTAATTCGCGCTTAGACGATCGAGAATGAATGTGAGTGTAAAGCCTCCCGGGATACCTACATCAAGCATCCCGGGAGGCTCTTCGGTGGGCAATTTCGTGGGGAAAAAAATTTGCCAATCTCACGCATGCGCAGTTTTTTTTCATCCTATGTCACCCGATCTCGCGCCTGGATGGGGTGACGTAGGATGAAGAATCCGGAAGAAGAGACGAAGATGGTGGCGGGACCATGTGGGACCAGATGCAAGACACCCTTGGATGGATTGGACTGCCCTGTGGAATTGAAGGTGTGTATTTTTTAGGGGGGGCAGTTTTTAGTTTAGTTCCTCTTTAAGTTTTTTTAAAGGGGCAGTGTTGCACTTTAAAAAAAAAAAACAACATTTTTACCTTACATAGAGGGGTTGTCTACCCTTCTATGTAAAGTAAAAATGTTATGTTGAGTTTAGGTACGTTTTAATTACCCCCTACAAGGACTGATGGACAGATTGATTGGGTGACTGCCTACACCCTACTATGGTGGACAGCTTAGTCTAGCAACTACCTACTCTTATAACACATATAAGCATATGTACCGGACCCCCCACCCCCAGAATTCTAATCAAACACCAGATTTTGCATGATGAGGAAGAGTTGGGGTGCATAATATAAAGTTGTCTCTTCACACATAACAGTCTGCTTATTTTCCCTGCACAGTGAATAGATCTATATAGTAAAAATAGAATAAAGCAGCCATGCATAACACATTCAGACTTTATCCCTTTTCAATAGTAAGCATTACTAGAGCAACCTTATCAAATCACACATTATTATTCAGTATTTATACAGCGCCAACATATTACGCAGCACTGTACAAAGTCCATAGTCATGTCACTAGCTGTCCCTCAAAGTAGCTCACAATATTTATATTGTGTCCCTACCATAGTCATATGTCTTTAATAGTCTAAGGTCAGTTTGGGGGGAAGCCGTGTTTTTGGAATGTGGGAGGAATTCGGAGTACCGGAAAACCCACACAAACACGGGGAGAGCGTGCAAACTCCATGCAGATAATGTCCTGGCTGGGATTTGAACCTGGGACCCAGCGCTGCCCTCACATTCATTTAACCCATTAGCTGCCGGGGACATACACCCAGGCTATCGGCTTCATTGTAGGAGCTATGAAGGTAGGTGTGAAGCATCATGGACTTCCCCATTCCTTTCCTAATATCTCCTGCTCCTCCTGGGAACCCCTCATTACAACAGCCATTGTCAGGACAGCCAGCAATAAATATGAATGTCCCCCCTGCTCAGGATTAACTCTGTATTGCCACCCTACCACGTGACTCATATGCCCCGCCCCCAACCACATGCATCTACCAACATCACACGCAGCTCTCTTACGCATCCTTACCTCGCATTCACCAATCAGAAGGGAGAGTCTCTGACCAATCAGTAGCCACGCTCTGACGTGCCCGCGTGATTTGAACTTAGTCTTGCGGAAGTGTTAAAGGAGTGGGCGGGGATGACCGGGCTCAAGAGGGGACAATAATAATAACACGGAGGAATAAAGAATTACTGATTGCGATCGGTACTGCAGGTGAGTGCTGAGTGGTGACGTGTCATTGCGCAGAGAGATGGCTGATATGTTTGTATTATGGGTAGAGGGGGTATATACAGTACCGGCGGGGAAAAGGGCTGCTGTATAGAAGATATGAATGGCTGTGCATGAATCCTGCAGCAAACCAAGCACAGCATTTATGTAGAAAGCAGGTGGTATCCGTGGTGATGAGTGTTTTATACATCTAATACATTCAAATATTATATATATTAATATATAATTAATATATAATTATATTAATATTAATATAATAATTTAGTTACACATTAAACACATGGCTGAAAGACTCATATATTGGGGTCCCTTATAGCTTCTCTTTTACATTATTTCTTTAATTGTATGATTAACCTGTTGGACTTGACTTCCTGTCTGATGACAACGCTTACTTCCATGGTGTAACTGCAGGAGGAGTGTTGTCACCTTATGTCATGTGACCTCGACCTACAGACTGATGTGCAGGTATTGATCTGGTGTCCCCACATGGAGGAAAGCACCAAGAGCTGCCCTTAATGTCACCACAGGGATCTGTACATTTGTGGCTATAGAGTGCTCACCTATGTATGGAAGCTGTAATAGTAATGAGGTAAATTATTTTATAGAAAAATAAATGAGTATATATACATTTACTATTCGATTACAAACACCTTGCACCAGGTTGGACCCAGCTGTAAGTCTTCATTGCATGGATTTAACAAGGAACTGACGATATGGACCATAAATTTCATCCTAGCATCTGTCCGTTGCGATCATGATCTGAATTTCCCATTCATAGGACCAGGCAGCATTTTTCCAATCTTCTCCTGTCCAATATTTATGATCCTTTACAAACTGTACCTTTAGGAATCTGTTCCTAAACTTGCCATTCCCCACTAACTTGTGGCATCAACAAAGATTGTCGCCCAGAGAATTCCCTCTCGCTGGCTGTTTTCCTTTTTTCAGACCATTCTCTCTAAACCTTAGAGGTGGTTAAAAATCTCAGCAGATCCCACATCCCACCTCCCACCTGTTACCAAGAACAGTCCCACATTCAAGGTCAATTAAATCGCCTTTCTCCACCATTCTGATGCTCAGTTCTTCAACAGATTATCCCGACAATGCCTAAATGCACTGAGATGCTGCTTTGTGATGGCCGATTGGATATTTGCATTAACAAGCAGTTAAACAGGTGTACCTAATAAAGTAGGCAAAGCAAATTCATTTTAACAGATCTTTATTAATATTACACAGTATTTATATAGCGCCATCATGGTACGCAGCGCTGTACAAAGTCCATAGTCGTGTCACTAACTGTCCCTCAAAGGAGCTCACAATCTAATGTCCCTACTATAGTCATATGTTAATAATGTAGTCTAAAGGTCAATTTAGGGGGAAGCCAATTATCCTTACTTCATGTTTTTGGGATGTGGAAGGAAACCCACGCAGACACAGGGAGAACCTGCAAACTCCATGCAGATAGTGTCCTGGCTGGGATTCTAACCTAGGACCTAGATCTACTAAATAGTGCTAAAGTGTGGCTGGCTGACTACACTCTGGCTGTCTACACGTCTTTCCTACCACTATCCACCAACACAAGAAACTACTTATGATACCCCCATGAATTTGTAACATACAGATTTCGAATAATCTTAAATCCTTTGACTTCAAATAGAAACTACAACATTTTTTAAAACACCCAGAATGTTCTCCCATGGATGCATGGGAAGGGCCGGATCTGATAGTGGAGATTTTTTATCACAAAGTAATTTTGTGTGTGATATGAAAACCGCAGAGTAATGTATCACCATCTAGCCTAAGAAGTATGTTAGTCGAGGAACTTGTTTTGTTGGACTTTGCTAATATGTTCATTAAAATATAATCTTCATTTTACTTATATCACTGCCTACAAAAGCCTGTTCTTTCTTCTTCGTTCTGTTCTGAGACATATGTTTAACCACACAGGCTAGACTAATATATCCTATATAACTGAAGTGCTCGGAGTGCTTTAAAAGTGAACTCCACAAAGTTGTTTCCTGGATGCCGCATAGCAGTCTCCCCTTCTTCGATGAAGCTGCCTATGGCTCAGTGCTGGTCTGCAGTTGAAATAAGACATGAAATCTGTGCACAATGAATGATTTGTAAAGACAAGATTTCTTTGCATGAAAGACATTATCCTTGGAAAAATAAGTTTGGAACATTATCATTCATGAAATGTTGAAAGGAAAAGCTTAGTAGTTGTCTTTTTAATATTTTAAAGTTTATCAGTACCCAAAACATTTTATGGTTTTTAGATAGTGTGATGAAGGATTAGAACGTCTACAGTTGCACTCTAGTTGGAGGCTCCGTTGAAGAATTTCCTTCACTTTCTGTCTGGTAAAAATAGACGTCTAATCAGGACAGCAAAGGAAAACTCAAAGCAACAGAAGTAAAAATGCATTTTTAAAGTTAAGTAGGTGAATGCTAGAATTATGTATGCACTTTTTATTGTTCACAATTTACTTGTTGCAGATTTGTTCCTCACTTCTGCCTGGTAAAAAGTTGTCACAAGAATAAAATAAAATGAAAAGAAATATCGTTAATGAATCCTCAGATTCATCCATAACATAAAAAAAAATTTGTGCATATAGTATAAACACTTTAATTCAAAGATATTTTATTTCTTGACATATGCTCTGTAAGAATTGACAGCTTCCTAATAGTTTTAGCATATCTGTGAAAAATACAGGCATACAGTTTATGTCTGAGACCTAAAAACTTATGTCTTCTTGCATTGACAGTATTCTCCTCAGAATTTTTTTTAAGCTCAGTGGTAATAAACTGTAGGCGTGTGTTGGCCCAGTATTGTGACCCAAGTTGTCAGTAACCACCCAAAAACAGCCAGGTGCTCACTGGAAAGTGCCGGGTGGTGTGCCCAGCTAAAAGAGGCTAGGGAGACCACTGCTATGTACAGTATGTGCATGCGCTACATCTTCTATGATAAGAGAGTTGGTTTCAGCAGGGAGACCACAAAGGGAATATAAATCATGCAATCACTTTTCTATAATGTATTTTTATTCTCCACACAGATCTTTGGCTGTGTTCCCCATTTAGCTGCTATGACTGCTGCAGCAGCCTCTGAAGAGGGCAATGTGTCTGTTGTGGTTCGTGTCCGCCCGCCAAACACGCGTGAGCAAGAAGGGAATCAATATCCAGCTGTACAAGTTGTGGACCACAACATTCTAGTGTTTGACCCAGATGAACCCGAGACTTCGAACGTCTTTTCTGGTTTGCGAAGTCACGAGGGAACCAGGCGCAAAGGGAAAGATTTGAAATTCATCTTCGACCGCGTTTTTGGAGAGCAGAGCAGACAACAAGAAGTCTTCGAGCACACAACTAAGCCGATTATTGATGGTGTATTAAATGGATACAATTGTTCTGGTAAGAAACAAATCATTACAATAATGTGTTAATGCCTTTTGAGGTTTCTAAAAATTTTATTTGAATTATTTTAAAGGAAAATTTTCAAATCATGAAAAATGTTACATGGGGCTTTGCAGATGAAAAAATGTCTGCATTAGGCTCACTGCATATAAAAACTGTCCAAAAACAAAAGTATTTGTGCTATTCTTTATCCACCAGCCTGGTCCCAGGTTCAAGTAGAGTTGGAATGGTTGTTTGTTGGAACACCCTGGGCTTATGCACAGAATGTTATCATGCAGATGTATAATGTGCACCCCAATCTGACACCTTTACTTCTTGCCACAGATTTGACTATATTTGCCTATCGCCATGTTTTAAACAGTGTTCTGCACACTTACAAAATTGTCTGTGTGTAGGGGTAAAAAAAAATATATATTTTTCCATAAACACCTCAGTACTCTGGGGCTGTTTTTTTTTTTACCATCTTTTTCTTCTTTTTGTATGTAGTGTTTGCTTATGGAGCTACAGGTGCAGGGAAGACGCACACAATGTTGGGAAGCGCAGCTGACCCTGGAGTGATGTATTTAACTATGGTGGAGCTTTACCAGCGCATTGAAGCAATCAAAGAAGAGAAGTCTTGTGAAGTGGTCATCTCTTATCTTGAGGTGTGTTCTGCTTGATAAAAAAAAAAAAAAAAGCTTGTGATCTATATCATACTCCGCAACATTAGGTACAGGACAAGGTCCTTTAGTACCCAAGATGAAAAGGCCAGATTACTTCCACTCCCAGAGCTATGAACTACCTCAGTGGTGTAGGTTGCAAGTCCTTTCCTTTCCTCATCTCCCCAAATTGGATATTAACATTTAAATTGGTGAAGAATGGAATCGGGGTAGAAATATCAAAATTAGTATTTCCTTAAATAATATAAGTTGATCCCTTAGTGTTTTGGATTTGAAGTGTTCTCCCCAGCCTCTTGTAGCTGGTTGCACCACAGGGTCACAAAACAGGGGTCGCTACCCACCTACAGCTTCTTCCCAACCAGCTTAAGAAACTTTCTTGGGAGAATACTTATCTGATTCACGTTATAGTGTCGATCAAGTGTAGCTTGTTTATTCATATTCAACAACCTGTTGGAAATCTTTCCTTTGCTTAACCTCTGGTAAAAAGGGGGCTCCCTATTCCCAGACATCTGGAAGCAGTTTAATTCAGACACCTAAGACTTTTTATTTCTTGTACCTACAAAAAGGAAAGTCAGGACTAATAAAATTTTTAGTAAAAGTTTGCAGTTTCTTTTTTTTCCGGTAAATCTAGAATTGAATTGAGAAGCATTTTTAAGTGTAAAAATTCAGTCTGACTTTTTTAGGTGACCTATACATTTACGAGTTGCCTGCATCTTCACCATACTTAAGGCCAGCAGGGATATTTCAGTTTAGTGATTGCTGTAGGGGCAGTAAGAGGGTCCCTGGTTTCTGGCTCTGTTCATGGCACATGTAATTCATCATCTTTTTTTGCCATTAAGTTAATGAAAGCCATAGTCCACAAGCAGTAGTGGATTGTGTCCTACATACTTATGACAGAGGGAGTGTCTCTTGTGCACCTTTTTCAGGGCTTGCCTAATTTTTGAGATGTGAACTGGTGATAAACTGGTGAAAAATTGATTTTGCTGCTTTTAGTAACCGAGACTAGGGGATTCTACAGAGTGCATAATAATTCAAAAGCTGGTCAATAGCTACCTCATTACTCTACATACACCACTATCACAACATAAAATTGTGGGACTTTTTAGGTACTCACATCAATCTCTCTATAAAATCATCAACTTTTATTTACAATTACACATCAATAAAATGTATAAGACATGTTTTTTTCTTACCTCCATGAGGTAAGGTTTCAATATTTAAATTTGTTTCAATGGGCCTGGTTTAATAAATATCTCCAAGGCCAGAGAGGATACACTTTCATCAGTGAAGTTGGATGATCCAGCAAAACTGGAATGGATTTCTTCAAAGTAATTTGCTAGCACATGTTTTGAATCCTGGCCCTGATCCATTCCAGGTTTGCTGGATCACCAAGCTTCACTGATGAAAGTGTATCCTCTCTGGCCCCTTAGAGCTTTATTAAATCAGACCAAATGCTTTTCAATGTCCTTATAAATGTGTTTTCAAATACTTTGCAGTTTCTTTCTATGAGTTTTTTTTTTCATTTGCTTCCTCGGGAAAGACAACCGACACATCACAATCTATAAATACAAACAAACAATTGTTTATATCAGTACAATCATATCAACCAATACTATTTTGTGGATACAACTGACTGTTTATAACGTCCAACAATCCAAAAATATCTGCTCCACAGAACTTTTATGGTCCTTCCTAATTGGAATACATACCCTCAGTGGTATATTTATTTTATTTCTACAAATTTCAGTTTGTTGTGTTTAGTGTTCAAATTTTTCTTTCTTTTTTTTTTTTATGACTTCTTTAGTGTTCAGAATGAGTGGGTGTTTAGGAGATTTAACAGGGCAGGGACTCATTCAATCCAAAGGTACACAAAAAGTTGCACGCTGTTCAGAATAAATGATGTATTATTTTCTGTAAAACTTTATAAACTGTTGCAAGCTGCTAATCTATTTATAATGTATGCTCATGTTTTACTTTGGTTTTTTGCCATCAGGTGTACAATGAACAGATTCAGGATCTGTTGGAACCCAAAGGTTTTCTGGCAATTAGAGAAGATCCACAGAAAGGAGTTGTAGTTCAGGGTCTTTCTTTCCACCAAGTAAGTTAAAATGTTGTTTCACCATGTTCTCTTTCTAAAGAAGTTGTAAACACGTGAGAAAGCATACTTTCCCACATTTTATTGTTTTATTTGGTTTTGCTTAGAATGTACAATGAGCTGCACACAAGTACTTCAAGGCCCAATAAATTACTCTCTCAGGCATGGGAGATGCATCATTTCAAACAGCCAATCAAAATAGCCAAAGAGTGAGAGAAGGCGACTTTAGTACTGCTTAAAATGCAAGCAGTAGGAGTTCCTAAATTTGTATCAGCCTCACATAAAACTCTGCACAAGAACACTCCAACTTAGCAAGACTAGTAGATATTTGGCTCGGCCACTTGCACATATGTGGAGAAGCGTTCTAACAGAAAGAGAAAGCAGATCAGGATGGATGATCCTAATGATTTGCCACTTTCCCTTCATTGCCCAGCCAATGGGTTGTTGCTTTAGTGAAGATAGAGATTCTTGTTTAAGTGTGCACTTTGTTAAAGTCTTGAAGAGGATGAATGGTATTTTTTTGCATATTTTTTTACTGACTTGTAATGCTAAATACTAAAGAATTAAATATTTTATATGTGTGTGTTTTTAATGTGTAAAGATGTGATTAACCACATCAACAAACAGCTGACATACATACCCAAGTACACTAATAATTTTACCTTTCCATAGATGCGTGATTACCTTGATTCTGTAGCCTCGGGCATTTGTTTAGATCCTGGCTTGAAAATCTGTTCTTTGGTCATACATGTGATGAAGCTTTTATCAAGGTTGTCTCATGACCATCTTGGGCCTTGGGACACCCCCAAGGAAGTCTACATGAAGCTACTGTGCAGAAGCATTCAGTACACAGTTTTACGAGAAGGATTGTATAAAAAAAGAACACTGGAATGTGTGGCTGCAGGATCAAGATAAATATGAATCTGAGATAAAGTTAAATGATCCTTAAGTATGCACCGTTTCCTCCCCTACATACAGAGGCTGCCAACAAGCATACTGTTGTGTGTGAGATGCTTAGTGTTTTGTACATGTTTTCTTCCAACTTCATTCATAATCCAATTATCCAAATTCCTAAAGTAATCATGTAGATTAGTGCAAATTAAATTAGTGTAAATTAGAAGTATTGCATGTGGCACTTTACAAACTGAGTTTGCTGTGCACCTTCCATACCCTTTTTTTTCCTGTTGATAAATTAGGGTCTTACAATTGCTTAGCACCTACTTTCCTCCTCATGTGGACACATAGGGTTTCCACTGTACACTGTATAAAACCTTGCTTTTATATGTTGTTTGATTTTTGCTTTTAGCTGGCCTTGCCTTGTTTAATCTGTAAAGAGGGCATTTACTGAGAGATTGTATGCAGTTAGCTGCATGCTTATTTAGAACATGTGATTGAAATTATTAAAGCCACAATATTAGCGATACACCCAGTCTATTAGCATTTTTAGAATAAATTGAGCAAGGACAACTTTCATAAACTCTGTGATATAAACCATTGGTCTATAGCTGGGTTGTTCAACTTCAGTCCTTGAAGACCAAATATAGGCCAGTATTTTCATATAGACAGTCATTTTTTGGCTTTTTGCAAACCACACTATTTTACATTTACTGCTGTAAAAATGTGTGTGAATCCTGGTCCTCAAGGAATTACTTACAGCCCCAATTAATTAGTAAAGCTTCATGTAAAATGTATTATGAAATCTACCAAAAGTCATTATGATTTTTCTTTTTAAGATGTTTTGTTAGTAATGCCAAGGTATGGGCTGCTTCCCTACAGCTATTAAAAATGTTCTTGTTTGTATTTATCCAGTATGAGAAATTCTTTGCACAGCCAGATATCCCCTTTTACAAACAAGTCCAGTTCTGTAATAATTTATACACCATCTGCTTTAGTTCCTCTATGCCTTTGACACATGTTTTTATCTTCCTGATGTAATTGGTTCTGCTCAGATATACATCTATGAAGGCTTCATGGTAACTTCACTGGAGGTTTTGCCCCTGGTCTTGTTCCATTATACCATTGTACCATTGTGCTTGGATGCAAAGCCTCACTGAGACCTTTTAGCAGTTAGATCTTCTTAAAGGTTCGGTTTAGCCAAAACTTGGTTGGTTGTATTTGGTGGTGGGATTAGAGATTGCTTTCTTTGACCTATAACCCACTGAGGTTATTGAAAAGACAGATCTCTATCCCCGTTGCAACACATGTTCTTTAACATTAGTGGAACTATAACATGAAGGAAAAAGCCTGAAACTCTGAAAGGAGGTCTTACTTCATGCCCTAGATATTATAGAAATTTTGTGTTTCTGTTCATTTGTTTTTGGAGATGTACACAAGACAGTAGGAAGACCTTCTGTTTCTATAGACTGTGAAAGAAGGTCTTGTCCATTCCCCCAGCCTATTATTGGAGGAGAAGCTGCAAACTGATAAGGTAGTATTTAATGTTGGGCTTGGGTTGAACTTGGGTTTCTTCTCCTGTCAACATATTTGGCTACTTGTGCAGCTTTTTCCTCAAGTTTTTTCCAGTCTTGAGTTTTTTTGTCCAGTGGGATAGCAAATGATTGCTGAGTTGATGGCTTTTTCATTTGGTCAGACATGTCCTTGGACTACATGGTTTAGGCATCCGGTTCATCTCTTAAATGAGACCGTTTACATTTCACCAAACCTTGATATTAATAGCTACAATCTCCTGCAGTCAAGTCTTTTAATTGTATTTCTAATTGTGAAATAGCACTTACCTGGCACTAAGTTTGATCTTTTATTAGTAGTTGCCTACAACCTCAGTAAATGTTAAAATACATCTACAGTAGGATGACAGGTTTGTGTTTGTAATACCGGTTTGTAATGTCTCCATTTTTTTTCCCTCTAAATTAACGTGAAGCCCAAATCTGCAGAACAGCTACTCCAAATGTTAGCAAATGGGAACCTTAACCGCACTCAGCATCCAACAGATGCCAATGCTTCTTCATCTCGATCACATGCTGTTTTTCAGGTAATGTTTTGCTTATTTTGTCCAAGTGTTGGTGTTCTGTAAAGTGAATACGTGAATAAGTGTGGTTGCCTTTGCCAGTGGCTACAAATAAATTGATAAGTATAGATGAAGCTTAATAGAAGGCTAAATTGAACAAGGCAAATTTTCAAAGCAACCATGGTTTTCAGCATCTTTTGTTCCTCCTTTTGGTGTCACACAGTCAGAATGGTACATCAGGGAGGCACTGAATTGCACAAATATCAATCTGCAAGAGGTGGGATCTGGGAGGTAGCATAGAGACATGGCGATTACCGCAATGTATATAGAAAAATAAGTACCTAAGCTAATAAATCAACTTATACCCAAGTATATTTATAAATGTATATTTATAGTTTAAAAGGAGGTTTTGTAACACAAAAAAGACCAAAGAACAGGACTGGTAGATAAGGAAGGAAGCTCTCATTATTAGACTATTCTGAAGAGAAAGCCAAAAGCTTACACAACCCACTTTGCTCCTCTTCTATCTAAAATATTTACTGTTGTGAATGCTAAACCTTTTATTATGCATATATAAAATCCTTTATCATTACACTTTGAGCCATGTGTTAGGGTCATGATACGAAGATGACTGGTTCTATTTTTGAAGTAGCAGAAATTGTATTCACACCAAATGTATTGTCATTTCTTTCAGATCTACGTTAAACAGCAAGACCGCACAGCAAGCATCAGTCAGGACATCCGTGTAGCTAAGATGAGTCTTATTGACCTGGCTGGGTCTGAAAGAGCTTCTTCTACAAATGCCAAAGGAGAGCGCCTCAGGGAAGGTGCCAACATCAATCGCTCTCTTCTTGCTCTCATAAACGTCATTAATGCACTAGCTGATGCCAAGGTACCTTCTGTCCCCTGCACACATATGGCCATTCTGATTGTTGTCATATGGGTTGCATGTTTGATTAATACCTTGTTATTTTTGGGACTTATGAAAAGCCTCTAGTGTCTGTTCTGTGTTAATTTAATCTACAGTTCCTGGGCAAAAAGCAAACGCAGAATGTTGTTTTCCTGGCCTAGGTTGCTCTGACACTGGGCATAGGCTAATTGTGTTTACGTTCCACAACAGTTTACAAACTTGGAATCTTCCACAACAGCAGGCTTTAAGGATAACATAACATCCTCGAGGACATGTGTTTCTGTTTTGAGATTTATTTTATTAGGTTTGTAGAACTTGGGGGAGAATGTGCCGCTTGAAAATATCACTTATAAAGTTTAATTATACATGAAATATCTGCATTCCCCCCTTTATTAAAACCCCTCAAAATTTTCACAAAGGACTTTTTATCACTGCATATGCAGTAATTGAAGTAACCAGCATACGGCTCATATTTCAAAGCTGGACTCCAGGAAGATAAAAAACAATGCATTTATATACATTTAAGAGTATTTTAATCACAACTAGGGTAAGTACCCCCCTCCCCCAATTAGCCTTTTTTATTGTATAGCAGGGAGTACACATTTGTTGACAGCATATTGAGAGCAGGATGACAACTCATTGTGCCTCTGTTCCCCCATTTTCCAATTAACAAGCTGAAAACATGTCTGTGTTTCCAGCATGACTGAATTATAAACTTTTGGCAGCTAAATTTATTTAATTTTGGTAAATAATTAAATGTTTAAAAAAACAATATTTAACAGTTGCTCTTCTAATTATTAGCTGGCTCCAGGAAGATGCTCATTTACCAAAGCAAAGTCAGAATGTAAACATGTTTACTTTTTTGAAGGATAAAGGATGTATTTTACCTTTGGGTATTCTGCCACCTGCAAGAGGATTGCACAATGGTAAAGAATAAAAAAAACTGTAGTCTAGCACAGGATAACACTTCTACTGTTAGAATTCCTCAATTCTTACCTGTTCTTTCAGGAAGATAAATACAGTATATTGTTTTCTTCTAATCCTGTTTTTTCAAAACCTTTCTGCTATTGCTGGTCTTTTCAATACGGTTGTCTGCCACAGCCATTCCCAACATTCTCGGCTCTTTCCCACCATAGAGTGTTAAGAAAGCATCTCCAAACTGCTGCAGCTGCGTGGATATAACTACAAAAAATTCCAGTCTTTTGTCTGTTTTGGGTGCCTACCTACATTGACCACCTTTTTTCAAACTTGTTCTACTTAGTTTACCCCCACTGAGGAACTGAAAGGGGCTTGCTTTCAAAAAGGTGACCATTATATTAGAAGAGGATGTTCTACATGTAAAGACCTGACCGTTTAACTGATGGGTCCCCCACTTCTTTACAAAGTGTGTGTGGGGAGGGGTGGCAGGGGGTTGTTAACCTTTGCAGGCACCTTATTAGTTTGCCTCCCAGATTCTTAGATTTAGGAGGTGTTATTCCAAAGAAATTAACTAAACTCTTGCTCTTCACCCCATCTTCTGTTCCTTACTTTCAACTTTCCATTGTCACCACACTCATTAGTAGATCTCATTCAAGGTCTACTGGACTAAGGTATCATTGCTTCAGTTCTTGCAGTGTAATGGCTTTACACATTTTTTAACTTTAACTGGAGGTTTTGTGGAAGTTTAAGACACTTACAGTTCCTCATCCTTCTAGTCCACCAACTTTTTTCTTTTTACAGTTTGTCGTGGTACCAGTTTGTGTCCCTGCTTTTTGATCTTGTTGACCAGAGTGCTGGTAACCATGTTGGTCCCATTACACTCTCATGGTATCACTATTGTGAGCTATTTCTGATGAGGGAACAATTTGCAGGGGTTCCATTGCCAAGTGTCATTTTGATTGTTCAGTTGTCACAGTCATCTGATTTGTTCCGAAACCTTGGGAAGTTAGTGCTGGAATCCTCTTTGTCTGGATACCTTTCAGGCCAGATTCCGGTCCTTCAGTCTGGAATTGTATGCATCATTGTTTTTGCAAAGGATTAGTGGATCTGTTGTTAGCCTCCTTTAAGGCAGTGCCTTCTGTATAGTTTCACTGCAGACTGTTTCAGCACTTCACTGGTATAGTATGACAAGTTGTTTGACAGAGGCAAATATGCTATATCAATCCAGTAAGGCTCCTGGCAGTTGCTTCATGGTCTGTAGCATATTGTTAGATAGAAATGTTGTTTGCATCTCTGAATTGGTAATTCTAATTATGCTCAAGCATAGGAAGACTTTCTGTAAGGTTTACAATGCTCTAGAGTTATTCATTATTCAGACTGCCAGGGAGGTTAAAGCATCTTCAAAACTTACAGTACCAATTAAAGAGGGTTTTCCTGTCTCTGTCCAGATATAACACAATAGATATGCGACTGTTTAAAGTCTTTTTTTCACATTGTCATGCTGCCACCTGGTCTTCTGTTCACTTGTTATCTAAATTCAAGCAATTTGGATGTTGTGGACTCATTTATTGCCAACTTCAGGCATAAGATCATTCAGGTGGTTTTCCAAGCTGCAGACAGTCCCTATTTTTCTGGGGTGAGGGGGGCTATTAGTGGTGTTGCACCCCTCCTTTCAGTTGGACTGCTTTGGGCAAGTAAAAGATTTTCTATGTCCCTCAGAGGATGGAAAAGAAAACAGGATATTTGTACTCTAATTAAAATTTGCCCTTTTCTTGCTGTCCACTGGGAGAAACGGGTCAGACCTTCCTGTATGTAAGATAATGATTTTGGTATGGTACTGTTTTGCTATATCCCGATAATAGGAATAGTTCTCCATGGTTGGCCTATACATTTTTTTCTTTGCTTCCTGTCCTCCTGTATGCAGCAGTGTAGGAATTTCCTGTGTCCCTTAGTGGATTCAAGAAAAAGGATTTTATAGTGAATACAAAATTTCTGTCTTTATTTACTTGCAAGACCTAGGTCTGTTCTTGTCTCCTTTGCTAAATCTAGTGACAGGCCGCCCAAGCATGCACATTCTTGGACTTTTTATTTATTTGTTTTTGGTCAGTAAATTTGCAATTTATCAATTTTCATGTCTGGTTATATTGTAATTACTGTATTATACCGCAGTGGTCCCAAAGCGTTTGGACGTCACGGACCACTACATTTACGGACTCCACCCATATGCGGGGAGCCGTGTGCCACTCAAAGGGGAAGAAACTTCCCCCAGAGTGACGTCATGATGCCAGAACCTTGCTCACTCAGGCCTGCGATAAGAGAGTGCCCACTGCCCTGAGCCTGCGATGCATAAGGGAGCCATGGTCAACGGCTCTGGCTGGTGAACCCTCCCAAGTCCTTCTCCTGACCCCACTGGCAGAGATGGGGACCACTGGTTGGAGACCACTGTTATACCGTATTAATAGGGACCTGAATATACAGTAAAGCCTGGCCAGTAAGAGCACTTATCTGGTCATTATGGGACAAGGTGCAGGGAGTTGTGCAGAATCTAGCTCAGAAGTTAGATTACTAGTGACAAAGTAAAACTAAATTTAAAAAAGTGCAGGCTATAGCCAGAAAGGGCATTAAGTCAGTAAATGGGGTTTTCTGGCTGATCAAGGTATTATTGGACACCTTCTGTGGGCTGGTAACTTGCAGAATTTGTTGATTTTTTTTTTTTTTTTTCTATAACCTAGAGTAAGAAGGCTCACATCCCCTACAGAGATAGTAAACTCACCCGACTTTTGAAAGACTCTATTGGAGGAAACTGCAGGACAGTGATGATTGCTGCCATCAGCCCGTCTTCTTTGAGTTATGATGATACGTACAATACACTTAAATATGCCAATCGTGCCAAAGAGATTAAACTCTCGGTGAGTAGCTATCAGTTCTATAAACAATAGTTTTGTTTTTTTAATTTGATTAAAGTCTTTCTGAATCTTCGGTAGCATGTGGTTAACATATGGTGACCTTTTCCTCATTACTAAAAGGCATTCAGTGTTATTCAATAAAGACATGTGATTCTTAGGGCAAAGCTTTTCTTCCAAATTTAATTGAATAGAAAGAGATTGCTCAGTAGGCACACAAATACAGGCAGCTAAAATTATTTAAAACTTTGTATTTCTTGCAAAAATGTGAGATTGGCTCCTCCCCTTTGTGCTTCCTGATAGTTCTGTTGGTGCTTAGAACTGTTACTTGGTTAGTTCTCTAAAAACTGCTTTATAATACTTAACATAGACAGTGAGCCTACATTGTACATATGTTAATGTAAACAAGATATG
Source organism: Pyxicephalus adspersus (assembly GCF_032062135.1). NCBI lineage: Eukaryota > Metazoa > Chordata > Amphibia > Anura > Pyxicephalidae > Pyxicephalus > Pyxicephalus adspersus. Next base: position 15,022,320 of record NC_092868.1, read on the forward strand.
AGAATATCTGCTCTCTGCTAGTGCTCTCCCCAGAAATATATTCGGGTGGTTAGATCCTGTAGCTGGTGGGTCAAAGTAGCCAGGGCAACACACAACAAGTTTTTCAGGATGTTAACAGCAGTTACACAGCTAATGTACACTAAGCCTCATACAGTAAACCAGGGCTCACCTGTGTGCAGCGCATAGTTACTGATCTGTACTTGCATTTAGAAGCTTGTTGGTCTGTTCCCAAAGGATGCAGCGTGGAAAAGATACAAAGTATAAATCTTTACACAAAGCCCAGTCTAAGCTAATGACGATTGGCTACAGAATATTGCTGAGCAGTACTCCCAGCCAATAGGGGCTGGGAAGAACACTAATGTCCAAAGATTGTTCTACAAGCTATTGAATCATGGAGTCCGCTTTGTTTTCCACACTTGACTTCTCCATTTTGGCTTATATAAAAAAATAATGGTACAGTGAAATCTGTGTTTAACACCTGAGAGTATATTTAAATAATTTTAGAGCCTGCTAGGGGATATCCAGTGGGGACACTGTAGTTTTTACAGGACAGAAGGGTTTTAACCCTTCCCCATCCTATCCAAAACTAAAAGAGTATTAAACTGGCACAGTTTATTTGCTAGCTGTCTTCTAATTGAATCTACTGAAGACACATATGCTAAGATGGCATATTATAAAATTTAGCTATGATGGTAGCTAAAAGTACCTGTTAAAATAATTTTCTTTATGTATTGATCTTGTGTAGCTGAAGAGCAATGTGATCAACCTGGATTGCCATATCAGCAAATATGCAGCTGTGTGTGAGGAGCTGAAAGCTGAGGTAAAGTTATCATCCTGTTTTTCTTAAGAGCCTTTTAGCTTTCCTTGGCAGGGTTTATATGCAGATGAATTATTCTACGTGTATATATTTTCTTAAAATCAGGTTGCTGAACTTAAAGCAAAATTACAATATTATGAAAATAAGGAGTCCACACTGGAGCAAACTGATTCTTTACCTCTGTGTGATAGCCTTGAACAGACAACACCACCCAGGTAATATTTTCTTTGTTTTCTCACGGATATCAAATGTTTTCAAATTTTATTTGTTGCCAGTTGTAATATAAATATTACATCTCAAAATATTAAAAATCACTAATAAATATAGGTATTACATTTTGAATGCTTGTTCACAGCAGTTGCATTGAGCAGTGTTGGGCAGTGTTGCCCAATGCAGTTTCAATACTTGGACAAAACAAATCTAGATGTCAATATTAATGTTTTTTTTTATGCATTCTTATATGCTTCTGGTGTAAGCAAGCGTAAACTTTGAAAAGTGCCTTTTAAATGGTGCATAAATATATACTGGCTTCCTGTTATCTCCTTCACAGCAGTATTCAGGCTAGGATAGGAGCAAATTCTTACATACAGGACTGGCTGACAAGAAGGAGAACAAGGTTATGACATCAGTGAGATTTGATTGTCCAGTTAGAAGGTTGAGGTTTGTTTGGTTCTTTGTGTTGCTTGTCTGACTTGAAATAAAAAATAATTAGAAACCTGAACAGATACATCAAAACAGTTTGCTTGGTAGTCCAACTCATTTTTTTAATATTACAACTGTAATGCATTAGGCGTTGTACACACGTGTAATAATTGTCCTTTCCAACGACAAATGACTGCACGATGCATGAACGAACGCTGTACATACAGCACTGCTCTGCTCTTTAGAGAGGGGAGAGAGCGACAGGACAGCACCCTGCTGCGTTCTCCCTCCCTTCACTTCCATTACAATTGTTTGTCGTCCGTGGGTCCGCCAGGGCGGTCGTATGGGCCACAGGCACTGTACACACGCAAGATTATCGTCCAGTATCGGCCCTAAGACGATTATCGGACGAGAACCATTGCACGTATGTACCTAGCCTTAATAACCAACATGCATATTATACTAAATTCTGTGTTTTTGTTTTCAAATCAAAGCTAATCACAGGCTACCTACACATGCCAGATGATTCTCTTCCAACTATCGCTTCAGGGCTGGTATTGAATGAGAATTTGACGTGTGTCTGTGCATCATTCACCTTCCAGTCTTTTGTCATTGGAAAGGATCGTGAAAGATCCAAGGTATACTGTATATAAACTTTTTGTTTAATTTTATGAACTTTTTTTTTTGTAATTAGAGCAAACAGAGGGGGAGGGAGTATAGGGAAAGCCAGAAGATCTACCTAAACTTTTTTCTGTGTTCCCACTTGAGGGACACAGATTCTAAGTACTTGGAAGGGGATAGTTGGTTGGAGTTTAAAGCAGAAATCATACTTGCCTTTAATCCCGCAGATCCCTCGATGGCGCTGGACCTTCCCTCAATCTGGTCCTGCGTCGTCCTAGAATTCTTTGTGCCAGGCACCTCTATGTTTGCTTTTCTCTTCTGGTCTTTTTGCTGTGTCACTCAATCTTGCATTGCCCAGGTGCGAGATCAGGTGACGTAGCCCGCTATCCAGGGTAAAAAAAGAGAGCCGATCTCACTGCGCAGGTGTGATATCTGCATTTCCTTACCCTTAGTGGAAAAAATGCCCCTTCTGCTCATGCCAGAGAGGTATAGGCAGAAGGAGCAGCCAGAGCCTCCCAGGATGCGTTAAGTAGGTATCCTGATAGGCTTGGCGCTCCCATTCAGTCTTTTTTAAATCAATTACATTTTTACTTTACATATAAGGGGGGGCTACCTTTTTATGTAAAATAAACATGTTGAGTTTAGATCCCCCTTAAATAATTGGGCTAAGGACACTGCCAAGAGTCAGTAGCATACCATTCAGCATGGTTAAAAAAAACAAATTTGTTCATCCATTTATCATGCTATTTGTAGCGCTACTGTGTAATACAGGACCAGCCGAAGTGTTATCATGCATTATGCTGTGAATGTTTAAACTTTGCACTGGTCTTCAATTTGTTGTTTTGCCTAATGACAGTAACAGTCCATCCAGTGTAGCTGGGACCATTTAGCTGAAATGCGTTACATATGCACAAGCTGCTCCTCTTTAAGTTATGTGCCCCCCTCCTTTTCAGTCCTCGCTATTACGATTGGATCTGGAACATGTAAAACAAAATACATAAAAATCACAGGGTAAGCACAGGATGCTTAGCATTTTGCTTTGTTCTCCTAAAATGTTTCATTTTAGTTTGGCATTTTAAAATTTTTATTATTACGTTTACCGCATGGAAGAATTTATTTCCAGCTGAGTAATGCGTCTTATCCCTTTTTATACCCTTCTTAAGTGTCTCAACAAATGATTTTCTCTGATTTTTTTTTTTTTTTTTTTTATGTCTACACATTGTGCTGTTTACACTGTTTCTTGGATGCTGCTAAACCTAGTACTATGAGAGTTTACTGCTCATTGCTTTCAAATTGTACTTTGATCCGACTTTGCTGCAAAAATATTCTCTTTTCAGTTTGCAGTAATAGGATGATTGTGTAACATAGAAACTCCCCATGCATACTTGGTGTTGTGTATAATGCAAGAGTTTATAAGAAATTTGTTTTAAGCATCCTTGGGATCTGCACAGCACATGTGGGTCCCACCTATTTTGGGACCGCTCCCCAGAGTTCCCCCATTTCTTACACTTACTACTGGTTCTTTTAGAGTTTCAGAAAATGTTATCTTTTCCTGAGCACCTGCCATTTGATGCTATTCTTTAAGGACTTTGAAAAAGTCAGACATATCTTTGCTACCTCAAGTGTTTGGTGGAGGTTTTCACTTTTGGGGAACACTTTTTTTATGCAGTCTACTGCTCTGGTTGATCCTGTGGTAGTCCACAACTTTAGTTGCAGTTATCCCTGCATTTAGGGATTCATTCTATTAAGAAACAGTTTGAAGGTCTTGCTTCAGTACAGTTTTGACTGCCAATCCCCACTGTTTGCCTTTACTGCTGTTGTGGGTTTGTGGATTGAATCTGGTCACTGAAATCTCCCTAAAAGACAGCAATTCTTCATTGTTCTCTGGTTTCATCACCATGAGTATGTTTTCTGCAACTTGGTTGTAGTGGTTTGTTATTGTTAATATTATAAACAATTATATAGCACCAACATAGTACGATTCAATACAGACTGGTGTGGAGGGGATGGTACATGTTAACTTGAAATTATATACCTGTTCTTATTTTCATATTCTGAATTATGATCTGATCAGAGAACTGTGGAGTTCTACACAATGTTCCAAAGGGGTTAGTTTTATTTAAAGGTTTTTAGGAAACTAAAGTTTAGATGAACATTCTTGAGTTTGAGGAATAATCCATACATGTCATTTTAAAGTAAAGCATCAGTAGCAGTTGACTTGAATTTATATATTTATACTGGAATAGTTTCTGTATAGCTACCACCCGTAGGGTTTTATGGATTGAAGTGATAGAAGCGGAATCATCCGTTGAGAACTTTTAAGCAACTTTGGTACCGAGTCCCTCTTTCTTATTCCCAAATATGTAAAATACAAATTTAAATACAAAAAGAGTGAGTGTCAAATCCCTTTAAATGTTGCAGCAGATGTGCAAAAAGAAAAATCTGAAAACCGGAAAAATCTGGTACAAAGAACTAACTAATGCTGTGCATACATGCCAGTGGCCAAATTTGTTAAACCTCTGCTTTCATCAATTGCTGGCTTTTTACCACAATGTGGATGAGAGGCAATTAAGTACTGTTCACTATCTGCCAGGAGGTTAGTCTGTCTTGGCAAACGTTGGTCAAGTTTATTGCTGTTCATGTCCCATTCGGGAGATATATCTATTTGTACTGGTGACTTATTTCTCTGCAGGCAGAAAAAATTATAAGAGTTGTCCCCAGTACATGAGTTAGGCGGAGATCTTCCAATGGAGACAGGGAAAATTCTCTAAGAGCGAAATTCATGTCCCTTTGCATTCATGTCTCTAACATCTAGTTGTATCCTTGGCATGGGAGAGAAATTTTACTCAACAGTAAATGGTTTTTAAGCCTCTCTCTCTCTCTCTGTGCTCCCTCCTTCCTCTTGGTATCCCTCCATGTACCACGTGACCACACCCTCCGAAGAAGCCAATAGGGCTTACTTTCGGGGGAGGGCTTATATTTCACCTTTGCATGATTAGCATGCTGGGGCTTACTTTCGGGGTAGGTCTTATTTTCGGGGAAACACAGTACGTACTAAATATTGGATTTCAATCGACTGGCCTTTTTTAAAATAAAAGTCTTAACGACCATTTCCATTAAAACGGATCCCTCTTGGGCATGGTGTTATTCCATTAGAAGTCTCCCCGGCTGTTTTGGACTGGCAGGAATATGTTCACATGATCCTGGCATAGTTTTGTCACTCTAGAACAGCTAAGTTGCCATTGTTACTGGGCCGGGTTACAGACTTTGTGTACAGATAGTTTTGTACAGTGGATAGTCCAATATAATGACACAGGAGGAGTCAGACCCTGTCCTACAACTCCTAAAAGAGGAAAAACGTGTGAACTTTCAATTTTGTAATTGTGTCTTGCAAATGTGTATTACTTGATATTTTTGTTTTCATTTCAACAGGCTACATAAGCCCTTGGATACTTCCAGTCCTGAGCGAGGCATCAAGACTCATCTACAGTCACTGAGCCAGCAGAGTTCTGGACATCCATTAAATAAGAAGGAGGTTCTTAATGGAAATGGAGAGAAAGAGGTAAATGTGGGAGAGAAAGTGGTATACGTGTATGCACTATATGAATAGTAGAACACAAAGTTGCCTATGGTTGCAATCCTAGTGAAATGACCAGTGCCTTTTTTTCTTATAATTACAGTAGCAAATTTATTTAAAGGACTGACCAGTATAGTATGTCAATATGATAAAATTAAGTAGCATGTTCATATTGCTTATACAGTTTTAGAAATATCTTGCAATTTTACACTTTGCACCACAATTTTTTTTTAATCTGGTTCAGTTATATGTAATTTTTTTAGATGTGATTTATGACCTCCAGTATAACGTCTGTTAGAGAGGGAAGTAAAGCTAGGATATTTGTGATCCATGAAAAGCAAGGGAGTTTGACTACCTCGCTTCCGAGGAGATATCTGTGCACAGATAGCTTGTAGTTTTGACATATTTAAAGTGTGTCTGCTTCACAAACTGTGTACACAAATTATAAGGCAGGCAGTGTCCGACATCTAGGAATGTTTCTGAATGTGTGGATACATTTATGCTGTGTGTAGGAGACATCACCCTACCTAGCTCAACAGAACCTATTGTGATATATAGGGCTAAGGCATCCCTTGGGGTGATCTGAATGCCAATTTATGTCTATAGCACAGCAATTACCTCGGACCTAATGTTTTACAGATGACAAATGTATATATATATCTATGTACACGAAATCACATAGGATTACACTGTCAACATTTATTTCTTTGTGTTGGGATTATAAAATGCATAAAGAAATGCTGCTCGTTTTGGCCGGACCAGACATATTGTGGTTATTTCTAAACTCAAGTTGGGCCTAAATATTCTATCATGACAGGTTACAGATACAGTTCGCTTATTGTTTTTGGCACATTGATTTAAAGGAAAATAAAGAGGCTGCAATGTTGCTGTTATAATTCTAAAAATACTAGATGCCTGGCTGTTTTCAGTCACTGACTTGGAAAAGGAGCATTTAGATTAGAGAAAAGTAAAGCTGTAATCAGATCTGTGCTGTTGGTTTGCTGGATCACCCAGGTTCACTGATGAAAGTGTATCTTCTCCAGCTTTGGAGAGCTCAAGCCCAATGTCGGAATAAAATGTTGGATTTCTTTAACTTTCATTTTTGTTTTTTTTTAGATTAGGGTTACCAGGACAAGTTTAGGGAGTGAATTAAAAAAATTAGGCAGTAAAATCTTGACAAAATGTTACACCCTTACCTATTTTGTCAAAAACCTAAAAATAAATTATTTAGAATTTTGCATCCAGTCATTAGAATTTATCTGATGGTGCTACAAAACTGGCAATAAATAAATATATATTATATTTCAAACAAGATCAAACAAAGGTAAAGTTAGAGCCTCAGAAGATCGGCTGGACACTTGTTTCATTCATCTGATGGCTTTCGCATCTGTAAGTTGTTTGACTGTTTGAGGAAGTCATGTTTCCAGGGCTTTGTCGGTCAATTAAAGGGTTTTTTTTTGGTTGGGTTGAACAAGGTCACAATCTTAGAACACATGACTATGATTTAAGGTGTTGTTGAAATTTTTTTCAAATATACTTTTTGTTTATAACATTTTGGAGTTATATAAGAAAAAAAGGTAGAAACAAAATCAGATTTGATTCTAGTTTGATGGGTTTATCTTTATTTGCAGGTGGTTTATAAAAATAGTGCTCCAACTTCCTTTGAATAGGGTAGCAAGATATTTTTTTTGGGTTTACATTATTTATTGGGGTTATATAGAAAGTTTATTTAAAGCCCAAGTTTCAGTTTTTCTTTTCTCAATTGTAAGCTATTGTCCAATTCCTTCACAGTATTGTTGAAGAACTTTTCATTCTTTTGGAATTTAAAACTCCTGATTTTATTTTTTTTTTGTTTTATTCTTCTAGACACCAGCACTTTTTATTTTTGTCTTTGTCCCACTCTCATATATAAGTGTATGGAGTGAAATGTTCAACATAAGTATAAAGCTGGAGGAGAGTATGCAGGCATCAACATTAAAATAATTTAAAAATTACCACTAAAAACACATTAACATTTGAAAAGGTTAATGAGAGCTTTGAACTTTGAGGAAGGGTTAGCACAAAGCTTTGCTTTAAATACCTAGAGCTCACTGCTAAGCTGCTTGTTTTAAAAAATATATATATTCTTGGGCACGAAGGGTGTAAAAGGAACTGGTGATCTTGCTTTAATTAGTTGCAATGTGCACTAGGCGAGGCCTGCATTCTTGTAATTTTTTTTTCATTTTTATATATGGTTATATGATTATAAATTCTATTTTTAATTAATTTATATAAATGTCTTCCCTGAAATTGGAAAAATTGTGCAATTTATAACCCATAAAGCTTCAAACTGGACCATGTTCTGAAGGTTTGAGATGTTATTTTTAGCCTTCATTTGAAAAACAATTTGTTTGGCCTTTTCACATGCGATCTATTATTTTGTATAGAGTTAGTGATTTCAGAAGTTTTTTTAATTACTCTAGCTTTTAAAATATGAATTTGCCTATGACTTTTGCAACACCAAATAAAAAGACGATGTAAAAAAATTATGATTCAAGCAGCTGCCTGGGAAAAAAAAACATACTTACAAAACATTTTACAAATACAGACATTCAGATCAAATTAAAACGCACGTTTTCTGAATATGGGACTGGATGGGAAGCATTCAGGGTTATAGAAGACTTCAGTGATTGGATAGGAAAATCCAACTAAACCAAAATACTTTTACCAATGGATCATTTAGGATCATTTTTTTGACCTACTGGGTATTTTGAGCTGCTAACCATGAACAGATAAAGAAAGTTTTCATACCTTTTCCCGATCTGTTTATTGTTATCATTTAATAAAAAGGATTTAGTTTCTAGCTTTATATTTCTAAAACACCTCACACTACAGGGAGGACCATACTGCACCTAGCTCTCTAGTTTCCTCCGTCACAGCATTTTGTATGGGTGTACACCCCTTCACATCTGGCTGTTACGGGCATTATGTGTATTTTGCTTTTTATTGTGTTAGGTTAAAGCATTGCATTCCTTTGTCAAAGGATGCTGTCAAAATGCAATGTCTACCCCCCCCCCTTCCTTTTTTATAAATGTGTTTGTGTGTGTGTGTAGTTATATAAAATGCAATTCAACACAATATATGTTGTTATATATTAGTGGCTTACAGTTGCAAAGTTTTATGGTCAATTAAAAAAAATAAAAATAAATAAATAACAATGTAGCCAAGTGCTGTAGATGAACGTCACGAAGATAATTGGAGCCACTTTGCGGATAGGCTGACTTGCCCGAAGTTTAAATTTTCATATTTTACCAGAGTACCGTATTTTTCGGACCATAAGACGCACTTTTTTCCCCCCAGAAGTGGGGGGAAAAAGTCCCTGCGTCTTATGGTCCAAATGTATCAAAATGTATCCTTCCCAGCTGCTGTCCCGTCCCGTCTCCTGTTCAGCGTGGCCAGAGTGACTGTAAAAAACTGGTGCGTCTTATGGTCCAGTGCGTCTTATGGTCCGAAAAATACGGTATACTTTTTAACTAATTCCCCTTTGGCAGTTGGCAACAAAACAGTTATTCCACAGAGGTAATCACCGAGACGTGATCCAATCTCCAATTACATTTTATTTAGAACATTTTAAAATTCATGTGATCAAAATGGATTTTATGTTTCGGTCAAAAATGTCTCTTAATCATTGCAAGATATTTTTTTTCTGAAAACACAAAATTCTTTGAAAAAGAAGAAAGATTCCTTTTAATTGCAATTGAATGCCATTGTCTTCCTGCTGGCTTGTTTTTTAAGTAAAATTGTTCACATTGTCTATGTGTCTATATCAACCCACAAGTGTATTCTCTGTAAAAGTTATAAAATGATAAAATTAAACATACTTGTGGAAGATAGTGAAAAAAATTATTTTACATAATGCAAGGTGTACAGTATTATGAATTTTAAAGAACATTATACTAACTGTAAAGCATGGTGGTAGAAATAGTTTGGTTTGGGGTTTCATTGCTGTTTTAGAACCTGAGCCGCTTGCTGCCCTTAGGTCAACTATAAATTCTGCATCATAATAAGTATGATTGATGTAAATGTGAGGTCAATTGTCAAAAAGTTGTAGTTGAGCTGGAAATGGATCTTTCAACGTAATGAGCCAAAGCACACTAACTAATCCACCAAAGAATGTCTCAAAAGCGAAAAATGGATGGTTAAAGCCTAGTACCAATCAGAAGCCTGGTTTGAACCCCACTGAAATGTGTGTGGGAGGATGGAGGTTTAAATTAATTTCTGCTTAATGTGGAAACACCGGCTTTTTAGACCAACAATGTTACTTTTTTCACAATAGTAAATATGTCTATTCAAATAGAAATAGAATTAAGGTTGACTTATACCTAGGTGGTATAATCAGGTGTTGATTTATGGTATGCATACAGTCTTGATGCATGGATTTGAAGAAAAAAAATGTCCTGAAATACTTACAAATCCTTTCACTAAAACATTTATTTCAACAAAAATCTTCCCATAAGAAAATAGATGCATTTTTTTACTTTTCTATGCATGTTTACCTGTAGAAGCCTTCTGACCGCTCCTAGGGCCGCCATCTTAGATTACATCCACTAATTAATTACCTTTAAATGTCTGTCTTAAAACATTTTAGGCATCCTTCCCTCTGTTCAGGATGAAGTCACACGTGTTGATTGTTAAACAAGTGCTGAAACATGTTTTAATCCTTCTACTTGTTTGATGAAACTGTCAGAACTTTTACTGACATCCTAAAACAGTAGCTTGGAGGGTGCTTGCTTCATAGGCTTCAAGAATCCTTGAATGGCTTGAAAATGTTGTTCACATTTACTGAACGACTGATTTAGACTACCGTTTACAAGATTTACAAAGTATTTTTGTTTGGCTTTTACTTGACATGCTTTGCTGATCATTCTATTTCCAATGCAGGACTTACTCGTATCTCGCAGTTGTGAAAGGGAAGCGGGTGAAGACGTTGGCCTTAGTATGTTACTTGCTCCACAAAACTACAGCAACAACAAGTAAGTGTTTTTCACCTAATATATATGTCTGTTGTGGAGCAATTATACCAGTATTCTCCCCATAAAAGGTTCCGGGTGGTGCGTCCGGCTAAAAGGGTCTGGGGAGAACACTGAAAAGTTGGGTCACAAACACTGAAGAGCTGGGTCACAATACAAGGGCTACCACCCACTTACAACTTTTTCCCACCCAGCCTGAAAAAAAGTTTCTGGGTTGAACACTGAAGATGATACATTTGAAAGACTGGCACAGTTGTAGTTGTTCAACAGAGCTTTATAGCTATGGATGAAACCAGTGCAACGGAAAAAAGTAGGTTCAGGAACCCAAAGATGCTGCAGTGTACGCATCTTCCTTTATCTGCTTCATTAATGTGAATTATTTCTTCCTACCTTGTTGCCTCATGATCACTAACCCATCAGTTATCAGATTATCAGCCATCGGAGAAAGCTCTGATATCTTGATAGCACCTCACGGTCAAACAGTGTGGAAAAAAGTATGGCAATTCATAGAATTCCGCTTTGAGGAGTCTACAGGGAATGTGCTGAATAGTCATTTGTCTTCAGCTTTTTTTGCACAGTTTTTAAAATACTGGTCCTCTTGGATTTCTTTCACTAATGGCTTGCTGCATAAAGTACATATTTTTTTAATATCTTCCTCTTTAACATATCTTTTTGGTTTTAGGCTGGTTAGTGCTCTCCTCCACGTTGTGCAGAAGCAATATGCAATTTTAAAGCAAGCCAATCTTCACACTCATGAGATGGATGCAGAAATACAGGCATTGGAGCTGTTGGCAATGGGAAGCCACATCATACTTGATATTGGTCAGGATAGGTCCCGTTCTGATGAAGGAGAAAAGACCAAAGTCAGTGAAGCCAACACCAGTAAGAGCCTGAAGGCAGATGACAGTCAACTGCCATCAATGGAAGGTAAGTCTGTCTCCAATTTGCTTCTTGCATGTGTGATCTTACTGAATGGCTCGTTGTGACAGGTAAAATTACCTTTTGGAATAGTTTCTGATGTGGGTAGCAGGTAGTCAGGCTAATATAACTGTGGCAGCTCCATGTGTGCACACAGACGCTAATTGTGGTTGCAGCAATTACCATAAAACCTTATATCTGAAAACATTAATCAAAAGCGTGAGAGCTAGAATAAATATAAAATAAATAATGTACAGCACAAATCGTAACAAGCTCGCTTTTGAATTAAATATTTACTGCATTTTTGTTCAATAATTCTTTCATCTGTCTCTATATATGGAGACTTTAGGACAAGGATACCCTACCATCATTCTTTCCTGGATTGCACTGTTTTCTAAATGTTTTCTTTTGGAGCTGGAAAAAAAATATTCAACAAAATCATCAATCTGGAAACCACATCTTGCCTAAAGCCACCAAAGAAGTCTTAGGTCAGCAACATGGCTGTTTTCAGTGGCACTTTGTGAACAATAGTGTTAGTTTTGTCTTAGTTTAGTTTTGGGTCTTCTGGCCAAATCTGAGCCAGTTTACTTTGTGGCTTGGATAGGTAGATAGATGGGGAGATATGTTTTTCTTTTTTCCTTATGTATCTGATGTGGGCTGAGCTTTTTATGGAGACTGAATGTTGCCTGTGTTTAGCTGAAATATCCAACCAATCCCACTCTAATATCTGAATAATATAAAGGCCAATCATTCTGTGTGGAGACAGGACAGCTCTAAATTTCTGACCAGATTAGCCAGGAATAAAATAAGAGATGCTCATTATATGTGGTTTAAATATGCTTTAAGTCTCTCCTCCTGTTGTGTCTCCTGAAGTTGATCTTGATCTTTCAGTGCCTGTGTCATGGAATTACTATTGTCATGTTAGCTGTCATTGTTGCTTAGTGTAATGATGTATTGTGAAGTGTCAGATTAATAGTGCTGCAGTTGTTTTAAAGCAGAGAATGAGCTGCTGAAAGATCATTAAGTGAAGTGAATGAATCATGTTTGGGAATTCAGTCAGTGAATTGGGGGGATTATAGATGGGAAGAAGATTAATGGCAGCAGTTCCCCGGGCATCAATTACAATGCCATACCATGCGTAGTAACATTTTTATGAATGCCAAGGCCATTGATCCTTGGTGCAGTGGGGTCTACTGAGTAAAGTTGTGTTTTCAGTTTAGCTTTCATACTGATACACAATGATAACATCACAACTGTAAAACAGTCAACTCATTCCCCATGGAAAACATTGAGGGAAAATCCTTGGCCCTTACACGATCAGGTCTAGATGAAGTCAGACATTTGCTGGAACACAGTTTGAAATAATTATGTGAACTGTTTCAGGGGACCTAAAAACCAGGTCGTCACAAGTTCTGTGCACTGTAATGTAGTTGTAACTATCATCTATATCTGGTTTGCTTTGCATTCCTTATTGTACTGTGCTATATTTTTCTTCCCCTTCCATATGTTTAGAGCAGAATTTTGTTTAAAGACACACCCTGCGTGTTAAAAAAATAAAAGCGTGGAGTAAACTAAGTTCCATTTTAAGTAGAAGACAGTCAAGAAAATTTAGCATGGTGAAGGGCATCAAAAGCAAATTAAGTGAAAAAATTATTAATGCAAAACAAACCTGATGTTTTTTTTTTTTTTTTTTTTTTTTTAAACAAACTTTTAGTAACTGCACAATTTTGGCAGCTGAGATGGGTTAGGACCCTCTAATGGATAACTTGACGGCTGCATATAATTTTAACTGTCTATATAATTATATCTACAGATCATTTTGATTTGTGGTTTTACATTGGGTCATGTTCACACTGGTCATGAAGTTGTGGTGCGTTTACCATTTCCTCATGCCAGGGAACCACTGCCTTTGGGGAGATGCTACCTTTATCTTTTTCCGGGACGGTAGCTCATAGAGAGTGAATAGGGTTTTTTTAAGAACCAGCACTGTGGTTCAAATGACTGAGTTATGGTGAGCTGTGCAAGATCACTCAATCCTGAAGCATGTCTGAACCTGGTTATGCTTTTTGTTTATCATCATATGCTCAGTTGAGTTTCCCATGTTTATGGCATGTTTGCTTTAAAAAACAACAACTGGAAAATAGGTAATAGGTTCTTGCATAAGTTAAACCCTGAGCCCTTGTGTGCGGCATATGCCAGTCTTGATTTGGGGAACAAGTCAAGCACCATAGTACACCCTTACACATTGAAATTTGCTTGGCATTTGGTGAGATGAATGCATTGCATTGTAAGTTATAATTTGTACAATACTTTGATTGATTGCTTCCCACGTTAAGATCAGCCTATAACGTTTTTTTATTTTATGGCGCAGAGTATAGAATTGTTTTAGTAGTGAGCTTCCCTTGTGTTGGCAAAGTGGAAACCAAAGCCTTATCTTACCAAAGTCTATACTTCTCCATGTCAAGCTATGGATTGATTTTTAAAGTGCTTTCTTTCTCTTTAGAAATTATTTCAGATGTACAAGAGGAGGAGCCTGTGACCCAAGCCCCACCCACCAAGAAAAGGCAGCCTATAAAACGCTGCAGGCGAGAGCTTCTTCCAGATGCCAGCCCCAGCCTTCGTAGTCCAGTTGTACCGGCAAAGAGAAGAAGGCAGGCAAACACTCCATGTAAAGCAGAAGCCATTCCTAACACCCCAGAGATCCATGTCAAAAGGCCCAGAAAATCGTCTATTCCCAGTCGTCCAAATCTGCGTTCTGCTGCGAATCTCTTTCCCAATAAAAACGGGGACTTGGCTCCTGCCAATGCTTCAAAACGATTTTCTCTATGCACTCCCAAGAAAATTACAAAGACAGCACCAAAGCTAATATCTCAGACTGTGACAAAAGGCAGAGTGCCGCTGGGGACCTCTGCTCTCCAAAACAATGCTTCTCTCCCAGCTCCAGCTGTTAGGGACATGAATACTACATTTGACCTTTCAGAGGAGGGCTGGCTAATGTCAGAAATGGACAAAACTGTCACTTTTGGACCCTCTGATTATCCTGGTTGGGAAAATGTTGGTGTACCACAGATTGACTGCACTTTCGTAAAAAGGTTGGTAACCCTGCAGTGCCTATAAACCAGGGACAGCACTCTCGATATTGTATCAGAAAAGTTGTTCATATTATAGTTAATGGATTGTACTCATACCCCCTTAAAGAAAATCCCACTCATACTTCTATGGTATGGCTTGCACTATCCCACTCATCCTTCTATTGTATGGCTTGGACGATGTGACAAAGGAGTAATTGGTCAGGCCTTCCACTTCCTTATAAAGTATACCTTGGAAAAAGGGGGCCACAAGGCCTGGGGGATGTTATTGCTTATCATGGCAGGATGTAATGTCATGGCTTTCATGTTTTTTTTTTTCCTCTGCTTGGGGTTGATCGCTGATGCTTTGGCTGCAATCTTGGAGGATGGTAGCATTATCATTTGGGGTAACAAAGTCAGAAGGGTGTACAAAAAAGTGTTTTCCAATGAACTAGGGTAAGAGCAATGCCTTTTGCTAAGTGCAAAGCAGGGCCTTTGTTTTTAAAAGATTAAAGTAGCTGATCAATTAATTTTAAGAGTAACATGTCAAACATGTCTGCCTTTGTTCATTTCTTTTACTTGGAGGTTTCTGGTATTAGTAGTTTACAGAAGTAATTTTATCTGTCAGTTTATCTCACAAGTGACAAGGGCACTGCAATACAAACTGAGTCTTAATCTTCTAAAGTCTTAATATTCTATTCTTCTTTTTTTAATATGTTTAAATATTAATAGATTATATTATCCTCGCTCTAAAGCTGAACAAACACATGTTGGAGTTGGTTGTTAACGTTTGCCTTATACAAGAAACTTATACAACTTATACATTTTTCTCCCCAGTTCTGAGGTTCCTGTATTCACCACCAATGGCCTTTCTGAAAGGGCTGCAAATACTGTTTTAAGTATTGCATCTGCAAAAACCTACTCTCAGCGGAGAAGGCGCTCTGTGAGGTAAGAAATGCAGCCTGTGCTTGTATTCAGGAACGAACTGCTACTTTTTTGCTTGCTATTTTAAAATCGAAAGACCTCCATTTACTGTAAAAATTTACTACATAGGCTGGTCATCACTGTACAAGTGTGTTGGCATTCTCCGGGCAAGAATAAATTGTTAAAGCCCTGTCTCTATAGTAATATTTTTAAATAAAGCTATTTAAAATAATAAAGCTTTATCTTCAGTATTGTGTAGTTGTACAGACTCCTCTGTTTAGAAGCCCCTGAAACACACTCCCATCGCTTTTCATTGAAAATAATTAGGAACTTCACTATTTCAGTTTCAATGCGGAATGCTGTGGTGCCTTTTGTCAAAGCATCCTTATATTTTCATAGAAGCTATTTCATTGAGTTGCGTTTAGGAAACATTTGTGTGTTTTTGACATTCTTATCACCCATACTGTAGTTTGCAAAGTACTTTTGTGCTTCTCCGTACTTCAAAGCTGTGGTTTTTAAAGCAAGAAAAATTAATCAATGCAGGATAAACGCATGCTGCATTTTTCACACTTCAGCGTAAAGCCTACATTCCTACTGTCTGGTCTGTTCTGACCCTGGGAAACCCAACATTTTTAGATGTGTCAGACTCCTGGGTTTGATGACACAGACAAGTAAGGCTTTATTTGAAATTATTATTAAGGTGACAGGGTCCTGGGTATGAACTTACTATGTATTTACCCAAAATAGTTATGTTTGTCTCACAATCTAAAATACATCTGGATAAGAAAATTAGATTGTTAGCTCTTCTTAGACATTGCTACATGTGTTCTGTATAGCACTGTGGCAGCCTTGTATACACTATAAAACATTTTATGAAATTTGATGGCAACTGAGTTTTTTTTTTTATTTTTTTTTTTTTTTATTGGAATTAATTATATTTTGTATTTTCTTATTTTGGAGAACTAAGTGACGTCATAACACTTTTATTTATCTTATTTTTTTTTTTCTGCTCTAGTTCATTCTCATCGCGTTTAAGCATTGGAACAGCCAGCCAAAGTAGAATTGGAAGGTTACAGCTTAGCACGGCAAAAAAGCTACAACATTCAAATACCATTGCAGGTAAGTTGCTCTATAGTCTGTATTTACAGTAGTAAGTATGTCACTCTGATGAGTATGGTTTCTATGTACACATGTATGAGGATGTAGATTTCTCTGACTTTATATAGTGCGTTATCGGGAGAAGCATATATTGGTTTAAATGATGTGGCAGTTGTCTATGCTTTTCCTTAAAGTTCTACCATTGTTTCATTGCTTTCACATGGAATCTGTATTAGTCAATGCAAATAGTGGCCCCAACTGGAAACATTGAACCTACTGTTCTACTGTCCTGTGTCCTTTCTACAGCATCCCATAAGCAAAAAAGGTATAAATGTCAGCCGGATGCCACCCAAAACTGACAGGTCACATTTCATGCCCACAGAACAGATTCTTTTTTAATTAATTTCTGTGGATGTCCTTTAACGCATAAGAACGGAGATGTGTGTGGTTTGAGAGACCTTTACTAAGGCAACTTCAGCACTGACTCCTGAGTCTGTGTTGTAAGGCTAGTTAATCCAAAAACGGAGGAGGAAAGGATTTAGCCTTTTTTGTAATTTGTCATTTTATCTGCACACATTCTTTTTCTCTTTATCAGAGCCAGAACTTTTGTTTACTGGGCTGCCCTGCATGGCCTCATCCTTTTGTTTTTTTTTTTGTATTGTGCCCTTCTGAGTTTCTTTCCTTTCTCATCCACAATGCTGGGTAGATCTTCTAATTTGAAATGTTTTGTCCCTAGAAAACATTTCCTGCAGCCCCAAAGGGCAGAATACCAAGAAGACAGGAAGAGGGACACTGGCATCTTGCCGATCATTAGGAGGAGCACCAGTGACTCGAATAATGCAGTTTGCAGCAGTCAAGTCATGAAGCCTCTACTCCACTGTCTTTTGTTCAAAAAAACTCATCCATCTGGAACGTCATATAAGTCCCTATGATTCCTTTGCAGCATGCTGTAATTTGTATTGTCCATGTGTAGTAGTATATTTAACGTACTGTTATTACATTAATGGCAGTATAGTCATTATATTATTAACTGGACACAACAAGGATTTCCTTGGCAGGTTTAAACAAGGAAAGTTTGAAACCTTTTTCTGTCAATGTGAGCTGACATGTGTTTACCATAAGCTGACCAAGTTTCAACAGGCTATTATGCCCAACTTAAGTTTTACACCTTTTTATCTTTAAAGTTCTGTACTGTTGTATATTACTTTTTTTAAAATCATATTTTACCTTTGAAAACTTTTAAATACCATCTTTTATTATTGGAATTACATTTCTTGCCCTCTGCTGGCATAAATGAGTAACGACCAAAACCCCCTCAACCCCAGTGTCCTCACAAAGACTTGTAGTGCTATGGAATTATAGCGGCTGCGTCTGGAAAGGCCTATTGCATTACAGCTGGTCAAACTGGTGCCAATTACTCTACATATTTATATTGGGACACATTATAGCAGGTTAAGTGTTATTATTATTATTATTATGACCTTGCTCTTACCAGTCCCCTGAAACCTTTTCCCATCAGTATTATGTGTGATGGTCACAGGCCTTGATATCATCACCTACAATGCGGGACTAATGTTGCCTTAATCCAAGCAAGAAACCAGAGGACCTAATCACAACCTTGGGCATCTGAGGGAAGAGGGGTGTGATGTCTGCCAGTGGAGCAAGGGATAAGATAAAAAAAAGGGAGAGTTCTTAGACTAAAATGGAATTTAAACCCTTTACAGTACAAGGTGAGTCCCACTGGCAATGGTTGTTCTTATTTATTCCTGGAGTTTAGCTTTAACTGCAGCAGATATAAAATCGGGTTTTGTCTCCTGCCAGACAGGGTTGTACGGTAAGACAGAACTGATGTAAATCTCAGAATTGGATGTGCAAAAATATAAATCCCTTGGCAGGTAAAAGCAGCCTTTTCTGTGTCTTTGCATTTACCTATTTGCCAGAGTTCAGGTTTAAAATATTCAGCTTTCAGTCTTCTGCATTGCATGTAGCTACCTAAAACACACTTGGGTGATTCAAAGAGAGGAAAATCTGAAGTTCGGCTGAAGTTACCTTAACTAAAAAACACAATTTAATAGGATTGGTGTATTCAGAATTGTGCAAAACTGAAGGTATATGCACGATCAGATGCAAATGAAACTGTAACCAAAAAAAGAAAGGATTTAGAACCCTTGAGTAGCTCATCTTTTATTTATGAATTTAAAAATTTTTAAAATAATATTATGAGCTTGTTACAGGTTCCCTAATCACATTTTAACTTTTGTATATTAACAATTTGGTTGCTGGGTAACTCCACCCCAATCTGATAGTTTTACATATAGGTTGACTTTTAGATTTTATAACCAGAGGAAATGTTTTTCCATGTATAGTTTTTCCTCTGCATTTACCAATGTTGTCTCATCAGATTGGGGTACATTGAGCCCCCTCTGGAATCTCAGGAAC
The DNA here is from genome assembly GCF_032062135.1 of Pyxicephalus adspersus. Classification (NCBI taxonomy): domain Eukaryota; kingdom Metazoa; phylum Chordata; class Amphibia; order Anura; family Pyxicephalidae; genus Pyxicephalus; species Pyxicephalus adspersus. The sequence goes on from NC_092868.1 coordinate 15,041,433, forward strand.
AAAGTTCACATGGGTGGTTTGAAGTCATGGGTTGTACAGCACTTTATTAAAAACTATCTGTGGTTCTGGTGCACAGCACCACATGGGCAATCACTTCTTTTTGGTGGCATAGTGTTCTCAATAGTTTTAGGGAATACTGTGTTAAGCTATGCAGGCAGCTCTTTACAGCTTGAGCCAGTTTGTCTAAAATCCTTTCATCACTGACATGTATAAAGAATGTAATGTACTAAAGAATTAAAGAAAAATGTGGAGATAAAAGTCAAAATGAGAGAATTAGTCATTACGTATACTTTCATTCAAATCTACTTCTAGTGGGACCTGTGTATGTGTGGCTCTTGTATGTATTTATTTTACATCCTGAAAGACCTCAAAGTAATCTTCCGGATAACTCCTTCATCTACCTCAGTGGCGGGTGCCATCTTTGTTCAACTTTTTAGGATATACTGATCCAGTTTTTTTTACTTATGTTATAGCTATATACCGTCAGGAATTACTTATACAGTCTAACAAAGTTACTAGGTTAATTTTTAACAGAACCCAATGTAAGTTATGTTTTTTTTTTTTTTTTTTTTTGTTTTTTTTTTACAATAGGGAAGGCATAACGGTGATGGCTTTATAACGCTCACCTGGTGTCAATCTGAGCTATATATGAAGTGTTATACAATGCTTCAAATGTGCTGGTGTACTTGATGCGGAGGACTATCATTGAAATTCTCATTTGATGCAGGTTAGAAATATCCAGGAGTATTTCTTTCTTGTGGTTTATAAAACTTTATTGCCATTTTTCTTCCTGTTATTTCTAAGCAATAGTCAATGCTGCCCCACTATACCATAGGGGTGCAAGAACAATCTGCCTCATGCTCTTAGCCCTAGGTTCACATCGTTCTATACTGCAAAAATGTGTAAAGGAATTTGTTGTAGCTCGCTGCAGCTTAGCTAGACATACTAGACATCAAGGAGTCTTTGTGTCCTAGTAGGTAAACATCTTAGAAGGAAACCTGTCATGGCATCTTATGCCCTGGACTGCAGGTTGATAGTACTGTACCACAGGCAATGGTGTTGGTTCTGGGGAACAATGCACTAGAAATGTCTGCCCTGGAACTAGCAATGCTTCCATAAATATCAGTCTCTAACACTGGATAAACACCTGAGCTGTAACAAATGAGAGCTCTCCCACCAGGTTTGCTTTCCTATGAAGCATTGCATGATATATATTCACTGGAGCACACATGTAATCCTTGTAATCAGGGTGTTCTTAGAGTTTAGAGTAGGGGAGCAGCTCAGCTGTAAAATACACACAAGGAAAATGCCTATATATGAAGCCACCTGATCGTGGTGCAGTTATGTAGGTCATCTCTTGTAATTTCCAGTATTCCAATAAACAAAAAGCCAGATCTGGCAATTTTCATCTCTGATTAAGCATGGTAATAACAAAAAAGCATATCTTCCTAATCATGGCTGGCTACAGACCTCTTCATCTCATTAGTCTTATTCTTGGCATTTCTTTAGTTTAGCACCAGACAGACAATGTTATCCGGGCAGACTGCCAGCATGACCAGCTATGTCAGCAAGTGTGTAGTAAACTATATACATTTCAGAAATATAACTGAGAATGTCAGTAATTATTTACAAATGATTACAGAAAAGCAACTCTTGAATGTATAATGGAGATGCTTCACTTCAAAACAGTTTGCAATATGTGGGCCTGGAACCTATTTATTACTACTTAAGAAGTGATATGCAGGACCGAAGATTGAATACATTATTCCTATTTGTGATTAGTTGCTATACATTGCTTTCAAACTGAAATTACTGTCAAATAGCAAAGAGTTTGTCGTACCCTTTGGCACAGTGCTGGAAACGTTTACCAGGAGCTTCAGTTGTAGATTTTACCTACTAGTGAAATTTTGTAGTCAGTATTAGTCTTCTGGTGTGAATTCCTCCTATTTTCCTAAAGAGAAGTCACTACTGCATGCAGGGCACTGGAATGCTTTGCCTTTTGCTGGATTCTGTGTAAGAACATATGCAGAATTTTCTTTCCAGTTTGAGGCTACAAGCTCAGCTGAAAAACTGAGCTTAGCTTGTGATTGTTAGGCCCCTAGGTGGGAGAGTCTTGAGATGAAGGAAATTTTCATGCTTAAAAAGATCTTCTACATGTACTGCACAATAGTAAAACTTTTTCAGGTGTAATGATTACACACAGACCTCTAATCTCTTGCCCTGTTGGGCTATGGACCTATTGGCCCACTCAAGGAAACCACCAATATTGCACGGTCTTCACAAATGGACTACAGTTATATGATCAGCAGGCTTGAATAGGTGGGACTCATTTTGATCCATCAGTCATCTGACTGATAGTTTTGACTTAAAAACAGGCAGCCCCTTTAATGGGAATTTTTCATTGGACTGAAACCTGACAAGGCTTTAGTACCTGTTTAGAACTACTATCTTTCTAGTAACCAACTACAAGCATGGGGCTTAAGTAGGCAAACGCCATGCATTGGAATTGATTACTGTCTGTAGTTTAAAAGAACCATTGAGTTTACCTGTTATTTCTAAAAGTTTGGTTGTTATGGAAATAAAACATTTTCTTAAAACAATATTTCAGAGATGAGTGCATATGCAACTCTTGATCAAAACATTTACAGCAAATTATTACAGGGACGAAAGAATATATTAACTTTTAAGCTAGTATGTAAATTTTGGTTGAATGTCATATGCTAAGACCAAGCAAACTTTCCAATTTTCTTCCAGAATACTAGATATTTCCTTTTCATGGTAGGTTTACAGTACAGAGAATGCAGAAGAAGGAATCTGTTTTTCCTGTTCCATAATACCTGCTGTTAAGGTCAGGATTGGTAGTGGGGTCTGCAAGGGCACCCAGAAAGCTATGAGATCATTTTGCATTTCAGGCTACCAGCATCCATTCAAAACTAAACTATCCCCTTAGGCTTGTTTTTGTATTTTTAAGTGATGACTGTGATGATATTTAATACATAGTATATGATGTATATATAAATCATTACATACCTTGCAACATCCCAAGTAAATCTTAAAGGAAAACAACTAGGAAATTGTCAAAAGGACATTTAGCGCAACTGAAAAATGGTGTCTATGATATGCATATATATATAGATGGGGAATAAGTATGTGACAAAACACATATTTTTTTACATCAAATTATGAAATATTACATTTAAATATGATGCAAGTAAAATATTTATCATATAACATTACCACTTGTAGAAACACATATGTACAGTTTGTTTTATTTGACCAAAGGGAGGATATTTCTGTATTAAAATCATATTTTGTAGCTTAACTTCTGTCTTGGTTGGGCATTATTGTGCTGTATGTTTTTTATAAGGATATGAAGTACTGAAGATACCTGCATGTGCATGTTATTGGTAACTTTTTATAAACTTAGTTAGCCTTGCAAACCTGTAAATATGATGCTACCATCTCTAAACTGTGTAAAAAAAAACTTTGTTTTATATATTTTTGTATGTTAGTCCATATAATTGTGCCAATAGAGAATATATACATTTTTTTGCCTTGTTTCCCTAGTTTATTTTCCTTTTTAAAAGCCGCACGAGTTATTGTCTAAAGCTAAATGATTGTTGAATAAATGAGCTTTGAAGACCTTGATTTTAAAAATACAACATAGGCCTTTTTTAAGAATAAATACAAGTTCAACTTATTTTAAGACAAATCTGTGAAACTGGCCTTCTATGAGAGTGTGTTTGAAACATTTCTTTCTCAGTAAAGTCTCTGTGGCTAAACACTATATATATATATATATATATATATATATATATATATATATATAAAAAATTTCTACTGTAAGCTTTGCTGGTGGTATTGGCCATTGACTGAACAAATTTGCACAAAAGGAGCACCTGATGGGTTGATCCTTCTGAATTTCTTACCTCAAAGATTTTCACAACTCCTATTGACTTCCCTGTGACAACACAGACTGCAATCAAACCCTCTCCCCACTAAACCAAAACTAGAGAAAAAAGTGTCTGTAGCTTTATGGGAATATTTAGTGATGACATGTAATGTAAAGGAACTGCTTGCTTTGTTTTATATTGTAGGTCACAAAATACCATAACCGTAATCTCTTTTTATAGGTGAGGTCAGAACAATTTGGGTGCAAAAGACTATCCAGAAAAGGATAATTGTAATTTTTTTCCACAGCTGGTGGATATCTCAGAATAATTCCAGATTTCCCAACTAATCCACAACCCAGGGCTGATAAAAACTTAATCCCAAATTCATAAATGTAAGAACACCAGAAATGGATAGTTGGCATTACCCTTTAGGTAGGAATTTTGTACACCATGTACAATGGTATATATTTGCTACTAGAATTATAGCATGAAAACCAGAGCAGAACTCTGTACAATTGCATGTTTCAATTAATTCAATGAATCTATAAAATATGCATTGTATGCAGACTGTTTACAGCATAGGTTTATAGATTAAGATGTTGTATCCCAAACGTTAACCCAATATGGTGATGTGAAATATAGACAGCATGAAGTGTGAAACAATAGCCTCCATGTATTCTGGTTACCATGATCAGTAAAGAAGTTTCACCCATGGTTCAGGTACTCCGTTTCCTGTGTGTTGGCGTTATAATACAGTTGGACTGGCACCCAGCTATAGCATAGAATGGTCATTGCACTGACCCACCCTAGGCGTTATGAGCCTAATAATGTCTGAACCTTGTATGAGTGGTCTAAATCAGCTGTCACCAACCTGTGGTCCGCAAGAAAATTTTGGTGGTCCACGACTCTGGCCTGTGCACTCCCAAGCAGGGTCAAGAGAATGACCCCTCTGGGGGTGCACCGGCCAGAGCAGCGGACCATGTCCCCTGTATGGACACAACCCGCCCATTTTTCCATCACAGGCCCAGAGCGGTAGGTGGGTTCTGGCATGATGTCACTGTGGGGGAAGTTTCTTCCCCTTTGGGTGACACACGGCTCACAACGCATGTGTGGTCCGGATTCTGTACATTTATTGGTCTGTGGGACCAAAAAGGTTGGGGACCACTGGTCTAAATAGCCAATCAACCATTCTCCAGGAGCCTGCCCTTCATTGTATAATTGACTAATTGCAACTTTATATTGTGTAAATGTAGCCATTGGTTTGCTTGGGAAATTTCACTTTACTTACTGTCTTAAAGATGAAGCAGAAGGAGTTCCCTACTTAGTTGTCAATCAAACCAGTATTCCCTTTGGACAATTTAGTATTTACTATGACTTTCTATCGTGCTGATCATAGTCACCACAACAAAAAGTGAATCTATCTCTCAGGAACAGAGATCATAGTAAAAAGTTGACCCAAAACTTAAAACAATTTGTTGGCTATACATACTTCAAAAATTTTGTTAAATTTATCAACAAGCTGCAAATGTAGTCAGTTAAAATGTTGCAATTCTTAACTGCAAACAAGAATTTTTTAAAATGTACATATACACTAATCCAAATCAGCTGCTAGGAACAGGCTAAATATCCGAAAACTGCATCAAATCAAATAAATATTTAAGGCATATGTAAATTATTATGTGCTTTACAATTGAAAGCTATTTTGCCTTCAGTGGTGATATGCATCTAAATGGTAATGTGTTTTACATGGGAAAGAATGGTAAATTTTTGTCAGATCCTATGGAACAACATGTAACAGATTTCCCTTCATTAAACGCTTATTTGCCTCATGTTCGGGCTGCAAAATTGATTTTACAGCGGCAGGTCCACTTAAACTAATGGTGTGTCTGGATGTGCCTGCCCCTTTCCTCTACAGAGCTGCTGGTAATAATATTGCCATCTGGGTCTGTGAACTGTGTGTCTTCCATTATGACCTGCTTTACATTCATAACCAAAGTGTGATTTCTGTTTTATCAAAAGCCATGTTTAACAGGACAATGTCTGCGTGGGGTTGTTTAATAAAGTTATGTGCTGCTGTATTTCCCGAATAGTTTTATGTATGTTTCTAGTTCCCCCACCAGTATCTCAGTAATGCTCTAATACAAAACAGCTGTTGGTAATTCTTTTTTTTCACTATATAGTTTAAAAATATGTTTCAAGACATTTTTAGACCTAGTTTTTGGCTGCTTTATTCTCAAAGTGTACTTCTTCATTTACTGTGGGATGTTCTGCATGAGATACTTTCTCTGCACCTTTAAAAAAGTATATTGGTCTTGTTTTAAACTTTAGTGTTTTTTAAAGGGCTCTTACCTTTAATTTGAAGTAACAATACAAACCCTTCTGTGCTGGATTCCATTTAAAGGTTTTATAGGTTTCTTTTAAGAAAGTAATTGAATGAGGTGCACAGCCTAGTGGCTTTTACTGGAAGACTGGTAATATATCATTTAGCTCACTTGTTGAGTCTGAATCCTTTGTTCTTTATCTGGCATACCCAGTTTCTGTTATCAAAAATAAAAAAGGCGATGATAGCTTCTCTGTTTAATATGGTTTTACAATGTATTTTATAGGCTAGATGTACACATTTTGGTTTTTTTTTCTTCTTAATAAAGGAGGGACATGACTTCAAACATTCCCTGGAGGAGAATCAGTTACTGCCATTGAAACACATGGATCTGTAAATACTCCACCAGGAAATATTTAAGGGAATGTCAGATTCCCTGCTTTATCAATAGAGTCCTTTGAGGTAGTGGGAAAAATAAAGTAATTTGTTTGTTTTTTTACATGCAGTAAGTTTAAAGTTTATGCATTCAGGAAGATCTGCAATAATTGTCATTGGAAACGAACAATTATCGACCGACTATCGTTTGACAATCGTTAATCGTTAAAAGTGCTCAACGATGCTGATGAACGAGGAATGTCGCTGGAAACGAACGTCCTGGCGGATCTTTTTGGGGGACATTCGTTCATTATCTAGTGTGTGTACGGTCGTTCAGTGATAATGGATGGTTCCACGGTACACGTCAGTTCCTGCATTGTTCAATCGATTGTATTTAGTGTGTGTACATTATTGGTGGATTATATTTGAGCAATCGTATTGTTAACCTATGTACAGGATCGTGCACTATACGATCGTTCAAAATAATCATGGATAGGCAATGATCTGTCGTTAGTCGTTCGTTTTCTAACGACAATTGTTGCATGTGTGTACCTAACCTAAATCTTTAAATCAGTGCCCTGAAGTAGCCAATAAAGGGTACAACAAACACACCACATTTTCTGCATTATTTGATGGCTAACATAGTCCAGTACTCTACTAATGGAATATGTAATAAAACAGCTCTCTTTGGAGCTGCTTTGTGAGTTCAAAGACATAGGCCATCAGCCTTTGCAGATGGTATGGACAAACCACACTTTAAGTACATGGTTACCTGAAACCATTGATGATATCCAATGGTGTTGACTGCAGATTTTATGTTTTGGGGCCATAAGTAATAACTTTTTGCAGACCTGGCACAAAGCTCTTAAAATACCATGCCCTTTTCCTACATTATTCAGAACCAAGATATCAAGGTAAATAATATCAATTTCTTTGAAATCCACCAGCGAAAATATAATAGTTGTGTGCTTGCAACTGTCACGAGCAAATGAATAACCCTCATAGGAGGTCCCATCTGAGCTTCCCATGACCAAGTTTTTAAAATCTTAAAAGTCATTGCTTCCATTCCTCCAATGAATGGATGATCCATATTCATTTAATATTTCATTTATGCCTATACAATTATACATGTAACCTTCTGAAGCCATCTGAATTGTACACTACCACATTATTTCATTAACGTCCAAACCCCTTTTATCTTCAGTTTAACTATTGCTTCATATTGTTTTAAATATGAGAAATGTTAATACATGCTTATAATGACACATAAAACCAATAATTCCCCATGGTGTACCCATAACATCCCTTCTTTCTTTTAGAGTGTAGCTTTAAGCAACATTTTTTTTTTGCAAGAGTTTCATTAGGACATGTGCAAGGTGTGATGAAGGGAAGGGCTAAATAATAATTGTGTTTAATAATGATGGCGTGTCAAATAAAAATTCTAGAGTTTTAAGGCTGCTGAAGGATATGTGTGTTTCTGTCCAATCTGGGTGGCGCATAAATAAAATTGCTGCTCTGAAGACCTCACACTCTTACTTCATACAAATTTGCTCTTACTTGTAGAGCAATGCGTATAAAGGCCTTCCAGCAGCAAGGGATTAGGGAAGTAAATGTTACAAAGTTTTCTTCATCAAATGCTGCTTAGCTTATAAAGAATGTATAAATGTATTACTAATATTAGTAATCTTCATTTAAAAACAACATGATTTTAGCTATTTAAACTCTCACTCACTTTTACAACACCAACGTACAGTATATGATCACAGAACACTTTAAAACAATTAAATAAACTCTAGGATTTATTTTGCCCTAACTGAATCTACAGTATGATTGTCACACACAACGCTGTCAACTAGGACCAAAGAAATACAACAATAAAAGGTATTTTTTGCACCTTAAGTTACTCTTGTGCGTAGAGTATATCTACAAAAGCCCACATTTTGATTATCAACACCAAAAAATCTTTCCTCTTTCTAGTTGGCACTAAAAGCAATCTTTCAGGTCTTCTGCTCCTTTTCGCTTCCATTAAATAGAAAAAAAATAGGGCCCTACAGAAAATGAACCCATTCTAGGTGTAGACCAAAAACATTTGTTCATGAAATAAAATCATAAATACCTTCAGTTATTAAATATCTATTTTAGGGGGCCCCTATCAGGTTACTTTTTGTTTTCTACACTGCATTACAAAAAATGGGAAATAGGAGGAAATGTTCATCACGAAGAGTTGTCCAGACTATAGTTGTCTCTGTCCTATAGCTCTTATGACAAGTTGGGTTTCCCATAATTCATCTACATTGGTGGTTAGTGGAGATGGAATCCCTTACATTAGTGCTCAGTAGAGAAGGTTCCTCTACCATTTGTGCTCAGTGGGAATGGACAATTTTACATTGGCACTCTATGATCCCCTCCACGGCTGAAATATTTATTGGAGTTGGTGTGCTGAAAGAACAAGGTGTTGATGTGAAGAGCTGCTGACTTTCTTAATAGATCACTCATTCTGGCAAAGGTGGGTACAGAGGTAATTAAATACTCTAGTAGGTGATGTTGCCCTTGACACTGTGCACAAGCAGTTGGTAGCCATTCAAAACCAAAATGTGAAGATAAACACATTAATGAAAGCACAAAAAGCCTAAAGAGTAGAATTACTTATCTCAAAATGGCACAACATGATTGATATGTATGCTGTACATTTTGATGTGTCAATCTATTGTATCAGTTAAAATGAAAACCTAATAAAAGTGATTTAAAGTAAAATAGCGCAGCATAGCCAAAGTCATGTGCTTAAAGATTTATAATTGCTTATAAAAGAAAGTACAACTAAATAATATCAGTAACACTTTAAAACTAAACATAGTAAAAATAAAAAGATGTAGGAAGTAATGTTTCCCTTCCATTTGTTGCCAAAGGGCCTTGTCCTGCTGGAGCTTGTTTACCCCTACAAATTGTTGTGCTGTAGGCATTGGCCTGTTTGACTTTTCCACATATATCTAAAGCTTTTAGTAAACATATTAAGGATAGTGGAGGCAGTAGATTTATACATTATTTTTTATTCTTAGTAGTTCTCATTATCACATATATCAGTAGTGTACCCCACCCACCCACACAGCGAGAGCAAGCATGCTCAGCCAATACCACCACTTGTATCTGCGTACAACTGCAGTGTATGATTTGTGCCAGTCTGGAATGCTAATAATGATAGCAAGAATTACACAGTTACGGGTGCTGCCCAAAGGCTGTTTGGCAACTATCCAAAGTCAGCAATATGGCAACAAAACCTGTAATTAATTAGTTTTTAAACATCACAAAAAGTATGGGGAAAACTGACTGCTTCAGGCAACAAGGATGTCCCATTCACAGATGTTTTGGCTTTTTTTTTTAAATATTAGATAACATTTCTACGTTTCTGATTTTTATGTATATACTTTGCCTGTTTACAATAGTATTAGTTATTGGGTCAGTCAAAACAGCATCACTTAGAGATTAAAGGCTATGAGTGTGGTTAGATATCAAAGACAGATGCTTTATTTCACCCAGAGAATGGTTACCAGACCATTAGACAGTGTACTTGGTCCTGTGCAGTATGTTGACCGGACAGGCTCCAGAGAGAACTTACAGTTGCTCCTATTGAACTAAGGGAAAAAAGTCCAAGTCGGCTAATTTCTAAGGTGAATACAGGCTTTCCCACAGAAACTAGTAGCTGATCAGTTTTTTGACAGAGGACATTTATATACAGGTAGTCTCCGGGTTACATATGAGATAGGGACTGTAGGTTTGTTCTTAAGTTGAATTTGTATGTTTGTAAGTTGGAATAGGTACATTATTTTAATAAATGCAATTAGGAAGGATGTTTGTTTCAACATATTATTAGCCAGCATGGTGTTGGTTACTGTATAAAATCCTCCTTGTGAGCTAATCACAAACAAAGCAAAAAAAAAAAAACTTTATGGAGCCTAGACATCCATTAACTTCTGGAGCAAGCTGTACTTTGATAGGCAAAAAAAATCGATTGCAGAGTTTGTCTTGGTCATTAAAGAGTTACAGGAGGCTGCAGAGCTCCCCCACCCCCCCAAGATCACCCAAAACCTCAGCTGTGTTTAGCAAAAGATTTCTTCTGCATGTTTTGCAAACAGTCTCCTCCCCCGTCCAAGCCTCCATCCTGCACAGGAGCGAGCAGGGACGCCATTCGTATCTAGGAGTCGTCTGTATGTTCTGTTCTGATGCACTTGCTCCCATGCAATGACACAAGAAGGTCCAGCCTTACCACTTAACACTTTGTTATTTGGATACACTGTGTATATTTTTAAATTATTATATTTATGCCAAACGCAGGCTTTTTATATGATCTCATCATACCAAACGTCTATGTTGTGGAAAATAAGATAATGGGTAGTTCTGACTAGTACTGGCCAAGACTGACACAACTCCACCTCCATAAAAATGCTATTAGTTGTCAGCCTACAACAAAATAGATACAGAAACCAAAACAACTAAATAACACATGGGATGTAAAGACAGTAATAAATAGTAAAATCCATGAATTAAAGTTTGTATCAATTTTTAATAAAACATCAATAAAAAGAAAATTGCATTTATTAAATAAAAAGTTTTAACATTTTAAAATCATAACATAAAATCCTTGTCATTAGGTGAATATGTGACAACTAATACATAGGTATCTCTTGTTGGTGTAGTATTCTCCAAGTGTTTTGCGGAACCCCAGTCTGCTTCCTCAGGGGATATTTTGTCTGTTGCTCTCCCCCTTCTATACATCACTTGACATACCCAGAAAGAGTCTCAATGGCCGCAGGGCAAGTAGGGAAGCATAGAGTATGATACAATTCATAATTTGTGACCGGTACTTCTCCATGTTTACCATCCAACTTTTCATTCTCTCGTGCATCAATCAATATGTTTCCAGACTTTGAGTTTAACTTCAAAACTTATCAACATCGTTTTAACCAAATAAAAACCACTGCTGTTCACTGTTATAAACCTCGCCATTTACAGCCCATCTTCGTTATCTTGGATCCTACTTGCCTCTCGGTTTCTCTGCCTACAACAAAACTTTTAAGCTAAATACAAATTTGTGGCAGATAATCAGATATTTTACTGTGCTTGCGTCTTGAAAGGGATAAAACATGGGAAATGAGAGGATGTTGCCATGCATGCTACTTTGTTTTTGTTACGCTGACATTCAGTTTAAGAGATAAACATCCAGTGGCCTTAAATAACCATTTTATTGCAATTTATTACAATAAAACATTTTATTGCAATTTATTGCTTTACATGCAGAAGCAAAATACCTTTCACTAATAATCATACACTTTTCTGTATGAGAACATGCTTTCCAGTAGCCACCCCCAAATCTCAGTACATTATTTCAATAGACTGCAAGGTATTTGGAAGCTTTGGCACATTCTTTGTTCATTAAAGAAATGATTGGGTCTTATGTATGATTGTAGGTTTTAGCTGTGATTATGTAGTATTAGGTATGAGTCCTACAGTAGCTGTTATAAAATAGGAAAATACAGCACATTTCTATGAAATATTCCCCTGTAGCTTTTGGATTAACATGTTATTTAGCTGTAAAACAAGCATTAAAGGGTTTAGACAAGGTGTTACATGTAGCATTTATCTGGGTTACATTGTGTAAAACAAGATATTGTAATTCAGCAGTATGGTAACTATATAGTAGAGCAAGAGAAAACTCACATTAACACAAATGCACACGTACACACCTATTATATGTTAATTTTGGTTAGAACTAGATTGGAATATTTCAAAAAATTCAACAGACATAATTCCAGGAACGTGCTCTAAAATTATGTGAATTCATATTCCCATATATTTTCTCATATATATTGATATATATTTGTATACTGGCAGCATTCTCAACATTTAATGGATGGTTCGTAAAGTCCATGGTCTTTTTTGGAAAAAGATCAAACTTGCAGAATGCTTTTGCATTCTCCCTAATTGCTGTTTTAAAGCTTTGACCATAATTATAAAATGTTCTCAGTTGATAGTTGCTCTTCCACATTCCACATTAAAAAAACTGTTGCCATGTTTGGCACTGATGAGAGTCCAGTACAGGGTTCTATAGCAAAACAACCATTCACTGTAATGATCTACTCTTACATTAGGTAATAGATGTTACATAAATAGCGTATAAGTTCTTGCATATTTTGGTACCATTTGTGCCCTTACTTGCGGATACTTCACTGATGTATCACCATTGTACTGATGTGCTTTATCTCACTTTCGCCAGTGCATAAATGCACACTACAAAACTTTAGTACATTTACTAATATGCCCTCCTCCTCAATTTACTAAGACTGCGTCAACACACACTTCTGCACTTACCACCACTGCACTGACATGCACTACCGACTGACAGGTCAATACTATTGCACTAATCCCTACAAACTATTGATTATATATAGCAGAACTAGCTGCCTAAGAGTCAAGAAAAATGTATTTTCCAGCTCTTTACACAGTTTAGGAAATGGGAGTCCCAAGCACTTTCTCTGGTCTGGGGCCCATGTTAGCTTTTAGTGCCCATGCAAACCTGTGAATTCAGGTGCTGAGATCTCCCAACCAGAATACACAATAGTACCAAACACAGACCAGAAAGAAGCACTATAACCTGAATTGACACTCTTACTTTAGAAGAAAACATTATATTTAACCTAATTATTATAGAATTACATTTCTACCCAAAGCATTGATTTGAATCATGTCTGTAATATTGGTCTTGAAAATACTGACCATTTTATTCAGTTAATCTCTAATCCTTTTATCACAGACAAAAAAAATGCATGAGCCTTCAATAACAAAGCTAGCCACCACACTCTACTTTAGAAAACATCGGGTATTCCAGGAAAAGCAGATTTTACAGGTTGTTTATAATGAAACAGGGCATGAATTATAGAATGGGCTTGGCTAAAGGAGCTATGAAACTTGTCCTTTTCTGGCAGGTAAGACAAGGAAATTGGAGAATGCCTACCTAACTACTCAGCTATATCAATAATACAGCAGCTTTTTAAATAATGAATTCTTTGGCTGGCCTGTTAAGCAGCGTCTGGCTGGAGGCAACACAGGAAAAGCTTAGCACTGAGTGGATGCACCCTGTATTCAGATAAGGTCTTAGGGTCAGTGATTCTCCATAAATCCCTCATAATGGTGCAACTTAAACCTCTCAGGCTCCAAATCCTAGCCAGTCTATCTGTCTACTCCAAAAAATCAAATCTACACTGTTAGCATAAATTTGCATTTTATATATTTCCATAGATTTCACTTTTATTAAGAACATAAAAGGCTACAGCTGAAAAGGAAACCATACACAAGGCCCTTGGGGGATGCAAGATACTACAAACTACATGTAGACATACAAATAGCTAAAGAATGTGCTTTGTATCTTGTCCACTGCTGTCATTGACCAGTCTGTTGCAGCTGCCTTCCTATACAAACATACTTATTATTATTTTTATTAATAATAATATTTTAGTGTAGGCAAAGGGGTGAGTAACAAATGGGGTTCCTATTTTTTAACCTTGTTGGTATTCTAGATTGCCTAGCCTGAGTTATATAGTAATTTTTGTAGGGTGAAAGGATGGACAGGCTTTTGAAAGGCAAATTAGAAGGTGAATGTTATTATTTTAGTAATGTATAGTATACTTCTATACTTTACACAAATCAAATAGGTTGTGAAAACGAAAGAAGATTTATATGCGATTACTTATATACAGTTCACAGGTTTCAAGTATAATCGCAGCATAAATTTCAATGGAGTCTCAAGTTCCCGACACGTTTCGCCCTTGGGCTTCCTCAGGGGAGAATTGAGATTGGAGAATAGCTTGAAAACTGAAGTTATGTATTACAAAAATTGCAGTGAAAGAGAATAAATAAAAGCATCTGCAGGACTTCCAAACCAACTTATTCCAATCAGGGAAAGGGGGGTATATATGATAGCAATATAATGCTGTTAATAGCCCAGAACAAAATGTAAAGGGAGAGTAGGATAGAATACATAAGATAATTACATCCCTGGATGTTCTTTCCTGGGGTCTGCAGTTATTGAATTGATAAGGAGAATGGAATGGACATTTCCAGGTCAGGAAAGTATATGTCAATTCAAATCAATGAATGTTTTATGGTGTTAGAGAGATGGAACCTTTTAAGGAAGCTGCAGAGCACCATATAACTGCCTTCACAAAAAGGATGGTTACTGGTTCAGCTTGAGAGTCTGTTTCTATCAGTGCTGGTCGTGGGAGCAGCTGACTGCCGGCTCCTTGCCAACTTTACTCCGACCACCATTAATAGAAACAGAACCCTACATAATTACCTTATTATTAATATTAATGAACAGTATTTATAGAGTGTCAATATACTATGCAGTGGAACTAAACTGAAAATTAAAAAAATCACACTTACCTTTAATTCCGCAGATCCCTCAATCACTCTGGAAAAGTTCTCAGTCGGGTCTTGCACCATCCTGGAATTCTCTTTCATCCCAATGCTGCCATCCTCAACCATCTTCTTCCTTCTTCTGGCTATGTCACCTGATCTCGCACCGCGCAGGCGTTAGATCGGGTGAGGTAGTCTGCTGAGATCAGGTATGTGCAGAAGGAGCAGCCAGGAGCCTCTCGGTCTGCATGACAGAGGTATCCCCGGAGGCTCTGTGCTCCCATTTTTAGTTTAGGTCCGCTTTAAATAGGGTTAGAGCCCTGTTTAAAACAAATCTGTCGGAAAAGAGAAAAATAGGGGTTGCCGTTTTGTACCATTTTCAAAAATTCCTGTTGCCAGATTGATGTCTTTGACTTTAATATTTTGTGAATAACTAACACAAGTATGCAGATCCCGACTCTGGAATTCTCTGTCTGCATTCATCTGCTGAAATTTGTCTGGAATATACAAACCATCTTATACTATGCTTAGCTTTTTGAACATCTTGCCTGGCAGTGGGATTGTTAGTAGCCCATTATGTATAGTATTAGCCACTAGTTACTGATCTATAGCAATGTCTATACCCAGCAATCCATAGCCCAATGTTTCCAAGCCATAGTGCCAGTTTGTCCATTGCATACAAGAATCAAAGAGTTTAAGGATTCATTCCTGAACTATAATAACCACTAGCAAGTGCTTACTTTACTAGCAGATGTTATAGACATGTTTGAAAACAAATCAGCATTTCTCCTTATCATAAATCAGGAAGGGTTCTTTGAACACCAGAGTGTGCCTGTGGGCTTCTTTACACAAATAAGGAAACTACCTAGTTGTTTATTGCAAGTTGCCAGTTAAACAACAATTATGTATAAAATGTGTGGAAGTCTTTAAATTTGAAGCAATTACCTTTAGATGTTATCACATCTACAGAACTTATAAGAAAGCTGAAGTGTTTACTTTCCTTTTTAGCCACATGCGATTAACAGGAAGAGCAAAAAACACTTTATACATAGTTTAAACATAGTAAATATTTTAGGATACTTACACAGGTGTTACATATCTTTATGATTATAAAGTTGAAAGACGCGGTCCTAACTTGTATGTGACCAATAAATTGTTAGAGGTGTATTTTTACATTTAAGATATTTTTGCTCTTTCGGTTGAAATGTTATTAGGATGGACATAAAATAGTAAATGACTAAATACAAAGTTGAAAAATATACACATGATCTTTATTAAATGGCAGTTGGCAGTTGTTAAATTGCTTTATTTACTGTGTGGTTTATAATTATCAATTATATTTAAATTAACCTGTGGATCGGACAGACAAAAACTGACAGTAGGTGGCAATCGCCACAAATCACTGTGTCTGTCATTAACCAGACCCACTAGTTACTAAGACCCTTGTATTGTTAGACTTGTTTGACCCAGGGAAATACAATGGAACAGCCAACTGCGCACATGCATACCACAAGTTTGCTAAGTGTAATGACTACTTATATGTATATATACTTCTTATGGAAACTTATATTTAAAAAAAATTGAACATGTTGCAATCACAATTCTTCTGTGTAAAATTGGAATTACCAACTAAAGTAAGTATTTCTCAAGATAAATTAGCTGTGTACACGTGTGATAGGTAATTGCATGAACACAAGGTTTGCAGTATGTTGAAAAATATATGTTTTTATATTTATCAAAATACTTTACTTTGTAGTCATTGAAGGACACAGTAAGATGTTCACACCCAAACACCAGGTATTAAACAAAAAAGGTCAGTCAAAACAGTACAAAGGAAAACAATATAATATAATAACAGTACAATAAACAGTATAATAAAGATTCAAAAAAATCCATGAAAGCAAAGCAGTGCTCCAAGAGGGTGAAAAAAAAATAGAAAGCATTGTCCCCTGAGGTTGAGATATACACACCGCAAAATTTTATTATTATCTTTGCAAAACTATTGTGGACAGATATCAAGGTGGCCACCTTGCAAATGAACTAGCAGGCCACCGATAGAAAGCTAACAGGTAACACATGGTCTGCAAGCCATGTGTTGGGAACCAGAGATTTTGATTATATGCCCTGTCACCCAGTACTCTACACCTGCTGATGGCGCTACGGTCTAACCATCAGGAACTTAATATCTCACTCATGTCCTTCAATTACAGCAGAAGTAAACTAAAACAAAAACTCACTCACCTTCACTTTCGCAGATCCATCAATGCCTCCAGAGGTTTCCTGGATCAGTTCCCACATCATCCTGGAATTCACCTCTGTCCTGATACTTCCATCTTTGTTCTGCCTACTGCAAAGGCGTGAGATAGCGTGACATAGCCTGCGGTAGGTGGGGGAAAAAAAGCTCCTTCGCGCATGCCCCTGGGATGTATGATGTATGTATCCCTGGAGGCTCTGCACTCCCATTCTGACTTTATTGCCACAGGTTTGAACCCCCCCCCCCCCCCCCCCCCAAAAAAAAAAATATTTTTTACTATATATATAAGGATTGTCTTTAGTTTAGGTCTGCTTTAAGTTACATAGTTGCTATCTCTTTTAAAAACATAAGAAAGTAAAGATTCTGATTTGAGTGTTATGCCTACATCTATTGAGCAAACCAGAAAGAACACCATTTTGATTTTGCAGGTTGTTTGAGAATGGAAAATTCCACCATTCCTACTGGAAATTCTTCCTATCTATGGGAGGCTACATATTTTATGGTGAACTGATGATTAGCAAGTCAATTTGCTCCTGTCTTTTGTGAAGTAATACCATGCTCAAATGCCAAATATCATAAAATCATCAGTAAATATTCTGGGGAGAAGTGATTTTTGTATGAAACATTGACTCCTGCACCCTGCTCCCTGGCCCCTCATCCTTTCCAATAATGAAATCAAGCTGTGTGGAATGTATACATGCTCTATACTGGGTGTCTGAACATGTAATGAATCCATTACCCAATGACTGCCCAGGATTACAGATATTTCACACATTTTGCTAGAAGCAAAGGATTTGTACTTTACCTTCAGCGTCTCTTCTTTTCCAGGATACAGTGCTATGTGTCATAGCAAATGTTTACTCTCCACTTAATCATTAGGCTCTTAAAGGCATCCTGTGAGAATATAAATATGGGTGCTGTCATTGCAGACTTGTTTTAAGAGAAGACACAATGCTTTTTGATAATTTTATTCCTATTTATTTCCTATTCATGTATAATTATTTTGCGCCTGCAGTGAGGGGTTGGTGATATGTGGCACTGCACAGCCTGGATCAAAACCTCAAGTACTAAGAAGCTAGCCTGTGCTTCCTTTTTTAAATTACCCGATGGATGTTTTAATGCTACAGAAGCTACATAAAAGTAATTTTGAATAAATGAACTGACAAACGAACATGGAATCACCGTTCATTTTGTATGACATGTCATTTACCCCATTTTACTAATAACTAAGACAATGTTGTTGCTATCTGTGTCCTGAGTGATAAATGTTACCATCATTCACAGAATTCACTTAAAAAAAAACATTTTCCCTTGTGGAGTCAAAGACTGTATTAAAAAATAGGGGTTCAATTATTTCCCTACTTTGTTGAAAGATGAAAAGTTTGTTTGGGTTTTGTAGAGTACTTTATTAATTCTGGCTAGACAACAGTATTAGGGGAAGTTCTCTGGAGTGCCTACAATAAACTGTATACTTTTATTTTACTTTTCACTTTTCCAGGCACCATTATTAATTGAAGTCAGGCAGGGTTTTCATCCATACTAAGCTCATTTTCTTCATAGCATTATTTATAGTGCAATTAAATGGAAAGGCCAAAAGACCAAAAGGTCAGGAAAATAATAATTATAATTTAGTTACCCTTCTATGTGAGATGACGTATTTATTACTTCTTACTATTTCTTTAAGGTTATGTAAGCAAAGATCCAGTGGTTACTTGATGGCCAGACCCCATGCCTTACAGCTTTAATCTTTATATCTATCAGTTTAAATGAGTATATATGTGTGTGTGTGTTTATACATGTTAAAATGTTTTTTTTACAGATATACACCAGCCAGACAAAACATTAAAACCACTGACAGATGAAGTTAATAATATCAGCTCTCAATCCTATTACTCAATCCTATTACAATGGCAACTGTCAAGGGGATGGATATAAGTCATCATCTGAACAGTCAGATATCCTAGGAACTATGTTGAAAACAGGAAAAATGGGCGAGCATAAAAATCTGACAGACTTTGACATAAAGGGAATTGTGAGGGCTTGATGACTGGGTCAGAGTATCTCCAAAACTGAGGATCTAGTGGGGTGCTCATGGAAAGCAATGGTTAGTACAAAATGTGCTCCCAGAATGGGCAACTAGTGAACCAGTAACAGTGGCACTCAAGTTCTTCATGCATATGGGAGGAGAAAGCCTTGTCTAGTTTAATCTGTATATGGGGATTCTTCCATAGACACTGATACTGCGGACCAGTCAAAGTGTGCCTACAATGAGCATGTAATTGACAGAACAGGACCGTGTTGCAACAGAAGAAGGTGGCCTTTTTTGATTAAAGGACTAGTGCCATTTTCTTGTAAGTCATGTAGATGGCCTGGTGCTTGTGAGTCATTTATTTGGGGAAGAGATGACAGATGTATACACTATGGGAAGAAGTTGGTGGAGAGGTTGGACTACAAAATATTTCTGCTAACATCATAGTGCCAGATACCACGGGACACTTTCTGAGGACTTGTGGAGTCCATGCCTTTAGAGATCTTTTTGATGGTACAAGGGGGACATACACAATATCAGGCAGGTGGCTCTAATTTTTTAGCTAATTAGTGTACATGCAACAATTTTCAAATATTATAGTATGATTAATAATTCTACTTCCTTGGTGGAAATGATATGCTGAATTCTTGTTTAATGTTATGTCTTGCCTAGTGGAACTACATGGTTATTATGTAATTTCTTGTTATATGTTGCGCTATATATATATATATTTATATTTATATATATATAATCACTGTATAAAGTTCTGTAGTGCCTATCTGTATGGGGCCATCTTCACTGTAGTCAAATGTATCAAGCCTAGGATGGATGTGGGATGATGGACATTGTCCTGCATTTTTCACATTTTACAGGATCCAGGACAATTCACAGAGTTGCAGCATGCCCTACTATTTCCCACTTATCATTTTTAGATCAACTTGCACAAGGTGGGGGTGTTATGCCTATCCTATGGATTTTAACAATTTGGGTTTCAGGGGACCTGAGCAATCAGAAGGAAGTGTGGAGCACAGTGCTAGAGCCCATTTGTTGCCTTTAGGTTATTTGCACATGCTATATAAACATAACAAATCCACATAGATTAGTTTTTTGTAATTATTATCTTCAAACTAGATATTTTTAATTGTCTGCATTGTTTCTAAATATTGAAACTTACCCAGGTCTTTGTGTAATGGACTCCTAACTTGTAGACTACAGGTTTATTCTATAACCTTACATACTTGGCACCAGTTTGACTTAGCATCTCTATGACATGCCTCCAAATTGGAGCAGCTCCTATTAAAGATAGCTCCATTACCTAATGAGTTGGTCTTGGTTTGTTGCACAAGAGATCTATTCTTTAACAGCCCCACTTCTGCAACAGGTCAGATAAGGTCTCTTAGGGCTTACCTTTCTAGGGCAGTGGAAAAATCATCATTATTATTAATTTATTTTTCACCTGCACTGCTTTTTCAAATTGCCCTTGGCCACGCTGTTTGGCTGTCACCTTAGCCCCGGACGATGAAACCCAATCGATGCCAGGATACGTCAATTAAAGTAGGTAATATGTTAGATTATACCTGGGCCGAGAGATATCTAACACCAGTGAAGATAAATGCACTCAGCCTCCATCTGTCTGATCCCACCTCACCTTGGTGAAAGGTGTTGCAGGGCTTTTTTTTCAGAATTGGTGCCAATACATGTGGCCATGCATACAGACCTAGGGGTAAACACCAAAAGCAAACTTAAACAAAGGGAGGTCTTGGATGTTTAGTGACAGTTAAATAAAATCACCTTTGGGTCCCATATTATTCTCTTGCTTTTATTTTTTTTAAATTACAACAAAATTTTGCCAAAGGGTGTTCTGGATTTAGGAAAAGTTTACACTGGGAGTAAGGATTTGAAAAGATCCTGCATTTTATTTTATTTTTGCATATTTTTCATAATTCTTCAGAACAAAAAAATTGGAAAACGATGTTTAAAATTATTATAAATATTATTACGCATTGTAAAACATACTGTGTATACTATTTAAGACACATTAAAAAATGGTCATTGGAGTGGCATTGCAGAAGTGACTTGTGGGACGTATAAAGCAAAGGATACCTGTACTGTAAGTTAAACAAATGAGTGATCTACTAATGCTATCCAACAAATTCTGCAGCTGTGCTTATACCTAAAGTTCACTCATTTTCCAAATTAGCTACTAGAAGAAAAGAAAAAACACAGGTGTGCAGGAGCATGTGGCTCACTCCCTTTTTTCCTTGCGACAGAGAAGGTGCTTGGAAAGTGGCGGAGATGAGTGGAGGTGAGTAGAGAGTAGAGGTCAGACTCGAGTGACCCAGAGTTTGCACAGGACTTACAATCCTTGCTTCCAGTGGTTGAAAAGGAAAATGGGGAGTAAAGGAAAAATATGGTTACTGGGGCATTAGTGCAAATGTATTGCTCTGGCTTGCATGAGCAAAGCTCATATTTACTTTAATCTTAGTTCACTTCAATCCATATAGCACCCACCCCACTTGGTCACTGGGACTGCATTTCCCCATTTTTTTCTGTATAGCTTCTCTTTGTCTGCTTTTTATATCACCAATCACATTCAAACGTTTAAATCAGATTTCCGAAAGATACTTTTTAGAGCATACACTTTAAACAGAAAGAAGCCTGCAGTATATTTGGGTATTTTTCACAAAAAGAATTTGCAAATTAACAGAATCCTAGCAAAAGATTGGTGCACTACAATAATTCTTTCATGAAAGACTGCACAAGTTTTTCACAGTTGAGCTTTCAGTTGAGGAATTGTGTACCCATATGCTTTATCTCTGACTGTAGTTGGGATGAAGAAAAGCAAGAAAGGATCAAGTGTAAATCACTTAACAGCTGCTTAACATGTCATTCACAAACCACTTACTTATGATCTAATTTATTCATCAAGTGCCAACACAGTACAGAAAACCCAGCGGGAGTGTATGAATGAGGACAGCACTCAATTCTAATTTTCTGAAGTATTTTATTAAGGAAAAACATGTACTAAGAGAATGGGGTCTGCCATTATTGAATTCTGTCTAAAACTATTAGCCTCCTGGCTGTCTCTGATGGTAGAATTTTTTTACAGCTTTAGCCTGTTTACAATTTTCTAGCTAGTGAAGTGGGAAGGACTACTAATCTACACCAAACTGCTGACTTTTCCTGGCCTGATTTTAAAGGGAAAGTTTGATGTTTTGTTTTATTATTTTCAGGATTGAATAAACATTTAAAAGTTTTTAATTTTTTTTCTCAGGTAATTATGTAACAATGTCAATGAATATAATGTAGTCTTATCTCTTGTCATTAGGTGGGGCCCCTAGCTACATTTTAATTCTTAACTTCTGTTTCTTTACCACCTCTTGAAAAAGCCTGATAACTCAATAGCTCAAGCTGAAATGTAAACTCACAAAGTGAGTTACAAAATGTAGCTTCAAGGGCACAGATGCAGAGTCCACACCACTGACAGAAAAAAAAAAAACACATTAAGATGCAGACTGAGTCAGAGTCAGAGGACCAGGGGCAAGCAATGCAGAGTAGTACATCATAGATATCCTCAGTTAAAACCAGAGGCACTGCACAGGATTTACCCCTTCCCTTTTCCACTTCTGGTAAAATGATTTATGGGGGTCCTTTATATCAACTGCTTACATCACTGCTTGTTCCATTGTGTTCCAACAGTGTCAGTGACTTGAAGATGCAGTTTGATTATATTTAATGTCAGCTTTTGCTAAAAGAAGAAACAAAAATAATGATAGCTTTAGAAATGATTGGTTGTTTTACAAACAGTTGGCTTACAACAATATACATTTTACAAGCTGGCTTAATAATTTCAACTTTTATTTGATGCCTCAAAATTGACAAGGTAATCAAAATTGAAGAGGTAATGATTGATAATTGATAGGTTTTAAGAAATAAGAATATTTATGCACCCAATGATACCAAAAGTTTCTATTCTATTTTGACCAGGTACATAGCACATGCAAAGTAGTTTTACAGACAGATTGGGTCAGACTGATTTATGGACTGATTTAATAAAGCTCTCCAAGCCTGGAGAGGATACACTTTCATCAGTAAAGCTGGGTGATCCAGCAAACCTAGAATGGATTTCTTAAATCATTTGATTTTTTATAGCACAAGTTTTCAATCCAGGAACAGATCCATTCCAGGTTTGCTGGATTATCCAGCTTCATTGATGAAAGTATATCCACTCTATCCCTGGAGAGCTTTAATAAATTAGGCCCACTATATGGATGCTAGTTGCTTCTATGCCTTAGGTGAAATGCAATAAATGTTTTGATTTGAAAGTAGCCTAATGATATGTATGACATGTTAATAAAACATACAACATAGCAGTAAGTATAGTTTTAGAATAGAGAAAGAGTGCAGGCTTGTTTGGCAAAGTAAAGTAAAAATGTATCAATTGTATTTTTATCCAAGAAAAATATTAATAAAACCTAGATATAACATAGATCTACTATGCTAGTTTCTATGCTAGACAGTTTTCAGTTTCAGATCAGTTTTCAGTAACCACATTATTTAAAAGAAAATGGATAGAATGAGGAGTCAGTTGAGTGTTCAGTTGGCAACAGACTTGAGTGATTAGAGATTTAATAAGGTTTTCTGCTACTTCTAAATTAACCCATTGGTGATGATTTTATTAGGGTAGGTTGCAGTAACATTTCTTTACTTGACTTGTAGGATATATTTGATCTGTTATAGGGCAGTCAGTTATTATAAAGGAGGATTTGTCCGTGACCTAAAACATAAACTTTTAGCCTATATACTGTCACACAAATTAAGAGAATGATATTAACTTAGCGATCTCTAGATATCTTAGATGTCCCAAAAATGACGTTACCCAGAGGATGATACTATCGTTGGTGTATAGTGTGGAGGAACTGACTGTCAGCAGCCAGCCTGAAAGGAATGGTGAAAACCATAATCTTTGCTCATTTATACTGGAACACCAGAGGGAGGTTATTCTGCATACAATCATCTATATGGGCTGGTACTTTATTTTTTTTACTAAGGTATTACTTAATCAATAAAAGTCTGATCTGAAGTAAATCTGGTTCAGACCGCTCATAACCACCAATTTTTCTTTTCTCAAAAAAAGTTGGTAAATCTCAAATGAAAGTACATGTTGTTTACAACTACACCTTTAAAATCATGTCTGGAATGTCCTTTTCCCTATTTATGTCCTCACAGATTTACATGAATAGTCCTATGTTTTCAGTTTGTGCACCACTATTTAGCTGTAAGATAGACTATAGACAAAGCCTCTGGGAGCACACCTGCACTACGCACTGCACGTTCATGTTCATTGTTCATATGTTAGCACGCATACACTTGCTTTTAACCATAACTTCAGTCTTACTAAATACTGATTTATTGCTCATATTTGCTATATAAATTTGTTTTGTATTATTATTAAATCATACATTTCCTTTACATTCGGAACCATTCTTCCCTGGGATCTTTGTCCATATCTAGAATAGAAAAAAAAATGTCTTCACTTCTATTTTTAATTGTCCCAAGTTCTCTCCAAAGAATTAGGTCAAACTACATGCTGTCAGTTCTATGAGTTTTGCCACCCAAAGTATCTCCTTAAAATAAGGTTGTCCAACCTTTTTCTTTCAGAAGGCAACTTTGTAGGGGCAGCACTGGCATAGCCTCTATTTAGTGTGCACAAAGGAAATTTTTCTTATAGTGGCTAGATACTTGACCCAACATGCTATCTGAATATAAACAGTAAAACAAGAAAATGAGGTTCATATTAGCCCCCCAACCAAAAAAAAAAAAAAGAAAAAAACAGTTCAACGTTAACTGGTTTGCAAAGGTCTGCAGTCACTTCAGGCAAAATTTTAACTACAAAGAACTCCATAGACCACTATATGGGGACTTCCAAAGGCCTAAACACTAAAAATGTTTGTACAAACATATAAATGATTTTCAAAACCATATAACAGCAATGATGCAATGTAAGTATTGACATGTGAGCCCATTCTGATACAAAATATCACTTTATATTATCACAAAAAATGTGTTTATAGACTGCAGATTATGGTCTTATGCATTGGACAATGCTAATCAGATCTACAGTATATATAACAGACTGTAAAAAAAACTTAATAAAACTTAATAATTTGTTTTTCAAATTGTAGTAAGACGATATATTGCTGATAATTTATATGACTTACCCTGTAGCTTTTGTCAACCAAGGATCTTTAGGCATATGTTTGTTTCTGCATCACATTTGTTTAAAAAATGTTACTCAGTATAGCATCACAATTATTTGAATGTGGCCATATGCATTACAACCTTAGTGTCCTACATATAATATTACAATAAGTGTTGTTGGTCTTTAACATTAACATTAAACTATTAACTCATTAGGGACACTCAAGTTAAGGATGGGTCTTTAAGAAGCTCCTACACAATGTGGTTACCAAATAGCAGTTGAAAGTATCCTAAAATATCTGCATATCTGGACATTTTTCCAAAGGTTCTCCTAAACATGAAAGTTTACATTCAAATGTCAGCAGTCCAGTGGTGAAGAGCTACAAACAGGATGGAACATACGATATATACCCACAATACAGTATACACCCCTAGACATAAACTGACCAGTGAATGATCTATGTTACCATAAAGATGTTGTATTCATTTTGCTACAGTTTGATATGAGAAGCTGATTTTATAAACCATTGGGTTGTTTTAGTGTATGACAGAGAGGTAAATTCCAACTGAACTTTCAATTTAAAACAGCTTAAAATCTCAACAAAAAGTAACAAAAGGAAGAAAAGTGATCCGTTGCTCACTATATCATTGTAAGAATGGTTCTATCTTACCAAGCCTGAAATGTGTAATAAACAATGAAGAGGAAAGAAGAAAAAGACAGGCTTTTGCTGGCTTAATATTTGTATGTCATTAAAGTGTTTTCTATGTTCTTTGAAAAAAGACATTAGTAAGGTAATGTTGAATTGAAAGTGTATTACTTTATAGTTACATATTACAATACATATGAACTATATAGGTATAGAAGATAGCAAATCAATAAAAAGACATACATGTGAAAAAGTGTTAATCAAAGATATAACAAATTAGAGTGCATCAAAGAATTGTGCTTAAGAAATCTAAGTGTCTCCAAAAATTTCAAGATGCGTTTTGCCAAATCAATGGCTTTCTTAGGGGATCAAGAGATACAGAGATTTACTTAGTACAAATAAAATGTAATCATATCCTAATGCATAGAAAAATAATATATTGATAATATAATATACCAAGATGGATGACTCATTATCATGCATATTCAAAAAGAATTATATATACAGGTGAATGGGTAAATATTCAAACAATATAAACAATTATTTATAAACAAAAACATTACTATTCTTATTTATGTAAACATTTAATATTTTCTGATAAATGATTTTCTCAGTTAGTAAATCAGCATATATAAGTTATAGGGTTAGTTAACATTACATAAAGTTATTAAAAGGACTAACTGAAAGTAAAAAGAGTGAGTCCAAAGTCAGAATGTGAGGAAAAGGAATCGCTGTGATGTTGTGAAAGATACCAAAGTAGATATTGTGCTGGATCACAGGGTCTTTCCTCCTCATTGTTCTCAACAAAAAGTAGTTTAAAGTTTTGTAAAGAGTGGAGTCAGAATAAGTGCAAAGGTAGAAACTTTATTTCGTACATTGTATATTTCAGGGTAGTGGAGTTTGTGACAGGGATTACCTTTGCCCATTAAAGCAATATACATGTTGGATACATGTTGGACTACCAATAGTGACACTGACCACTTTCACCAGCTCCTTCAGATAAAAGTAAAGGTTATAGAAGCATTTAGGAGTAAATAAGACTCTGCTGGAAAGTTTTTATCTGCAGGTACGTCTCCCGAGATGTAGTCCTGCATCAGGTCCTTGTATCCTAGGTTCTCCTTAATAATCAAACAGTATAGCTATTTATCAGTTTGTTTATAGAGTCTAGTATATTAAAATGTTTTCAGTGATGCAGATTATGTGGTTGCCAACATTAGTTCAACAGCTATGACCTCTAGAAGACACACAAGGTGGACCAAACCTCCAAGTGAGCCTCAGTTCTCATTTACAAAATACAAGATATTCCAGACTTCATTGGTGCCATTATTAGGGATTCAACGTATGAGAAAAAAACTTCCCTTATACCACTGAGGTTCTCTTCTCAAAAGGGTGTGCCTTTATTTTGCCCCTGCCAATTTTTTTTTTTTTTTTGCCCACATTATGAAACTTTTATATTGTATTTCTGTTTATCAAAGACTAATCATTAGGTCAGAAAACAGTTCTCCAACATTCCTAAAGTTTACCTAGCACCCAAGGTGGTTCCCAGAGTTCTGGCTTTGGTATTGGCAGAGCTGGGAACCAGGGGTATGTCACTGAATGCCTACAATGGCAATCTAGGTGTTAAAACCTTATCGGCTTTGGTCCCCCATCTCAGACTGCGTGTGGAGTTTGTGTGGCTGGTAAATTACCAAAAATCATCTCTTATTCCATGACAATGTCTGAACTACTTGTTACTGATTCTGAACACCAGAATAGCAAAGCTCTTTTTCCCTAGAGGAGCTAAAACCATTAGGACTAATATCAGCAATATCCAAACCTAGCGCAGCGTGCCTCTTTACAGAGACATGAAACTCTTGGGTTTGGGAACTACAATTCTTGGTAGCAGTTTTATATCTCTCTGCAGTTTCTATGACTTGCAGGGAAATAGACAGAAAGAGTTTCTGAGTCAAGCAATGCATCAAGCTAGGAAAAGTCTGTCCTTGGATCAGAAAGTGTTTCTTTAAATCTGCCTGGGGCAAATCAGACATATATCTGACATCCCATAGCAATCAAAGAGTTTTCCAGGTTTAAAGACAGAATAAGAGACAAGGTAGAACATGCAGCTGGTGTTCTAGTCACCTGTGGATGTTACATTTCCTGACCATGTCTTAACCCAGCTTAGTTTCCTCCATGTTCCCTACAGAGAATCAGGTAAAAATGGATTGCCACCACTCTGGTATGCACAACTGAAAAAGAAATACAGACATAAATTCTCTAGTTTTGTTCTTGACCTGTTTGGCCAAACCTTTTGTCTCCATGTCCAATATTTTCATTCTCAGGGCATATTTTAAACAATGTTATCTCTACCTTGATCCTCATGTATTTTTCTTGCTAAGGTAAACCACTGCACCTACAACTGGCTCATAATTTTAACCCTTGGGCCTCCACAATCACTCAAATGTACAGTTTCCTTTAGTCTGGAATGAATCAGTGCCTGGGCTAACCACTATCAAAGACCAACATTTATATTTAGCGATTTTGTTTCATCGACCTTTAACAACACATTTCATAGTTCTTCACAGGGACAGGGTTGTCTTGGGGCCTAAACCATCCTGACTACCAGAGATTGTGTTCTTCTTTCTAAATTAGGAGGTCAAGCTACCCTCTCTGTTCATTTTCCCTCCACCCTAAAGTTGGTACCAGCTGTAGAAGTATATCTGTTAGCAAGGGCTCCTTTCTGGAATAACCTAGAAGAGAATTATTACTAAAATGCCTGTAAAGCCACAAAAATACACATACCAATGACCCAGTAATAAAAAAAAAACAAAACAAACAGTAAATGTATGTCTCATCTGCAATGTAGCAATGTGAAAAGCTAGTATATTGACAATATAAGAATAATTCAATAAAACAATAATTTAAGGATTGTGAGAGACCTGAAACACCAATGGGCAGGTATCTGAATGATTATAATGATGTGTAGCATGTCCTGGCAAACATTAAGTGTAGTTTTGCTGTATTGACAGTAAGAGGATCTTAAAAAGGCTTGTGTTGCTGGAACCTGAGCCAGCTTACATCTACCACGGTACTAATATACACAAAATTTGCTGGTTAGTATCGTAGCACAAAAAAGTATTTTAGAGGGGGCGTGGCTTGACCGGCGAGTGAGATGGCTGTGTGAACCCGGAGCTCCTGAGACGCCGGCCGCAATCCGCCTAATATCGGGACGATACTTACCCATCCATGGGCAAACAAAAGAAAGCCAGAGTGGGGAGGCTTCCCCCGATCTCCGGTGCCGCTCCTGGATGCGGGGCAGCCCTCCATACGGGCGTACATTCGGGACTCTTCTCCGGCGTCCCCCTCAGCTTTCAAGATGGCGCCGGCCTCTAATCCACGCACGTGGCGGCGGGCAGAGAGAGGAGATTGTCAAGAGGACGATGATGCACAGCAGGCAGTGAGACCCACGGAAGAGGAAGATTTACATTCATCCTCCCCCCGGAGCTCTGGAACATCATCCCACCTTGCGGTGAGTCCGGCTGGGCATGGAGAGGGTAGCCATTCCCCTGCACTCTCCCCTCAGGGAGAAGACATGCAACTAGGGGCACCAGAAGACCCAGTAGATGGGGGTACAGATGCATTGCAACAGGAGGGGGCCTCTCCATATTTGAGGGAATTGTCACCACCAAGAGCTAGGAGGGAGATTGCTCTGGGTTCATCATTATTGAACCTCACCTCCTCAGTCAGTAATACACCCTATCAGGGTAAGCGGGCAAGGGAGGACAAGGCCTGGAAGAATGGGATTTCACCCAACCAATCCATGAGGAGAGTAGAGGAGCCTTCCTTCACGGAGACTCTTTCTAATCCCAATTGGCATCATTATCTGCAGTCTCTTCCAACTAAAGATGACTTTCAAAAATTAGTGGCAGATGTTCAGGCTACTTGCCGCACTGAAATTGGGGCCTTACGTGCTGACCTACAGTCCCTAGCAGGTAGAGTGGATGACCTAGATGATACGGTGCTTCATGCAAAGGAAGATATAATTGCGCTCTCTCAAAAAGCAGAGAACAGTGATCAGAAAATCAGGGAGCTACAGCGGCAAATAGAGGATATGGATAATAAATCCCGCCGCAATAATATTAGAGTGCGGGGTCTTCCAGAAGCGACCAGAGATGTTGACCTTAAACCAGTCCTGCAAGCCTTTTTTGCCAGGATGCTGGGGCGCCCCTCCCCCAGAGAGGTCCACATTCAAAGAGCCTTTAGAACAACCAGGCGCCAGGGATCAGCCGCTAGACCTAGAGATGTGATTTGCCAATTAATGGATGCTCAAACAAAAGATGACATCATGACTACCACCAGAAATATGCGTAACCTTGAATTTGACGGAGCACCTCTTCAACTTTTCCAGGACTTATCATGGCATACGCTACAGCAGCGCCGCCTTCTCCAACCACTACTGACTGTTCTTAGAGATGGTCATATTTCCTACAGATGGGGCTTTCCGTTTAGCCTCATAGCCCGCCAGGATGGCAGAACTCTCACTTTGAGGTCCCCGGATGATTTGGACTCTTTTTGTAGAGAGCTGGGGATAACCCGCCCGAAGCTACCTGGATGGGAGCCCGAGACTTTGGTTCGTCCCCGCTCCCCCCAGTGGCAGCGGGTGGCTTCAAGGGGGAGACCCAGGGCTCGCCGGAGGGATACAACTCACCCACCTGATCGCTCCCCTCCTTTACGCCATTGAATTTATGGCTCCCCACATCATGCGGAGCCTTTATGGTTTAACAATTTAGAAAAGTTCCAATGTAATGATTATTGTTGCACACTCTGTTCTATTCGCACGGTTTAGAGTTGATTTGCTGCTATGCTGGAGTGGGGGTTGATAACCCTCCCATTGATATTGATATGCCTTGAATGATATTAGTGCCATACCCGTTATTTGGTAGTATGTTACAACACTGAGTGACATTAGTGACCTACCTGCAATCTGGCTTTCTCCCTTTGCTCTGGCAACGGGCGTGTTTTTTCTATTGAAATACCCGATACTGATGCTGCCCTGGGGGGGGCTAGGGACTGCTTCCAGCATTTAGTTGGGAGACACCTGGCCTCTTTCTAGTGGCATTTCCTGTTAGTGGCCGGCGTCGGCCAAACCCCCTTTTTTATGTTTTCCATATTTATGGCAGGGCTTCGGTGGATTCCTGACTTGAGTCCGCTGCCAGTCTGGGTTTATTGTCCCTCTAAAGGGAGTTGCTCATCTGTTGTAAGATGTAGTTCCCTATCCTCACCTAGTGGGAGGTGGGGACCGGCAGATGTCAACCCCTTTTTGGTCGCCATTGGGCGAATGTTCTTATGCTGGTTTGTTTTCTTTTCCCGGTTTTTGTGTTTTTCCCACACTGTTTGGAGGGTCATTTTTGAGCCTCTCTCCCCTTTTCCTTTTTCTGAAAGCAGCACTGTGTCTGGGTGTCAACGGATGTATTTGATTCTCTCCAGATCACTACAAAGGTATTCTGAATACAGGGGAGGCTTTACAAGAGGCGCTGTGGTTACCATGTTACTTTAATGGCTACTAAGGTTTTATCTTTTAATGTCCGAGGCTTAAATTCTAACAAGAAACGTAAACTGGCCCTTAGGGAATTTAAACGGCTGTCCTCAGATGTGGTCTTCCTACAGGAGACTCATTTTGATAGCTCGGGTAATTTTAATTTTGCCTCCAGACTTTACTCCCAGGTGTATCAAGCCAATTCCCAATGTAAGAAAAAGGCCGGAGTGGCAATCCTTTTGAAAGATTCCTTTAAATTTACATTAGCCCGCTCAATTATTGACAAGGGGGGAGATATATTATTTTAAATGGCTCAGTACAAGGGGTGTCTATCACCTTATGCAATGTGTATGCTCCTAATCAGGGTCAGATTCCCTTTCTTAGCAAGGTTCTCTCTCTCCTTAAGAAATTTGATCATACATATTTAATTGTGGGGGGTGACTTTAATGTGCTGTTCTCCCCGGCTTGTGATAGACATGCTCTATTCAACTCCCAGCTCTCTAGGCAGGGATCCAAACAATCTAGGGAGTTTAGACAACTGATCAGGAGATACCAACTTTATGACAATTGGCGTATCCATCATCCCTCTTGTAGACAGTACTCCTTCTACTCCTCCTCCCATAGTACCCATACCCGCATAGACTATCTGTTTACTAATCTTCCTCTTTTGAGGAATAGTGTCTCTGTGGAGGTACATCCGATCTCCTGGTCAGACCATGCTCCTGTCACTTTAGAAGTGTCCCTCTCCCCCAAACCGACGGGAGTGTGCCATTGGAGGCTTAATGATTATCTAATCAAATTGCCAGAAACCAAAGCCTCCCTCTCTGCTAATTTAAAAACCTTTTTTAGGGAAAATGTTGGTTCTGTCAGGCATATGTCCACACTTTGGGAGGCCCATAAGGCGGTGATTAGGGGACATTGCATAGCTCTCGGCTCCAAACTTAAACGGGACTCTAATTTACAACGCTCCCTCACCACACAGGCCCTGCGGACTGCGGAGGCTAAATATATGTTACACCCATCGGTAAGACTTTTGAGGGAACTGACTACCCTTAGGTCTAAACTTCGTGCTATTGAGTTACGAAAGGTTGGCTGGCAGATGCAGAGAACTCGCCAGCTATATTATCATAAAGGTAACAAGGCAGATTCGTTGTTAGCCCGCAAGCTGAGAGATATGCAATTAAACTCCTCACCGGGGGCAATTAAAGATAAAGGCGGGGTGGTTCACTACGACCCTTCTCAAATAGCCGCTTGCTTTGAAGCATACTACTCTCGCTTGTATCAAACGGTTCATAGGGCCCAAGCCCCCTTGGGGAGATCACTGTTCCCTGCTATAGATTCTTACTTAGCACAAGTGGATCTTCCCAGGTTGAAACCTGAGAGCCTGGAACAACTTAACTGCCCTATTACAGAGGAAGAAATTGTGACTATCATTAGTCAACTGCCTTCATCCAAGGCCCCGGGGCCGGATGGCCTCCCCTATTTATATTATAAAACGTTCTTGCCAGAGCTCTCCTCATACCTTCTTCCATTATTTAATGACTTTTTGAAAGGCAAACCGATTCCACCCTCAATGTCTATGTCACATATTACGGTTATTCCAAAACCAGGTAAAGACCCCTTAGACTGCTCAAATTATAGGCCAATTGCTCTCTTAAACTCGGACTTAAAAATTTTTACAAAAATTTTAGCCTCTCGGTTATCAAAGTTCCTCCCTGCCCTTATTCATGGAGATCAAACGGGTTTTATCCCGTTTAGACAAGCGGGAGATAACACTAGGAAGGTAATTAATATCATTGATATTATTAACAGACGGAAAACACCGTCGGTGATACTCAGCCTTGATGCCGAAAAGGCTTTTGACCGTCTTAGCTGGCCATTTCTTTTGGCTACCCTGAATAAAATGGGTTTTAGGGGCCCTTTTGTTAAGGCGATTGAGGCCTTATATGCGGCCCCTTCAGCATCGGTCAAACTCCCTCAGGCATCATCCAAGGTATTTGCGATTAGAAATGGGACGAGACAGGGCTGTCCTTTGTCACCCCTGCTTTTTGCTCTATGTATAGAGCCGTTGGCGGCCTGCATTCGCTCAAATCAAAATGTACACGGCATTCAGGTGAAAGGGAAAGAATACAAGCTCTCATTATACGCAGATGATATTCTATTGACTCTCTCCCAACCGCTTATTTCCCTCCCCAATTTATGGGAAGAATTAACGAGATATGGGGCACTAGCAGGATTCAAGGTGAATTCCTCTAAATCAGAGGCCCTGCCCCTTCATATCTCTCCAGCTACTCTGCAAACCTTACGGGACTCTTTCTTTTTTATCTGGCAAGAACATTCCCTCCAGTACCTAGGAACGCATATTACCACCACTTATCCACAAATTTACCCATATAACTTTCCCCCGCTATTTTGGGAGGTGACAAATTTATTGAATAAATGGAAACACCACCAATTATCACTATTAGGTAGGATTGCCTCGGTTAAAATGATGCTCCTTCCCAAGCTGTTGTATTTATTTCAGACCTTGCCAGTTAAAGTCCCGTTTTCAGCTCTAAAGAAGGTCCAAACGGAGTTTATGCAATTTATCTGGGCTTATAAGAGACATAGGGTGGCTAGATCTATTGTTTGCACACCCAGAGATGGGGGAGGCTTAGGGGCCCCTGATCTCCATAAATATTATGTAGCGGCCCACCTAAGACATTTTGTACTGTGGACCTCCTCACGTCCCCCTAGTATCTGTGCAGAACTGGAGAGGGAATGGATAGCACCCATTTGTCCCAATGCTATGTTGTGGAGCTCCTCTGTAAGGTTGAGGGATGGTGATTTGACGGCGCCTATGATTTTCTCGAGGAATATGTGGAGGGCTTGTAAGACCAAGTATGATCTGGCATCTTCTCCTTCCAGGGTAACTTCCATAATATATAATCCTCAGATCCCAGACAGTCTTACGCACTCAATGGCCGGGCCCTGGAGGGACAGAGGCTTGTTCCACATTAATTGTATCCTACACCCGGTGGAAAGGCGGATTACCTTTGCTGAACTGAGGGTCAAATTTGAATTACCCCGATCCTCATTCTGTGCCTTCCTACAGATACGGCATTATGTCTTATCTTTGCAGCCCTCTGCTACCTTTCAGGCCCTAACTTCATTTGAGCGACTTTGTCTAGATGGCCCTTACACCAAAGGAACGATCTCCTCTATATATCGTCTCCTACATGATGGCTTGCGGGGTAGATCTTCTAAATTTGCTTATATGCTCAAATGGGAGGAGGTACTGGGCCAATCTCTAACCCCAGAAGACTGGTTGGATATTTGGGAGGCGGCCCATAAGAGTTCCATCAATGCCTTATATAAAGAAAATCTGTACAAAATTGTCCTCCGATGGTATCACACACCAATGGTGCTCCATCGTTTGTTCCCTAATGTTGACCCCACATGTTGGCGGTGTAGTCTACATCAGGGTACACTAGAACACATATTCTGGTTTTGTCCACTTATAAAGCCATATTGGTTGCAAGTTAATGACTTGATTTCAGATGTGACTCAGGTACGGGTCCCTCTGGATCCCCTGAACCATTTACTGGGGAGACCTCTTTTACATGTCCCAGGTACATTTTGTAAATTGATAGCCCATATTCTAGTTGCAGCACGTACACTGATAGCTTCCAGATGGAAATCAAAGTCTCCGCCTTCTTTGGAGAATCTCTATGCACGGATTCATGAGATCCGTCTGATGGAATATCTCACGGCAACTATTAGAGATACAATGGGCAAATTTGAGCTGGTTTGGGAACCATGGGACCGTTTTTATGCAAATTTATGTAACAGTTGATTATGCTTTATTTATTCTCCTATAGTGCTATACCTTCTGCCTCAATTTCTACTGGTGCGCATATTGTTCGAGATCTATATACTTTTCTGTGGATGTTAATTTGCACTGCATACCTGTTGTATGATTCGGAAATATGCTTTGATACTTTCTTATAGTGTTGCTGCCCCTTTTATGTTTGTTTTGTATTTCCCTTTTCTTTTTTCTGTACCCTGTTTAAAAATGTTTTCAATAAAAATATAATTGCAAAAAAAAAAGTATTTTAGAAACATTTACATTTCAGTACAATATTTTTTTTAAACTGAAACTTTCATTACTTGTGCAGTGCTTTTCTGCACACAGAATATATACAAAGCTCAAAGCCTGACCCTACCCTAAAAAAGAAGTGAAACTGAAAAACTTAGCAACCAGCAACTGTATAATAAATTACATATAGCAATAATACACTATTTCTTGAGAACATTTTTAGATTTAAAACCCAACACAAGCTTGATTTTTTTTTGTCTTGGGCAGTAGGGTAGGAAGCCTGTCTGGTTAATAATGTAGTCTGAGACTCCTTATTAATATATCCTCTCACTTTTTTTAGGCAAGAAGGGAAAATTACAACACTAGGTACAACACTACGTTGAAACAAATTACCTTTAAAAAAACAGTACATTGCGAAAAGGATTATTATTGCAGTGTGGTTATTTCTGTTTTACTGACATTGCTCTTTTTTTCCTGTACTGCTGTCACATAAATTGAGGTGATATCTACTCTACAGGGTCACAGACAAATTAATTCTTTACAAATTCATAATAAAATTGTTTTAGCTGGAGCTGGACTTTGGATCCAATTATGCCTGCTTTACTACTTTCACTACCAAGACCTTAAGAGATATGGTACAGCAGTACAAGCAGGATGGTAAATAAACTTGAGTACAATCCCTACCTGATCAGTTTGAATGGAATAAGAAGTAGGCATTAGGAGTCTAACAGACATATAGAAGACCCCTTATCAGACTCAAATAATAGTGAAAAAGTAGAAAAGGTGTTAACATAGTAAAGTTCTTTTACCTGCATACAAACAATTACAGAGGCACACAGGAATACCAATATGACAACAAACTGTTAAGGTTAAATTATTTGTCCTGCAAATAAAAGGCTGTCAGCTCCTTAGAATATACATACACAGATTACGAATTTAAGAGAGCAGACAAGCACCAGCGTATCTTTCTTTATGTTGTTCTAATACTCCAACGTTATACTCATTATTTATTACCAATGGGTGGGTCATACAAAAACTGATATTACATGTCATCCAATCGCATAAAGATTAATGTCTTTTCTCTCATTTATGGTGTGATATGATATCTCTTCTCTAATATTAAATATTACCCATGTGTGTACATAAACTCTGTGCCTGAGTAAACATGTTTTTGTGCTAATGGGTCATGTTGCTCAAACTCATCCTCATTTACTGTTTACTTATATAATCAGTTACTAAAGCAGCTTAAAATTCCATTTATATCAAACTGCTCATCTGTGGGTCATCTGCTTTCTAAAAATATATAATATCTTGATGTTTCAAGCACACCTTTTTATACAAAAAAATGCATTTTAAATGCATCTAAAATCGCTTTACCAGCAAAAGAGATAAAAGATCAAATTTAAAGGACTATTGACTACATTCAGTTTAGGACTATGCTTTGTTTCCATTTTGTGTGAACAGTAATGTTTTTTGGAGTGTGGCCTTAAACTGTACTGTGGTATGCTGTGGGTGAAGGTCAATGTATGTTACAATTCAGTGAGCGCTTCTCAGGTTTTCACCTGAAGTGACACTATGCTAACCACTATGTTACAGTAAATTTGACATTCAGCAAATATTCTTTGCAGGTGAATCTTCCAGGTGCATATTTCAAATGGCAGTGATTCATTCACCAGCAGATGTTTGATAAAATCAAATTTACTACTTTACAAATAGACCCTTATATCTCTTTTTGAGGAATGATGTACTATACTAAAAAAAGTATCCTCTGATGATACATGCCCAGAGTGCTAACATCTAGCATCATGTTATACATCATTTTATACAAGATTAAAACAGGTCTGTCACCGGTGAAACAAGATAACAATGTTGTAGACAAGAACAGTGGATGAAATGCACAAACTGATTTTGCGATTTTAAGTAAACCTGTCTCTTGCCTATGCTGACATTTAGCTGCAATACCAATCACCAGAACACATCTCAGCACTAAAATACATTTTCTTCAACAAATGTCACTTGTTCAATTTTATTCCTCCAAATCACATCAATAAATGTGAGATTAAACGAATGAATGTAAACATTTGTGTCTCACAATCGCATGTATGCTTTTCAATCTTCCTCCTAAATTGTTTGTTATGACTGACTTATGTTTGAAAAATACATACATCGTCTTTTTAGATTATGATTACGTGGATAGCTTACAATCAGGCTGGTGACATCATTTATGCTTGTCATGTTTCGGGCCGAGTTAAATGGTGATAGCTCAACTGTAATCATAGGATTTGTAAATCTTTAAAAAAAACCTGATGAATATGTTGAATTTCACATCATCAGTTTAGACAAAGTACAAGCTGCCATTAAATTTTATTGAAAATTTATAGATTTATTATTTATATAACATTTATATGAACTTATATAACCTTATAAACATGTTAGATGCTTAGATGCTCATTAGTGCCTGCTGTGTATATGAGCTCTAAAGTCAACCCAAACCAAGCCCAAGAGCTGAAAAAAACATAATGCTTGTTGGATATATATATATATATATATATATATATATATATATATATAAATATAGATATACATACACACATATATATACATACATACATATGGTGTTCATCCTTCTGGCCTGTAGATGGCACTTTTCCAGTTTAGCCCTTTAACCACACTGCTAACCACAAAGGGATTGGGATGAGCAGGTATGGGTCGCCAGATGGTCAGCAAAACTACCTAACTTCAACTACACTATAAAATACAAACCGGGTTTATTTACAGGATTTACCAACTATATACATGACCAGTGTCTGTAGCACATCTTCAGAGCAGAGCAGAAAAGGAACCAACAACAACCCAAATATAGATTGTCTATAGACTGAAGGAGTAAACAATTAGAACAGTGACATCTACAGGTCAGAAGGATGAACACCACAATACTTAGTTACATAGTAGGTTAGGTTAAAGAAGAATGAAGTTCAACTACTAGGGAAATAAACATATCCCAGATATAAAACCCTATGGACATAGTTGGTCCAGAGGAAGGCAAAAAAAAAGAACCCTAGTACAATTTCTTCAACAGGGGAAAAAAATCCTTGCAAATGGATGTTTCCTGGATAAACAGTCTCTGTTATCTTTACTTTAAAGCCTTAATACCCAGTTATAATATGTGCTTCTAGAAAATACATCCTGCTTTTTCTTAAAGCAATCTAAAGTATTTGCTGGAAAAGAAACTACTTCCTGAGGGAGCCAGTTTCACATTTTCCGTGACCTTACATTGAAGAACCCCTTCCTTATCCGGAGCTTAAACTTCTTTTCCTCCAGAAGCAAAGAGTGCCCCCTTGTTCTCTGTAATAATCTCAAAGTGAATAATTGGGAAGAGAGTTCTCTATATGGACCATTTATATATTTATACAGGGAGATCATATCCCTTCTTAAACATCCCTTCTCAAGATTCAGTTCAGCTAATCTCTTCTCATAGCTGAGCTCCTCCATTCCTTTTAGTAGTGTTGCGGCTCTTCTCTGCACTCTCTCCAATTCCACAATATCCTTTTTGTGAACTGGTGCTCAAAACTATATTGCATATTCCAGATGTGGTCTGACCAATGCTTTGTACAGGGGCAGGATTATGTCTCCATCTCTGCAGTCTATTCCTCTTTTAATAAAAGAAAGTACTTTACTAGCTTTAGATATTGGAGCTTGGCATTGCATGCTGTTATTAGGTCCATGATCTACCAGAACTCCCAAATCCTTTTCCATTTCTGACTCCCCCAAGTGTATTCCCCCTAGACAGTATGAAGCATGCATGTTGTTAGCCCCCAAGTACTTTACTAGCTTTAGATATTGAAGCTTGGCATTGCATGCTGTTATTACGTCGATGATCTACCAGAACTCCCAAATCCTTTTCCATTTCTGACTCCCCCAAGTGTATTCCCCCTAGACAGTATGAAGCATGCATGTTGTTAGCCCCCAAGTGCATAACTTTACATTTATCTATGTTAAATGTCATTTGCCACTTGGCTGCCCAATTAAACAGTACATCCAGGTCTGCTTGTAGATTATAGAAATCCTGCATGGACCTAATTCCATGACATAGTTTTGTGTTATCTGCAAACACAGAAATGGTACTTTTAATCCCAAACTCTATATCATTTATAAAGATGGTAAACAGTAAAGGTCCCAATGCTGAACCCTGGGGTACACCACTAATAACCTTAGACCATTCAGGGTTAGAATAATAAATCACTACTATCTGGATGCGGTCTTTAAGCCAGTTTTCTATCCATTTACAGATTGATTTTTCTAAACCTATTGACCCTAACTTGCATATTAACCGTCTATGGGGTACTGTGTCAAATGCTTTAGCGAAGTCCAAGTACACTATAACAACTGCTATTCCACTGTCTACCCGTTTACTTACTTCCTCATAGGTAAATTTGTTTGACAGCTTTAGTCTTTCTTGAAGCCATGCTGACTATCACTTTTAATATTATTTTCTAGCAGAAACTCCTCTATCTTTATCAAAATCTCTAGGACCTTTCCAACTATGGACGTTAAACTAACGGGTCTGTAGTTACCTGGTAATGACTTTGCTCCCTTTTTGAAGATAGGAAACACATTGGCCTTACACCAATCTATTGGTACCATGCCAGTGACTAAAGAGTCTAAGAATTAGAATAAAAAATTAAAATGGCTTTGAAATAACTGAGCTCAGCTCTTTGAGGACACGTGGATGTAGTCCATTGGGTCCTGGTGCTTTGTCAACCTTAATTTTTCCCAACTGTTCCTCAATCATATCAATTTTGAGCCATTGTGACTCATTTAAAGCAGTGACATTGCTATTATAAATTTGGACATGAGCTCTGCCATTTTACTTTGTGTACACAGAGCTAAACAAAAGTGTTTAGTAAATTCCCTATTCTTGTTCCTTATGGTTTTTTCTTAACATCAGCTGTGAGCCACATAGGTTTTAATTTTAGCCTCTTAAACTTATTACCCATTGGAATATATTTTTCAGTGTGCTTTTGTAAAACATTTCTGTTCTGTTCTTTGAGGACAATATTGTCTTCCAGCCCAAGTCACAGAGCGGTTCCCTTAATAATGGAAAATTTGCTCTCTTAAAATGACATGTTTTTATCTTTCCTGTTTTTGCTTCCTGTTTACAGCTTACATTAATTGAAATCATATTATGGTCACTGCTACCCAGATTCATTTTTTTATGCACATTGGTTATAAGCTCTGCATTGTTAGAAAGAACTGGTTCCAGCAGAGTATCATTTCTAGTTGGGGCTTCTATAAACTGTACCATAAAATTACCTTGTAATAAATTCACAGAGTTCCTCCCTTTTGCTGTTCCTGTAGTGCCATACATACATACATACATACATATATATAACTCCAGGCAAAAGCGTCTCTTTAGCATTCCTGCTTATATATTTATTAAGCCCAAAAATAATAAAAACAAAGCAGTCTTCCCTCACAGGGGCGGTATTAGCAGAATGGCAGTCTTTTTAAAAAAAAAAACTTAGGCTCCCGGCTAACATACACCAACTGCCCAGAAAACAGTGGTTCACACCGTCACAGCCCCTTCTGCTTAGCACTAGGTGTGCTATATATGCTTATGGGCCTGGAATTGGGAATCTGCCCCACTCCAGCCCCAGGCCAGAATTTTTAAACAAACAGCAGGGAAAGATGAAGCTTCCCTGCAAACCAATCACTGCTGGTTTCACCACAATCAAAAATCACA
Source organism: Pyxicephalus adspersus (assembly GCF_032062135.1). Taxonomy (NCBI): domain Eukaryota; kingdom Metazoa; phylum Chordata; class Amphibia; order Anura; family Pyxicephalidae; genus Pyxicephalus; species Pyxicephalus adspersus. Next base: position 15,082,891 of record NC_092868.1, read on the forward strand.
GTCCCACATAATGTCCATCCAGAACTTTCCCAGTAACACTTGCCCTCTTTATCCTTGTCTTACTTTACAGGTAGCCTACGGGTTAAGGACATCCAACATACAGACGCCTCCGATAAAGAAGGCTGGAGCAGGGGTGTTTTGCATGACTTGCAGAGGAAATCTTTTGCTAAACACAGCTGAGGTTGTGGGTGATCTTATGGGGGGTGAGCTCTTTCTGCAGCCTCTGGTAAATCTTTAATGACCAAGACAAACCCTGCAGTTGTTTCTTTTTGCACAGCTTGTTCCAGAAGTTAATGAATGTCTAGGCTCTACAGGAATTTTTTTTTTGCTTTGTTTGTGATTAACTCACAGTGAGGATTTTATACAGCAGGGGTCGTCAAAATCTGGCCTTTAGGCCAGATATGGCATAGCCGGTAGTTTGTTTTGGCCTAACGCCCCCAGGCAGATCCGGGCTAATGCTGGTCGGCAACCTGTGGCTCCGGAGCCGCTGGTTGCCGGCGGATCGGCCAGGGGGCGTTAGGAACTGCCGGAGCCGCTGAAGCTCTGAAGCCGCCGGGGCTCCGGTGTTGCCCCCTATTTACCATGGCCAGCGTTGATACTTCCGCCGGCGCGGTAAATAGGGGGAGCTTCCCGCAATGCAAACGGAGGAGAGGGCTTTCACTTCAGGGGGCACTCCCTGGTGGCAGGCCCACCCCTGTTATACAGTAACTGACACCACGCTGCCTAATAATATGTTGGGAAAAACATCTGTCCTAATTGCATTTATTAAAATAATGTACAAACCTACAGTCCCTATCTCGTATGTAACCTGAAACATACATATATTTATATATAAATATATTGAATAAAATAAAATAAATAAAAATGTCTATACTGCATGTAATAATTGTAATAAATGTAAAAAATGTAATAATAAATGTAAAAGGGATAATAAGTAAGGGTTGGAGTTACAAAGTACAGAAAAAACACCTACCTCCTTCTATTTAGTAGGCCCTGGGATGCAGTTTTTTTTTTTTTTTTATAAAGAAATGAATCTGATATTCACTGAAACAATCTCTGTTTGAGAATCAATTCCTGCCACTAAAATGCGTGGACCTAGAAAATTCTCTACTAGGAAATGTTTTAGTGAATGTCAGATTTGCTGCTTTATAAACTGACCCCAATGTGTTGAATCACACTGGGAAACAAGTGTATTTACTCTATGTATGCCTATCAGGGTGACAATAAAAATGAGTTGTGCTGTACAATGTGCACACACGAACTATTAGTATATTAAGAAAATGAAATTATCTAGCTGGATTCACTAAAGCTAGCAGCTTGTGATTGATGGTATTTTGAAGACATACTTGAAGCTGTAATTCTGACAGCTAAATATACATAATCTGTGACCTTCTTGTCAGTCATATTGGTGTCACTCCCCTAGCTGCAACCTGCTGAGTAGACAATAAAAAAAACAGAACAAGCTTCCAGACATCTAGGGAGCTGGTCACCATGCCAGGATTTGTTATCATTTATTTACTAGAGTCTGCAAACTGCCCAACACTTCACCTCTTCTGGTGTTGTTTGGATTAGATCTTTATTGGTCCCTGAGAGAAATAATACATTTCAAACATCTCTCTCCACTCCCTGCACTTCTCATTTGTCATCTTTGAGACTTCTCGCTTGAGCATGGTGGCCGCTTGCTCGGTCGTGACTTCTCTCCATGTTCTTTGTGCTGCCCTCTGATCAGGTCTAAGTTGCACCATTTTAACTTGGTGTATAATGAACTCACTCGCATTGTACATAATTGATGCCTGATGAAGCAGATCTAATTTGTGAAATGCGTCGAAATGTACATGAGTACTACTTCTTTTTGATATTGTGTTAATTCATACTTACCAATGTCATTTGTACGCCTTGTTGTTTGTTAACTATTGAAATCGAAATCACTATACATGGAGGCTCTTTTTTCTTGCCTGCAATGTATAAGTGTTGCTTTTAACGAAGATGGTATTAATAAAATGTTTTATAGAATAATATTCTATATGTACTGCCTTAAAAGTCCCATATTTATAAAAAAATTCTTTCTAATAAAGAAGCAAAAACACAACAGTGGTACAGGTGTAGAGGAAATAACAGCAGACTGATTGCATTAAACAATTACATTAATGATTTCTTTCAAATCTACCTAGAGGTCAGCAATAAACATTATAATAGAAGGGTAACAAGCTGTCAGTGTGTGAAAGAAGATAGGAAGTGCATCTGGAAACACATGCGTCACACTTGTTTGTAGTGTATTCCGAGGAACTTGTTGGCATTCCTCTGTGATAGCTTTACTAAGTCACAATAATTACCTCATTATGTTTGCTCCCACAATTCCATTTGTGACACATTTGCGTTGACCTTTACTGATGATAGTAGCTACTAAATCATGCCAGCAGGCAATTTCACTTTATTTCTTTTAACCATTAGAGTGATGAATTCTAAATTCTAAGTACTACAACTACCTGAGGGCTACTGCAAACTATTTCTCAGCTGGGAACATAAGCCGCTACTATGGTAACCTTTTAAGAGATTACAGCAAATACATCACCTTTACAAGGCCTTGCAGGCCTCAGGCCTGTGGAACTGGATACCTGGCAACTATTTTGTTCCTCATAACACACCTTTGCCACATACGTTAAGGTCTGGAATATACAGACTTTGTGTCAGCCAAAATAAGCATGATTGATTGTCACAAAATAAGCATTGTAAGTGACGCATGTTGGTCACTCTATACGCATTTATAACTAATTTCACAGCATAAAGCAGAAGTAAGTCTTCCAGGCCAACTTTTGAGAAGATATATGACTAAAAAAATTAAGCTGATGCTGAAAGACTAAGAAGTCCTGTCATAATGACCAAGGAACACATGTTTTGCCATGCCTACCAATGGCACAATGGTATTCTTTAGTCAAATGGCAACAGGAAATAATATGTCAGCAGCACGACTATAAGGGGAGTGGCCCCATGGAATTGTCACCCCTGGAACCCCCTTTTCTCCTGTCTGTCATATTATCCTGTGTGGAAAAGATCAATGTAATGGTTGCCTCATCTGCTAAATGTATACTAAAGTAGGGGCTCTTCTTTGGCCTGTTTTCTGGTCCTTTGTTATTTCTTACAGGCAATTGGCTCTCGGCGTCACTGGGCAGAAGAGCTATAAAAGGGGCTAATGCTGTGCAGTTTAAATGTTATTGATTGGCAGTTAACTTTTGGAGGGAAAGCAGCTGTCCAGTGAGAAGTCACTGCAACCTATATATTCATGTGGCATTGTCACATTTTCTTCAAGACATCACAAGCAATTTATCTGTTACAGGTTTTCTCTGCTCCTTTTATGTCGCAGTTGCCTTTAATGAAATTTACTCTTGGTTGTGTAAGAATTACACTTGAGTCTTAATGACTAAGTTATATGGTTATCTGTTTCAATAAATAAAAAGGTTAAATTTAATTTAAACCCAAAAAGGGGGACACAGCCTGAGTTTGGTTGTGGAGTTTTTATTTAAAAGTAGTTGGTATCTAAGTTTAGTTGGGGGAGGGCCTATGGGGAGTACAATCTAATGCAACACCTAATAACAACATGTTAAAAATAAAATGTGAGAATCAAGCAAAATATACCATGAATCAGTTCTATGTACTGTATGTAAATTACCTAGAAATACAGGTGTAATCCCACCACCTATTGAGCTAGAACTCACCACATCAGATTAACTACCTGCATACAGGTAAGTCAAAAAGCATTTTATCTTCCACTTTCCTCTATGGACCTAAACTTTAGAGATCCAACCCTGTGAGAGTATTAAATTAGCAATGGTTTTATCAACACCTCCAGAAGTCTACCCTTTTATATTACTTTGTCAGTTTATAAACTGAAATAAATTGTATGCACCCTAAATAACTGCTATATTTTCTAATTGCTGTATTGGAAATTATTGTTAGACCTCTGAATTTGCAGGGTTACATACGAGATTGGGACTTTAGGTTTGTTCTTAACTTGAATTTGTATGTAAGTCGGAACAGGTACATTATTTTAATAAATGCAATTAGGACAAATGTTTGTTTGTTTGTTTATGTTTGTCTCAACATATTATTAGGCAGCGTAGTGTCAGTTACTGAAAAAAATCCTCATTGTAAGTTACAAACAAACCAAAAAAAAAGGAGCCTTTGACATTCATTAACTTCTGGAGCAAGCTGTGCTTTGATATGCAAAAAGAAACAACTGCATAGTTTGTCTTTGTCATTAAAGAGTTACAAGATGTTACAGATCAGCTCCAATCAGATCACCCACAACCTCAGCTGTGTTTAGCAAAAGATTTCTCCTGTATGTCATGCAAACCGGCCCCCTATCAAGCCTCAGTCCTACACCAGCAGGGAAGCCCCGTTCATATCTAGGAGGCATTCTTTTGTTGGATGTCCTCGAGGACTACCTGTACAGAGCTATACATTCATTTTTGTTAATATGATACTAGTGGTTATTATTATTATTATTACATTTTTACATTTATTATTACATTTTTTACATTTATTACAAATATTACATGCAGTATAGGCTTTTTTTATTTCTTTTATTTTCTTATATTCATTATATATATAAATATATACAAGTTGACAATCGAAAGTCTGGCCATCGATAATCCGGATCCTTCAGTTTCCTGGGATGAATTTCAGATCGCATTTACAAAACAGGGACTGCAGTACGTACACTGTTTGGCCATCAATGTTTTCGTGGCGCTGTTCTGCAGAAACAGCTGTTAGGTCTTGCTTGCTAAACTAAATACACGTTGAGACGTCCCTGCTGCCTGCTCCCTGGTACTGTGCCAGATGTCCGCGGTGCTGCAAGAGGAAGGCTGGCCCGTGTGTGGAGGTAGGTATAAAAAAAAACCCCGGCACTCCTCAGGTCTGGGGGCTGCCGTATATGTGTGTGTGTGTATATATATATATATATATATATATATATATATATATATATATATATATAGGAAATCCCCAGGTTACATACAAGATAAGGACTGGTTTGTACATTATTTTAATAAATACAATTAGGACAAATGTTTGTCTCAACATATTATTTGCAGCATGGTGTCAGTTACTGTAAAAAATCCTCACTGTGGGTTAATCACAAACAAAGCAAAAAAAAACCTACACATTCATTAACTTCCAGAGCAAGCTGTGCTTTGATATGCAAAAAAGAAACATTAAAGAGTTACAAGATGTTACAGATCAGCTCAGCTCTTAAGATCACCCACAACCTCAGCTGTGTTTAGCAAAAGATTTCTTCCGCAAGTCATGCAACCTGCCCCCCTTCAAGCCTCCATCCTGCACGTGAGTGAAGCCCTGTTCGTATCTAGGAGTCGTCCGTATGTCGGATTCCCTTAACTCGGGGACTACCTGTACTGAATTCTGAAAAAGTGTCCAGAAAGACAGGCAAAGTGCAAAGGACTGGACAAATGTTGCCTGTGTGCTTTCTGCTGATGTTACCAACTTCCTGATCCTATAAACTCCATTACTGACTTACCTGCCTGTTCCACACTGTGTCTTTGTGGAAGTGGCCATGTTTGCGGAGGCAGAACTTTATTTCCTCATGTCTATCCCTCCAGCAAGGAGGGAAGGAATTGTGATGTCAAATGATACTCATTATTGTTATTACTTTTTTAAATATGATCCAAAGTTTATATTTTTGTTACAAATGTTTGTGAACCTCTAATTAGAGTCAGGTGTGATAATCAATGGGATGATAATCAGGTATGAAAGACCCTACTTGTTATGTTTGAGCAAAGGCAAACAATGAATTTCAGTATAGAAACCTGATCCCACCTGTAAAACGTTTTGGCATATTCATGGTTAGGACATGCCTTGCTGACTCTGGACAAGAATGGCCTGCTATCAATAATAAAACAGTGATCACTGAATCACACCAGTGAACTCTGCAAGAGTACACTAGTTACTAGAGGAAGGGTTTACATACTTCTGCCACATACAAATACAGTATGTACAATACAGTAAGATTTCTTCAATACAGAAATTATGTTGTTTTTTTTATTCCTCTATTTAAATCTGGTTTTACAACTTACTTAAAAGACAAATCATGCTTAGTCCATATTTATACAGAAATGAAAAAAAAAGAGTTAACTTTAAAACTCCACTTTAAATAGTTTCAAACAAACAAACACAGATAAATAAAAGTAGAACAGCTAGAATGAGAGATTATAAATATTAAAAAACACCAGCAAAGTGTTAGCAAAGTTTATAGGAAAAAGGAAAATTACATTTATGACCTTTTGTAGAAACTGTTCACACCAATGTGTTTTGTACTTTGTTGAGGAAATGTCCTATGTGCTGCATTTTCATTTGTTGGTTATATATTGCCATTTAGAGGACTTGAGATAAACCTACAACCCAAAATATCTTAATTCCATTTAATTTCAGTATATGTTATGCATACATGTGTATGCATTTTGGTGTTCACTTTCCCATTTCAGTTGTCTATACTAACTATTCTGAGCATGTTTACTTTATCTATGTGCCCATCTGGAAACATTTAAATATTTGAAAGAAACTTTTACCTATGTAAACTTCATGCAAAGCCATTCTTGAAGTCCAACTCGAACCAGTATTTTTTTTTACTTTTGATAAAGTAGATCTCTGTCTGGTTTCAATTGATTTCTTTGTTCCAGTTCCAGTTGCAAGAATTTCTTTTCTGTTGAAACCCATCACAACCTGAAAAAATGTTGTAATTAGGACAGCATGTAAGGTTTTCCCAGTTGGGAGAGTTGGGACCCAACTAAAATACTAAACACTACTCCTCCCTATTGTACAATAGTGAAAATGAACCCTTCTATTCTATCTGCTGAGAATGGTGCCATCCTAGCTATATATATATATATATATATATATATATATATATATTTGACACTGACTTTGGTACCTGGCATTTAATTCAGGGTTTGTCAGTGAAGCACTGACATATGCATACTATAGCAGTAATCACCAGAGGTATGCATAGGGTATAGCACTAGAAACTAGAATAATAATACTAAAGAGAAAAAAGATAGGTTTTGGGACTTTTAAGGCCAAATTAGGTACAAATGACATATAGTTTTAAATACTTTATTTCAATATCAAACATATACCAACCATATTTCAGCATAAAGCATATCATAAAAACAGTATCTCCTGAACTAAACACCAAATCAATGTGTTCTAGATTTCCATCGCGTTTCGTGAAATACCGGTGGGCAAGCAGTCCGGGCACATCATCATTTGCCACATGTTCTCTCTATCTCTTTTCATGTTTAACTGTCTGCTAGACAGGACCACGCTGTTTAGCGTCTAAATTGTCTTTACAAAGTTCTTTTAAATCTGTTGTTATTTTTTGCATGAGAAGCTCTCCTCCTATTTACACATGGATTAATAAGGAATAAAAGGGCCTCACTTGGAGACATGTGCGTTGGTTACTGCCTTCCCCTTGCTTAACGTTTAGAACATTTTACGGGTCACGAGATGCTGGAACTGATGTAGGCAATCTTATCTCCTGAAACTGTCATGAAAAAGCGGATTTTTTATTCTGCGAAACGCGTTGACAATCTGGAACAAATTGATTTGATCTTTAGAACAGGAGATATTGTTTTTATTATATGCTTTTATGCTGAAATTTGGTTGTTATATGTTTGATATTGAAATAAAGTATTTTACGCTTTATGTCATTTGTACCTAATTTGGCCCTAAAAGTCCCAAAACCTATTCTTTTTCTCTGTAATGTTTCTAAAAACTGGGGATGTGGCCTTTTGGCAATTTGAGTAGAGGAAATCTCACCTTACTACAATAATAACACTACAAAACACTGCATTGTTATGTTGAATTAGAATTGAACAACTTTTAATAAACAACATCAAAGGTAATCCGTTAAATTAGTGGTTTTGGGATTTGTTTTAAAAAAAGCCCATTACATGCAGAGTCATTTATCTCTATGGAAGGCATGCTTGTTGGAAGCTGTACTAAAAGTGCAGTAAATGGGGTTATTAAAATGGAATACAGTGATTTAAAACTCTTACCAAAATACTGTTGGATAAAGAAGATGGGAATGTACACTAAATACTCATTAATTTCTGCAGCTGTTTCTTTTACAAAAATCTTTCTATTTGAACATAAAGTGAAATTACTATAACTCCATAATGCAGTCAAAGATTGGTGTGAAAATATCAGGAAGCTATTTTAATTGGCCTCACAATTTGAAGCCCACTTTACAATGATTGAGAGATTTCAAACTGTTTTGATTGTGTTTTCTTTCCCGAGGCTCAATGCGTGTGAACACCATAACGTTTATAAAGTTTGCTAAGCCTACCTGTAATCTGGAAGCTGAAACATGACACACCCAGGATATGAAGAACTTACATTTTTATTTCTGTTTTAAGCCTCAAATGTGTTATCAGCAGGGAAATGTCATAAAAACACAATAAAATAAGAAATGGCATATGTAGTACATCCTTTTAAAGATTAAAGTTAAACTTTAGGTAGATATTAATATGCCACTCTGGAGCAAGCCGGGCCAGGAAATTTCCAATAGAATACATCCACATGCTGTGTTACAGCATGAAGAACATGTAGCTAAGTGGAAGTGAAACCACACTTGGATGTGGTTACATTCTATAGTTTTTTGCAGCTCCAGATGGCTTTTTATCTGTTTTTTTCTCTTACACAAAACAATGTAACTTCTATTTCAAGGTATAACCAAACCTGATTACATACTATCTGGGCCAGTGTACAATAGTTTTGGCTATTGTTTCTGATACACTGATTTTTTATTGCAAGTAAAACTCTGCTTAGTATGTTTCCATTTGCTGCTTTCATGGAATCATGCACATTGACTTGATGTTGGCCAATTTATACCAAATATATTCTTGAGGATTAAGATTTTGGGAACAATTGGGAATACCATGATGGGAAGGGTCTCGTTGGAATGTGAAGTTGTGTACTCTATTTTGACATTTTAGAAAAATTGTAGGGCAGGTTAATGTGGTTCTGTGAAAAAAAAGTCAAACAAAGGTAAGGCCTTTAGACCAAAACAACCTAAAAAAGTTATTATTTGTATGTGTTTAAAGAATATGGTGTCACTGGTGCTATCCATAAAAAGTGGGCTGTTCTATAACATCTGTAACCACATGGTAAAGGCTTATCACAAGCATGTAATTTTTCCCGTGTCCAATTGTTAAACCTTAAAAATAGCTTAAGTCTTTGCCTTGAAAAAGGGCAGAATTTAGTACCAAGCTTTGCTACCCCTTACTCTGTCCTCTGCCTGGTGGTTTTTCTGCTGTTATTGCTTTCTCTGTATTCATCTCACTACAGGATTTCTTCAATTATTCTGATTACTATATTTATGGGGCTGGGCTGCCTATAAATCCAAGGGTCAACTCTTTTGTCTCTGCTATGAGACTTAAATTATTTTAGGAAAGTTCCCTTCATGTTCTTCTGTTTTTACTATGGAACCTGATTTTTAGGAAGACTGTTTCAAGACATCCACCTTCTACTCTATAATGTTTCAAATTTTTGGTTAGAAAGACCACTTCAAGGGTCTTTTGCCTAATCGTTCAGGGTGGTTGGTGCTCCTTTCCATCATGGCACTACTGGCTAATAGAAATGATAAGCCTATCTAATGTATACATTAGAACCAATGCTCACATTTTTTCTTACCATGACAGCCATTTGAGCTTTTCAATGACCATATAATACCATGCAAATGGGATGTCACAAAAGTCCTTTCAGCCAGCAAACCCAGATGGCTAAAGTTTGACTTTTGGTTGCAGTGATAGTTGCCTTTTTTTCTGCTTTTCCGTTGATACCTGTCCTGATGAATCCATGAAAGTCAACGGAAAAGAGCACACAGCAAGGTACCACTCATTCATTCTTCCTTCTTCATAGAACAGAACGGCACTGTATGTACAGTGCTAATTTGTTCATCTGTCACCCCTTTGTTGCTGGAAATGATCACAAAAGATTTTTCCCAGCAACAAAAATTGCATTTGTGTACACAGCCTTTTAATTTGAATTTCTGAATTTTTTAAAATTATTATTGGGATGCTTATGTTGTGTCAATACCAATGTTAGGAACAATGTTCTTAAACCATGAAGATAGAGGAATGTCTGAAAAAAATCTTACTTTTTTTATGACATCGGCCTAGGATTTTAAAAGCCCAACTTTCAATACAGGTTGTCCCGGGTTACATATGAGATAGGGACTGTAGGTTTGTTCCTAAATCGAATTTGTATGTAAGTCGGAACAGGTACATTAATGAACGCAATTAGGACAGATGTTTGTCCCAACATATTATTAGGCAGCATGGTGTCAGTTACTGAAAAAAATCCTCACTAAGTTGATCACAATCAAAGCAAAAAAAAAAAAACTTCATCTGATATGCAAAAAGAAACAACTGCAGAGTTTGTCTTGGTCATTAAAGAGTTACAAGATGTTACAAATCAGCTCCACTCAGATCACCCACAACCTCAGCTGTGTTTAGCAAAAGATTTCTTCTGCAAGTCATGCAAGGGAAGCCCCGTTCATATCTAGGAGGCGTCCTTATGTTGGATGTCCCTAACTCGGTTACTACCTGTATAGACATATACATTTATTCTTTTTTAATATGATACCAGTAGTTATTATGGTATTGTGATTCAATGTTAGTACCTCTTAAGTTTTGGATGAAGTCTATCTATCTATCTAAAAGATTGTTCCCATGCAGAAGCTATTTGGTGAGTTAGCCTATCAGTGGCTCAGATATGCTCATTCACAAACACAAGTATATATTATAATACAAACAGATGACATAAGCTTGCAAGTAGCAATAAACAGTAGTTATCAAGTAAAATATCTTAAATTCCATCATATCACCTCTATGAATACCAAGAAAGTGCCTTTGTAGACAGAATCCACAATGTATTCTGATAATATTGATGGACTGGCTACGACTAGAATCTCTCATAACCTTTTTAATGCATTGTGGGAGCTATGTTGTGACGCAAATGAGAGACATATACATTTTTTCCTAGGGTTTGACAGGGTTTTACTACAGTGTGTTTACATGTCAGACACACACGTGTTTAGACTAACCTGGCGTCCACACAGTCTAATGGACCAGACATACTTCAAAGATATAAACATATTTGATTCAACTGAAATATGAGCTTCAACATTGTAATAATGCATTAATAAGAAAAATTGAAGCCTTTAGCACTAATGGACACTAAGCCCATAAATTTCCAATTGTAATTGTGCTACTGAAAATCATAAGAAAGACTTTTGCTACTGTAACACATGGTAATGCACTATAGATGTATACTGTTGTGTATCACATCACAAAATCAATAGCACCGTGACACATATCTACAGTGCACTGCAACACACCTAAATTATACATTCGCCCTGTACATTGCATTAATGTCCAGCTGAAGGAATAGAAAGTAGCTTATTTGGCCTGTGTTCAGGTGCATTGACATATCTTTCATTTTTAAATGAAGATCCAAATAAAATGCACCTGTGTTGCAGCTCACTATGCTATGGTGTGAATGAGTCCTTTTATTAGGCCAATACACAGCCAGTAACATGTTGGGATACTTGACAAGAATATACTTGTTTTGGGTAATGACTCACCAAGTAGTAAAGAAAGGATAAAGATAATTAGAGGCAGATTCTGTATTTCTGCCCACAAAGGTTTGTCTTAACCAGGTGTCAACCAGTAAACCTAACCTAGTAAGCTTAATCCTAAATAGGAACAAAATTCAAAAATGTACTATATATAGGGAACATTTAGAAAAGCTAACTGTGCCTAAGCTAAAATGTTTAAATTTTTTTCTGGAGTTCCAATCGACAAATAGCAGTGCAAGTCCTGGTATGTGAGTGCCTAGGCACTCCTATGCCTTAATCCCATAGCTGTACATCTATAGACATAAAAGTAAGGCAATTCTTCCTAAAAACTATAGTGACATTTGGTTAGAGAACTACAGTATATGTCCACTGTTCTTCTTGCTGGAGGCTCTAACATGAGGAAGCAAAGCACTGCCTCCACTAAGAAAGCCTCTTTAGTGCAGAACATGGTATGTTAAATTAGTGATGGGGAAAAGGTCAGCTGCAATAAATAAATCAGTACTTGTGACTAGTTCTTTTCCCTGTGCTTTTTTTTGAGCAAACCTTCCAGTTTGCAGGTTCTATTTACCTGGCCTACTCCTTATATAAAGAAACCTGCACTGTAAATGGCATATGTGAGCTGCCATTGATGGCATCTTATCAAAATGTTAGTATCTAGCTGTCAGGTTGATGAAATAGCTTTTAAACTTTCTAGTTAAACCTGTCCAGCGTAGAACAAGCATGCAACAATACTGTACAGCATAACTGTCCTAGACAGTGACAAGAAACTAAGCCCCACCTAGAGTTATCCCTGTCCTTATTTTTTACTGAGGTCAAGGAGAAAATAGAGGCAAGGTTTGGGTCCAAAAAAGGAACAGCAAAGAGTATGCACACATGCCAACACATGTTCTACCACCTGCTGAAAATTTTAAAAAATTGTGTTCTAATTTCATGGCTAATTTATTTTCACATCTTTTTTGTTCAATAAAATGCTTTGTGAATGAATCTGCTATTTTATATTACAGGTCTTTTACACAGGCTGAAAATGGTTTGAAATATGTATAAGTAATTTTACTTGAGGAAATTCCCTGCTTTATGAATCATACTTAAGTCTGAAAATAAACAAAATATTTAAAGTATTGGAGGAATGGAAAAATCTCAGTCTTTTGTGGGAGAGTAAGCCTTTTAAGTATGATAAGCTTCCCCATGATAACATACATCTTCCTCCTGACCCCATACCTCTCAAAACATTCTAATTTCTGCATAAAAGGAAAAATTGGAATACAGATGTTTCTAAATTGCTTGATGGTAAAATCTAGCAGCCAACTTTTGTCCTAGACCAGAACTGTCCAACTCTATTGTAAGAGGGTCACGTACAGGCCAAGGTTTTTATATAAACATTATTTTCAGAATCTTTTGGAGCCACACCTTACTAACTTAATTGGTCTGTAAGAGATATACTAAAATGTTGTGTGGATCTTGGCCATTGAGGACTGTAGTGGACACTTTCCTTGCTACCAAAAGCAATACATGGAAATATCCAAACACTATGCGTCATTATGTTGAATGTCCAATATCCATCACTTCTGTTTGCTACCATCCATCACTTTTGTTTTCATCTGTTTGTTAACTCCAGATTTATTATTGCTGCTTTAACACCAAATGATAGCTGTTCCATCCTGATTATCAATGTCCTATGTATGTAGATGGGAATCTGACCTAGATCAGGTGAGATTTGAGGAGGACTAGGAATCCCATTTATTTACACACACTTGGAAATGTCTATATCTGAGTACCAGGTCTGCTGGTACATGAATACACCTCAATGTGCCTGGAGACTTGCTTCTCAGCTTTGCGTCTCCATGTACCAAATTCTTTATTCTTTACTACAGTTAGGCTTTCAAGAAAATACTTCTCTTTTCCCTTCTGCCAAACTAGAAGGGCTTAGTGATCCTCTCACATTTTGTATGGAGAGGTTTATTCCAGCATACTCTCTAATTCTCATGAAATTTTTTTAGCAACATTGTATCTTCCTTTCTTGTTTGAACTTGAACTTCCTTGTTTACCACTGTTTACTTCCCTATTCCCTATTTTCTATTCCAGCATGGTGGCTCAGAAGTTAGCACTTTGGCCTTTGCAGTACTAGGTCCCAGGTTTGAATTTAGGCCAGGACAATATCTGCATGGAGTTTGCAGGTTCTCTCCTTGATTGTGTGGGTTTCCTCCCACATCCCAAAAATATGCAGTTAGGTTAATTGGCTTCCACCTAAAATTGACTGTAGACTGTATTAAGGACATATGACTATGGTAGGGACATTAGATTGTGACCCCCTTTGAGGGACAGCTAGTGACATGACCATGTACAGCTCTGTGTAATATGTCAGCGCTATAAAAATACTGTGTAATAATATTCCTATTCCATCATCCAAGGCTGTCCAACAGTTTTGGGGGTTACTTCTTTCAACTTAAGCTTCCATGGTCATGCTCATATTATTATACATATTGGCCACTTTGAGTCATTATAATTGTTTATAAAACAGGCCTTTACCCCATTTAATCTTCTTCCCTGCTTTTTCTTTTTTCTGTAATGCTATTTTGTTATGGTGCACCTATAATAAGCCTCAATACAGCACAATTTGATGTTAACAAATGTTTATTCATTTTCAGACCTCGATAGTGGTGGGCTATTTGTATGACAATTTGTTGATATTAGGTTTGATTCTTTTTCGTATTGTTGTATTTGATTGTAAAATCTTTTGTGTCTTTTCTGAACTAATGGTTGTTGTACTATACTTTTTTACCCTAATAAAACTATTGTAATAGGAAATATCCTACCACAACATTTTGAGCTACCATTTAATTATACATTATTATCATTTTTTATTTGACTTACAGTTTTAAAAACTATTTATTCCATATTCTTGTTGATATATTATATTTAGAAATAAGCATATAGACCACTAAAGAAAGCTCTTAGTGCAATTACTCTATCCTATATCAGATTTCAGGCATATAGAGTTTACTTGTGTAATTAATGTTATGTCTTGCACCTTAATGAGTATTCAAATTGTATGCAGATATACTAAGTTCAGTGAACACTAACTTTACAAAGTAAACAGTCTTTACTTTTTTAGTAAACCAATCCTTGTTTCCAACCACCCTATATTATCACTACTTCAAGTTTAATGCCTATTGTATTTCATTTAATAGTGCAATCTGGATAGCAAAGCGTTGTTAAACTTGCTTTACCAGGTGCCAAACATCATTCTGTTTGTTACCTGTGCTCCTGTGCTTTGCCAGATCCCTTGAGGCACAAATGATTAACCATCTTCCAACATGAAATAACCTAAATGCCTCTAACAACATTGGCACAAGGTAAAAATCAACACATGACTAAACGCTCTTTGATCTACAAACAGCATGACAAAAAAAACAAAATTGCTCTATAAGATACCATTAAGGGCATCTAAAATGTTTTACTAGATTGAGCTGTGTTTTTGGACAGGGCTCTGCTTCCTCTTGTCCAGGAACATAATTTCTTTAGTGTAGACTAAAGTGTAGTGGAGATTTTCATGTAGACTAGTGTAAAGAGTTATTATTTTGTTTCAACTTTTTTTGACATACAGTATGTTTATGTGCATTGGCTTTAGAAAAATATATATCTTGTTTTTTGTTACTAATTTACAGTATGTTACAAATGCATTTTAATGCAACCATCATTGGCCTCCATACTTATGTCCACAAAATACTAAAGTATTAGACTTTACCCCAAAAGGGGTCACTATACAAATAAAATCACAACATAAAAAAAATAAATTCAGAAAATCAGACATTTGGAGACTCATAGCTTTTCATAAACCTGCCAAAAATTTTACATTTCAACTCCTTGGAAACACCATTCAGCGTGTGCACAGAATTTTCTCTTGTGGACAGAATTGTCACCTTTTTCAAGTCCCTGTATGTCTGCAGGGATGGCATATTTCATATTACAACAAAATAAATTATATTTTATTTATATTGAAGACTGTACATCCAGTTTGTTACTTATTTATAATGATTTCAGGAAGTGCACTGAAATGACCTATCTCAATATTTAAAATAATGGGCTCACTGTATATATTCACTTTAATAATAGAGTCTTAAAGAGTACCTAAACTCAGAATTTTCACTTTACATAAAAGGGTAGACAACCCCTTTATGTAAGGTAAAAAATCTGTTTTTTTTTTGTATTTTAGGTTCAACATCCTTTTAAAAAAAAAGAAAAAAAAAAGGGTGCAGCACTGCCCCCTAATTCTCCGCCTCCTAGGCAGTCGAGAATGAACAAGAGAGCAAAGCCTTGGGCGCTCCTTCTGCGCCTGTCTGAGCATCTCGGGCATGCGCAGAAGGAGCCTTTTTTACACAAAGAGAAACATTTGCCGATCTCAAATTGTCAAATTTTTTCCATCCTACGTCACCTGATCTCGTGCCTGGGTCGGGTGACATAAGATGAAGAACCCGAAAGAGAAGACGAAGATGGCAGCGCCCAGAGCCCCGGCTCCAGGATGGGTGCCGCGACGACGTGGGACACAATGCAGGACACCTCTGGAGTGATCGGACTGCACTGCAGGATTAAGTGTAAGGTAATTGTATTTTTTTTTTTTTTTTAGTTTAGTTTCTCTTCAAGTCATTACAAAGTAAACATATAATGTTTACGGACGTAATGTTTTAGGAACAAAAAAGCAGATAAAAGTTGGAATCAGAGAATGATCTTTCTAGACAATAATGTAAATCCCACATGTGTTGTTATCAATTACTTACTAAGGATTCATTCGCACAAGTGGCACATACCTTTATTATTGTGCAGTACATAAAATGAAATGTAGTTCACATGTAGATAACATATATAATATTCATCCCTATATATGAAAGGTAAATATGGAGGACAGCATGTTTATTATTGTTCAGGTGCTTCATGGGAAATGTGTTCAAATTTATGCAAACGTGTTTGCTGATGCAGGTAAACTCATGCTAATTCAGGTTCATGTCTACAAAAGTCTGAAAGCTAAGTATAAAAAATGAAAGCAATTGTATGTTGCTTAGAAAAATAATTGTGTACAATAGGCATAAATCCTTATATTTGATTTACATATACATTGCATAATCTTCTGAATTACAGAATGATGGCTTATTTTTTAAAAGAGTTTTATTTTTTATATACTTGCATATATGTAAATTAAAATAATAATAAAATTTTGTATCATTGCATGCGCAAACTTCTAGACATACCGTATTTTCCGGTGTATAAGGCGACTGGGCGTATAAGACGACCCCCCACTCTAACCAATCATTTGGGGGTCGTGTTATATGCCCAGTATTGTACTGTTCCTTCTGCCTGTCAGATCTCACTATTGTGAGAGAACTGAGAGGCAGAAAGAACTGTACACTACTAGTTCTAAGTAATGAATGGGCACGTTCCTTTAATGAATCGGCGTGTTCCAGTGAAGAGCCAATCCAGGCTCTCCACTGGAGAGCCAATCCAGGCTCTCCACTGGAGAGCCAATCCAGGCTCTCCACTGGAGAGCCAATCCAGGCTCACGTCCTGCTTTTCAGCTTACACGAGTCCTGCTGTGAAGTAACGTGAGCCTGCCCAGGAGGACTCGTGTAAGCTGAAAAGCAGGAAGACAGAAGGAGGCGCAGGAGGACTCGCAGGGACGCCAGACCAGAGAAGGGACTCGCGAGGACACCGGACGCTGCAGGTAAGTAATGGTACCCGGCGTACAAGATGACCCTTGACTTTGTCATAGATTTTTCGGGGTTAAAAAGTCGTCTTGTACGCCGGAAAATACGGTACTTTATATACTCATTCATCCCTCCGTTCCCATACCATCCATGTATACAAAAAAGATATGGGCAAAGCATTTCAGTGACAATTTAGTTTGTTGCTTCTCCTTTAGTGTCTAATTAGCAGACTGCAGATTAGAAGGTAACAATACTGCATAAAACCTGTATCACCCTCCTTGTGCTGCCTGACAAAGGCATATAAATCACAAATGCTTTATAAACCAAGGTACTGATTTTACTTGAGGGTATAGGCAACTTGCTTTGACTCAACTATAAACTTATTGCTCATTGCTGTCAACATTCAAAACAGTCATCAATAAAAATGTCAATAAATTTAACATGAATAAATATGTGTGTCATTTTTAAAAAGTTTAAAAGGTTTAAAAAATACATCACCTGGACCTAGTCTGTATATCTTTCCACCTCTTTTTACAAGAGTCTGTTAAACATTTTTGACGAGGACATATACCATCTACTGGTGTTACTTGAGTAATAAGCAAGATTTTTTTACTAATGACATTTTTTTTGGGGGGGGGATGATTTATACTCGAGTATGTAGCCGACTCATCAAAGTTCATCTTTGAGTACAAAAACATAAAACCAGAGGTGGAAAATTTTTTTATACAATGATATGTATGTGTGAGTGATATCTGAGTATAGACCTGTAGTGACAGTACCACTATCTATACAATAATTGCCCTTGTACTCCACAGGTCGATTCCCATCCACAACCTAACAGGCTGACAATGAGGTATAGGGAAAGCCCAATGAAATGTATGGTAGCTCTCTGCAGAATTCAGGGAACTTCAGTAAAAAAGCTGTTTCTTTTCAGGTAGGTAGGAAGGTTTTGTCAGATGTGGTTTTGCAGGTAAATTTACTGTCTGATATGAAAGTGCAAGATGCAGGCAATTTGGATGGGGGAGGGGGACACCTTTAAAACTTAAATATATACTACAGGTTCTTGTGGAGCACTCTGATCCTTGCTGTTCACACTGCTTATTCACTTATTATACAGAAATAATTAAATGCATTAGATTGCACAAATCTTGTGATATGATCAGGTTACAGCAGCAAGATTCTGGCCAGAGGGCCCATACCAAACTACATATTTTCCTGTTGTCGGTCTAGGAAAATCTTTAGCTATTTCAATCCCTTAATTTTGTTTACATTAACAGCTACTTGAAAAAGGAAGGGTGTAAAGTGTATTCAAACATAATCATCTATAAGAAAAGGAAAACTAATCCAGCTAAGTCCCTATCAATGTTCTGACTAAATTACAGCAGTAATCTGCCATGCCAAGAAAAGGAATGGGAGAGCCAGTACAAATGGCCTTACTTAAAGGTACACTACGTACTTTAGTATTTAATGCTGTTTGTGGAATATAACCTATTTGCTATACTTATGGTCTTATAACATTCTGGTTTTCTGGATGATCCTAAACTAGTAGCTATGAAATATTGGCTATGCTATATAAGGGAGGCCCACAGCAGGGGACTAAGTGGAGGGCCAGCATGATAGGGTGTGAAGGCAGCCCCCTGCAGGTTTGGTAAGGGTTAACTCTAAGTGGAGGAGATAGGGGTGGGATTAGCTAGGGGCTGAGTCAGAAGTGCAGTAGGAGGAGAATAGAGGGGTTAAGTAGAGGGTTCATCGGAAGTAAGGCACAGTTTTTTGCTGGAAGAAAATTTGTAGGTAGGTGATCACATCATGGAGACACCCTAAACACCCTAAACATGCAGGCTGAGCAAAGCCTGGTCTAGGCCAGGCAAAGGTTGGGAAGGAATCTCCTTCACCGGCAGAGCTTTGGAGAGGGGGCTGCGGCTGCCAGGGAGCAGAGTCCCCTCTCTACAGCAGGTGAGGCCTTGAGAGGGGAGACCTCACCTGAAACCGCCCCGGTAAAGGGCGCTCGACGCGACTAGGTGCCTCACGTACTATGGGGCCCCAGTGGAAGCCTGGGACGGACGGCCCTGTCTGGGGCATGGCCACAGAGGCTTCTGGGGGCCTTCAGCAGTGGCCGGGGCTTCAGCTCCGGTGGCTGCAGGGAGTCGCTCTGGTCCCGGAAGGTCCTCCAGGTGGCAGGCATCATGGTGGCTGCATTCCAAGATGGCGGCCAAAAATGACGTGGGGAGGAGCCGAGATGCGTCACCAGGGACTCCAGGGAGTGAAGAGGAGCTGGCTCCATCCCTGGGAGTTCCCCGTTCAGAGGGGGAACTCTTTTCATTTGAAGAAGAAGAAGATCTGGCGGGCCAGGAACCGGGAGTGGTGCGGGGCCCTCGGATGGTGGCAGGATCCTTGGCTGCGGATCTGCCAGGTAGGGATCCTTGGGAAGAGTGGGGGGGGGATGGGGTGTTGTATCTCCTCTAATGTATGTTGCAGGGGTGGGGGAAAAAGGCAGTGTTGGGGGGGCATTGCAAAAGGGGTCAGTGAAGATAGAGGGCAGATGGAGCCTTTGGGGTAATGGGATCATGGGGGGTCGGTGGTTTCTGTTAGGGGGGAGGGCAACACAGGAGGTGAGATATCTGGGGACCAGGGACCACCGACAAGGCGGTGACAGCAGACGGTATGGGAGACGCGGTGAGAGGAGAAGTATACGTCTGCTTCAAGGGACCCCTGGGAGCCCACCTGAAGGAGAATATCTGCGAGCTGGTGTTAAAAGGTAAATACGTCGATATTTTTTCCCTATTACCGTTACAGTGATTTAATATGGATAAGCCGGTGGGGGAGGGGGCGTAAGGATGACAGAGATCAACGCAGATATCACTTGATTCCTCTCACCTTTTTTACCTGGTTGCATGCGCTTAGCATTATGGCAAATGTTCTTGGCAAGAGCCAGCCAGGGTTGTGTGCAGGGCTATTCTGCTACCTGGACACTATTAGGGAAGCCTACCAGTTGTATGGGGGCACGGCGTAACTGCGGTAAGAGGAACAATTTAGTTAACCTAAGGCAGTGCAGCAGTCTTTGAGATGGGGTCACAAATACATTGGTCTTTGGATGCGCATTATGTCGGTAGGAAGGACTGGGGGCAGTCAGTTTTTTCAGGGGGGGCGGTGGACAACAGGGGGTTGGATTGCCGGCCGGAAAGGAGATGGAAGGAGATGCTTATGGAAGGGGGCTTTGATGGCAAAAGCTGACATCCAAGCCGCCTTTCGCTTGTTGCCCATACACCCTTAGTGCTTGCGTTTTCTAGGTTGTAGGTGGCAATGGAAGTACTTTGTGGACAGGTGCTTGTCCATGGGTTGTTCTATCCCATGTGCCTTGTTTGAACAGTTTAGTACCTTTTTAGACTGGGTTGTAAGCACGGTGGCGGGAGTGGATTCGGTCATCCACTACTTGGATGACTTTCTGTTGATTGGAGCCGCCGAATAGCTCGGTTTGTAGGGTTTTGTTGGGGCGCTGCAGCATGTGGCGGATCGTTTTGGAGTTCCGCTGGCAGCAGAAAAAAACGGAGGGCCCGGGGTCCACATTCTTAGGCATTGAGTTGGATTCTGGGTATATAAAAAGTAGGTTAAGCTAGCAGCTTTGAGGGCAGAGGTAGGGACTGCTTGTGACCGACGGCGCTTAAAGGAAGTTCAGTCTTTGCTGGGAAAATTGACCTTTGCGTGCAGGGTGGTGTGCATGCATAGGATTTTCTGTAGAAGACTGTCTTTGGCGATGGCGGGGGTGAAATCACCAGCGACTGTCTGAAGAAGTGCAGGCGGATTTGCAGGTGTGGAAAATGTTTTTGGAATCATTCAATGGTAAGGTTATGTGGCTAGAGGGTCTGGTCGGCGCTATGGATTTAGAATTGTATACAGATGCTGCAGGCGCTACAGGTTTCGGGGCATATTTCCAGGGTGTGTTGAGCCGTATCCAAAAGAGTGGGTGGTGGCAGAGTTGGTAAAAAACTTAAGTGCTGGAGCTGTTCCCCATAGTGGTGGCTGTTGAGATGTGGGGGCGGGGCTTGGTGGACAAAAGGTAAGGTTTTATTGTGAGAATCTAGGTGTGGTGCAAGCTATCAATAGTTTGTCAGTCTCGTCAGGGCCGGCAGTGTGGCTGTTGCAGCATTTAGTGCGGAGATGCTTGCAACATAACATTTATTTGTTTGCCGGTCATATTCCCGGGGTGAGTAATGTTATAGCTGACCCATCGTTTCATTTCCAGTGGGACAGGTTTTGTGTGTTGGCACTGGGAGCGGAGCAGCGTGGGCAGCCCTGTCCGGAGGCATTGTGGAAGCTTGCACTGGACTAATTGGTAACATGATTCAATGGTCATTAAGCGAGAGGACGTGCAATAATTATGTGGAGGTGTGGAGAAAGTGGGAGCAGCTGTGCAGGCAGTTGGGGGGTTGGAGGCCTAGGGTGGAATCAGTGCATTTACTTTTGTTTTGATTGGCACAGGATTTTGCTAAAGGAGTCTCGGTGGCGGGGATTAACAAGAAATTGTCAGGCATGGCATTTTACTTTAAGTTGTGGAGAGGGAAGGATTTTACAAAAGATTTTGAAGCAGGCGGTAAAGGGCTTCAGGAGGGGACAAAAGACCCCGGATTATAGAAGGCTGGTGTCTTTTTCTTTGTTAAAGAGCTTGCTTCACGGTTTGGGGGGAGTGTGTGAGAGTAGTTATGAGAAGGGGCTGTTTAAAGCAGCGTTTGTTATGGCATTTTTTGGGGCTATGAGGATTGGGAAGCTGGTTAACCCTGCCCGTAGTAGGGCCAGGGGGGTATTGTTTCAGGATGTTCAATGGACTCCGGAAGAAGTGAGTTTGGTCTTTTGGAAATCCAAGACAGATCAGTTTGGGAAAGGTTTTCAGGTGCGGCTCATTCGAGTGGTGGGGTCCCGTCTGCCCAGCTACGGTGGTAGGGAATTTTCTGAGGTGTAGGCCTGTGGTAGGAGGGGGGGCAGTGTTGGTGCATGAAAACCAGGCCTTTTTGTCCCGTTTTCAGTTTATGGCAAAAAACAGTTTTCAAAAAATGCTTGGTGAGTATGGGGAAACATTCGGGTGGTTACTCATCCCATTCATTTCCGATTGGGGCAGCCACTGAGGTGGCTAGATGGGGTTTGGGGGAACCGGTGATTCAGCAGATTGGGAGGTGGGAATCCAGAGGGTCTAGTTATATATCCGGCCTCATCTGTTGTGATGGGGGGGTTGGCTGTGATCAATTATCAAGGTGTTGATGAGGGGTGGGTCACTGTTGATTGGTTGTTGGTTATGTGTGTGTTTCAATTTCAGGAATACGGCCAAGCTGGGTCTGGATTGTTGGCCACTCTTAAGTATGGTGTGGCGCCAGGAGAGCGGAAGTCCGGCTGGAGAGTCGGCAGCTGGGCTTGTCAAGAGAGGAGGCTTCTGTACGTTGGCTGGGAGGGCTGGGAGTTCGGGGTCTGTTATGGAGCAGGGTGCTGCCTGAAATCTGAAGATTTGCTGAACTGGACCGGCACCCAGATGTGGTGGTAATCCACGTGGGAGGTAACGGCCTGAGCCAGCGATCCATGCGTGAGCTGATCAGGAATGTTAGGATTGATTTTCTTAGGTTGCAGGTGGAGTTCCCTGGGCTGATAATTGTTTGGTCAGATATAGTGGCCAGAACTAGCTGGAGGGGGGCACGCTCCATGGAGAGAGTAAACAAAGCCAAGATCAAAGTTAACAAGGAGGTGGGCAGGTTTGTGGCCCTGAATGGGGGGATTGTGATCCGGCAATAGGAGTTGGAGGAGGAAACGTGGAGGTTCTTGCGAAGGGATGGGTCGCACCTCAATGCAGTTGGCACCAATTTGTGTTTCTTGGGGTTTCAGGACGGGGTGCAATGAGCTTTCCGGGTGTGGAGGAGCGCTCAGGCATGGGGTATCCTGCCTGGGCTCTGTGGTGGTTGGGGTTTAGGAAGGTAAGATTCCTGTTGGTTAATTTTGGAAGGGCAACCCAGTGGAAGGGTGCCCATTTATTGGCCTTATGGTGTGGCCCCTGAGGCAGTGCTGGGCAGCTAGGGGCCAGTGTGTTATAAAATGGTTCATTACATTCGGTGGAGCGGACTTTACCTTTCCTAGACCTACAGCCTTGTGGTTAAAAGTTCAGATGGTTCTGGATACAGTGCAATAGGGCACAGTGGTTTAAAATGGGGGTTTTGGTTTATTGGTTTATAGGTGAATTTTATAAGTGGTTGGAAAAAGTTTTATATGTTCAAGGTTTTTGATATTAACCGTATTTATGTTATGTTGATTTATATGTTGTATTTGGTAATGTATGTTATTTAAATGGTTATTGTTATTTATTGTGTTCATTAAAGAAATTTTATTATTGTTAAATAAACGGCTGCTTGCCAGTTATTTTAATTCAAAATAGATGTCGGAGTGTTTTTTGTGGAGAACGGATGGCTGGTAAGTAGGTGGGGGGTGGTTGATGTTGGGAAATGTTTAAATGGGAAATAATTTAGGTGGGAAGTGTTTTCGGGTTAAGGGGGAAATGTTTTAGTGGGAAGTGTTTTAATGGGAAAAGTTTTATTTGGGTGGAAAATGTTTTGTCATGGGAAATGGTTGAAAAGGGGGCTAAGATCTGAACTACCCTAGTCAAGTGTTGTAAGCTTCACCCTTATATTTTACTGATATGCTGATTCTGGTTTTACTGAATTTTATTATACCCTGTTCATTACCTGAATTTTAATTTGCCAGAAGTTACTATTCATGCTGATCACACATGTAACCTCACTTTCTGGGTCACTGATCTGAAAAAATAAGCATTTATTAAAACAAACTTTCTTACGTATCCACCTGTTGAATGTGGCAAGGGTCTTTATGCTTCTAAAATGGAAAACTTTATATAAACTAAACTCATGCTAGTGCAGGTTAATGTGTGCAAAAGTCTGAACTCCTCTTTCCACCAATAAAAGGTTTGCTAAAATCCAAGTTGATAAGACTAAAAAGGATCTTACCTTTGCTTTTATCAAGCAAGTGGTTTCACCATATACGATTCTGAACTGGTTAGTCTTCATCCATTTAGAGGAATATCACTCCTATCTTTCTGCTATCTAAATGCCCTACCTTCTCTTGACACATATTTTGGGTGAAATCCTGGACAGCCAAAGATGCTTCTCATTCCCCTGCTTCTCTTTTTATAATATGTTAAAAACATTTTTTACAACATTGTTGCAATCCTCCCCCGAAACCAAATATCCTTCAAAAGCAAACAAAATCTGCATGGAAAACTATGTAGTTTCAGTACCTTCTTGTTAGCAAATGTTTTCAATTCTGTGCCAGATCCATTCCAGGTTTGCTGGATCACCCAGGTTAACAGATGAACTGGTATCTTCTCCACTCTTAGGAAGCTTTAAAAAATTGTCCCATAGTGTTTAATAAATATGGGGCAGACAGAAACAGCTGGAGGAGAGCTACAGACTCCAGTCACTGACTAATACTATGCATTTGAAATTGAGAGATGTGTGTGCTAAAATCCAAGTAGCTAATCTCTCCCACAACTGTATCTATGTGCTTGATTTTAGCTTGTTCATTTTCAGTACACAAACAATAGCAAAGGCCAGTGCAGCAGAAGATTCTGTTTTTCTTTATTGATACACATGTTTTTCTTCAGCACTTAAGTCTATTTTAGACTAGCATGAATCAAGAAGCTGAACAATCTACATTGTAGCCTAATAAGGAGACCAGTTCTCACATGTTGCAACATCTAGGGAGAAGTATAATCAAAATGTCTTAAAGAATCTAATCTAATAATTACCTCACCATCAGGTTTATGGGAGGGCAGTGGAGAATTCCTTTCTTTGCAGAATATATGAATCTAGTTGCTAAACTGAAATAATATGCTGATTTAAAGTGTACATATATGTTTTTATACAAGACAGCTAAGGTTTTTTTTTATTATTTTATTATTTCTTTGTATACTTGTATACATCACCATTCAAGTGGTGTCAGGCGTCCAGATACTGAACATTCAGGATAAAAGATCATATGTTATTCGTATTATCAGGTGATTCTTATGAGGAAGTTTTGACTCAGGGCAATATAATGGTGTCATCACGAAGCTATAAAAATTTACAAACCATGATTAGTTTTAGTTTTTTTATTTACCTTGTCTTACCCCCTGTGGGTCTTGTACACATAAATCCTGTAATTTTAGTGATAAAAACAGCCGAACTTGTACACAAAAGGCCTATGGCAGAATGATGCCTAAAAATGTTGTGCATGCCAAAAACATAGATCCTGTCAAGAATGTTGAAGCCATGGAAGTTGTTGAAGCCATGCAAAGCAGAGAGCTAAGAGATGACAAATGCAGGGCATAACAACGGGTTGATAGTTACATAGTTCACTTAAATGTTTTCCTTACGAGCTACACATACATAGATAGGGAAAATTACTAAACTCGCCTCCTAAAGGTTAGGTAAATAGCCCCCCCCCCCCATTCCCTTCCTTAGGAAACTGTAAATCAAGGTAAGAATAAGAAAGCAAGGGGTTTGTTTGTGGCAAATCAAAAAATATATATATTGTGCTTAAAACAAATAATGAAAAGTATAACTTTCATAAAAAAGTATGATACAGTCAATTGAATCAGTTTTTTCTCTTTCCCATTACTGTCATGGGAAGTTAGATCATTTGGCTAGATACAGATATTCCCTGAGTGATTAACGGAAGAACGTCTCTTTTTCCAACACGTTTCACCAACTGGCTTCTTCAGAGGATGTGCAGAGAACGTTTACATGATTACATGTATCACAATATAATACAACAACATATTTTGAAGTGTATTCCAGGTATTGATATATACAATTTATAATCATATATAACATATATGTACACCAAGATTTTATAGTAGTTGCATTGGAGTAGAATGTAATATTGAGGGTATAGTGGCTTAGTAATGTGTGAAGTGTTGTTGTCAGTAATGTAGGAAGATTATAACACGTTAATATCTATGTATGAAATGTATGTTTCATCAAATGTATCATATTGATATGTTGCTTAAAAGAAGACTTGCCATATATACCTATATTGTTCTCCCACTGTAAATTCAGCCACTAGAAGCAAAGAGAACAAGTTTTGAGCAAACCAAGTGGTAGCTTGGTGCTTACACAGGAAAGAGAACTTATTTCCTACCCCAATGTGACAGCACTAGGCGTCTGAGTAACTAATCACCAAGCATTGTCACATGGGAGGAAGAAGCAGGTATTTTTTTTGGCTCACAATGGCAGTAAAAGAGCAGAGGGAACACAATGGAAAGAGTGCCATATGTGGGACTTAGGATGGCACTTATGTCACTCTGTTGCTTTGCCCCTTCAAATTTACTTTAGGAACAGAGAGCACCTGGAGGTATTAGAACATAACAAGATTATTATTCCAAAAGTGCAATGTGGAGGCAACAAATGTAATTAAGCTTGCTGGTTTAATTAACATAGTTTACCAGCATCACAAAGCACCTAGTCACAAGTCCCAATATAGATGGCAGAATAAAATATATATCTTAAAAACATATTTACCATATATTAAATTGTATCTGAATAACTGAGCATAGATATAGAAAAATATCACATTGAAACAGAATCAAATAATATTTGAAAATTAATTGAACTTTCATTGCCAAACACTAAAACACTTAATTGACAAGGTAATTAAAAAAAATCTAAACTCAATTATTGATATGCACCCATCACCTAGTGATGAGTGGGCAATAATACATTTAAAAAATATATAAACTTCCATTCATGAATTATGAAGGTCATGATGAAGGTCATAAATTATTGTTTTTTGGTATAATAAGTATTACAAACCAATCCTATCTATTAGTAATACTGTTACAAATCAATAATAAGAATGGTTACAAAACACTCCAGAACCAAGTTCTTAAATATGTTCCTATAGAGGAATACCACTGTAGAACAATTTTATCTCTGTCTATGTTAAGAAAATCTTCATCGCATCCACAGATATAAAACATTATATGGAGGAATAAAAGAAATAACTCAATTTGTGATAACAGTGAACAATATTCATTGTATTTACCTAAGTAGAGCTACCAAAAGTAAATGATCTTAATCCCTATACCAATGTCCGACAGATTGAAAATAATCATTCCTGATCATTTTCAGTGTTAGCACAAAGAACAATCACTCTTCATTTCTCTGATGAGAAAGTGTGTGGTACGAGGGGGGGGGGGGGGGGGGGGGGGTGTAACGTCAATATCTACGAACGATCGTGTCGTTATCTCTATGTGCAGGATCGGTGCTATACGATCGTTCGTAGATATCGTGCAGGATCGTCCGTCGTTTGTTTTCCAACGATAATAATTGGAAGTGTGTACGTAGCTTAAGAGTCATGGGAACCCAAGGTGTAATTGAAATAGGTAAAGTAGTTGGAAAAAGAGACAAATAGATTAGTTATCTGAAGAGAGATGAAATGTGACTGTAATAGTTGAGTAGGAAATGCAGAAAGCATATTCTGCTGTGCTAAAACAAAGGAGCACATAAACTAGAGTAGAATGTACACTAAGGAAAGAGTGAATTAAAGTAGGGTCATAAAATATAAAGTATGTGCTAAGTTGTTGAAAAAGTTATAGGAGTATTGGAGTTAAATTATTTTTCCTGAAATAAAAGGATGTTAGCTGTTTGGACCATGTTTACACAGCTTATGATAATGAGAGAACAGACACACTTCAGACTCCAGACATCTTTCAATATGTTGCTCTGATATATTACAAGATTCCATTCTTATACACATTAATCATTTCCAATGGGTGGGTCATACAATAATTGATATTACATGTCATCCAATGTGCACGTGATTGTTGCTTGAGAAGAATGGTCATGCTCATCTTAGGCGAAAATTTAATGTGTGTACAGCTAGTCAACGTGCATAGTTCATCAATTTGTCCTGGTGGATTGATGAATGATCATGTGGGACCAACCAGTGTGCTTTCCTCTGAAAGACAGCATGGCGGGATACCACTCCATTCCCTTTCTATAAAATTGAACAGCACTGTGTGTACTCTGCTCAGGACTTAGGTCTCTTTTCTCTCACCTACATACTACTGGAGTAGGATGATATTGCTACCTTTTTTTTACTTTTCCTACTAAAACTTAGCTCTATGTTTACATAAACTTTTGCCAGCTATCTTTTTTTCTTTCTGAATAAACATATTTGTTTGCAAATGGGTAATGTTGCCTAACTCACCTTCTTTTACTGTTTATTTATCTAATCAGTTACTAAAACAACTAAAACTACCATTTATATAAAACATTACATTTTTTTTTTTTGAATCAGTCCTAAGATTTGTTTAATAAGAATATTTATTATTACATTTTATTATATTCATGATGTTATTCCTAACCTTCTCATAGAATATAAATGTAGTATTCATAATCAAAACTAAGAGGTAACATCTATATGTATAAACAGTGCATTTACATTTATTTAAAGGATTAATGGGACTCGCACATCAGTCCACAAGCAAATAAAACAAAAAACCCTTTTTTACAAAAAACTACCTTATAATTGTTAAAAACATGACATATTAAAAATGTCAAAAACTCCAGTCTCCAGGGTACTAAAAAACAAAAATGAAAAAAAAAGGAATTAAAGACAAAAAAAAAACAAATACAGGATGTCCCTGGGTTACATACGAGATAGGGACTGTAGGTACAAAGTAAAATTTGTATGTTTGTAAGTCAGAACAGGTACATTATTTTAATAAATACAATTAGGACAGATGTTTGTCTCAACATATTATTAGGCAGCGTGGTGTCAGGTACTGTAAAAATTCTCACTGTGAGCTAGTCATTCACATTGGCATATATTCTCTGCTTTCAGGGAATACCATATTTGTTTGCTATTCATGTTTTTTTTCCAACTACTTTACCTATTTTAACTCAACTCGGAGTTCTCTCGCATTCCTCCTCCCTCTTTTTAGTGGACTATTTAAACAGCCTAGGATCATTTGAATTTAATTCTAAGATCACTTGCTGCTGGCAACCCAACTGATCATTTCAATCAGGTAAACAGAAGTGTTATAAGTTATTAACATACAATCTTTTTGTCAATTTACTGTGTATAAACTTAATTTATGTCAACCAATTTCTATTTGTTCATTGACTATTGACTACTGGTTGCAATAATATAGAGTCCACTTAGATTCTAGCAAACAATTACAAGTATTTTTTTATTTTCCTTATAATGTTTACACTTCTATTTTTTGATTAGGATTTTGGAAACTTTCATAAACAGGAGGAAATAGGAGGAGATACAGTTGTTGCACAGTGTTATTCTCCTATATGAACTTTCAAAATACCATTTTGTGATGTAGCCTGTAACTATTCACATTATAAATACATCAGTAGCAATGTTACTAACAGATATGATTGCATTGTATTATTTTTTTCTACTATTAAATCTATCATTCATGACCTTTTGAAAGACATTTTAAAGTTTTGTAGGTGATTTTTTTTTTTATTTTGTAGAGATAATTTACTCAAAGAGCATGTATGCATAGGGTGTACAGTGTTACTGTTTAAGTTTACCCCTGATCTATGCACTCCACAAGTGTTGGGGAACCCATTCAGGAATGGAGGAACAATGTCTGAAGTGTAACTCAAATAGGCTTCAAATCTTGTTAGTGGTTCTGTATACATTGGTAGTTCCTATAGAGAAACAGCAATCAAATTGGCTGTCATTGTAGAAGAATGAGCAGGTTGTTACCTCCTATACAGTAAATGTGTATGCTGCAGTTCTCAATCGCTTCCCAGAGCATGATTATTGTATGATTGTGTGAATATGTATTGGCAGGAGAACACAATAAATGATCTGTGACATCAAACCAGCTGTCAGCTTTAGGTGATTACATTTGAGGAATTTCCACCTGCAAACCCTTGACATTCCAGCAAAAGAGAGCCTATATTTAAAATAGATTTTTGCACATCCGGTTATCTGTTATATTTCCACCTCAGCAAGCACTCCATTTTAGACTAATGAAATTTCTAGTGTGCAGGACATTTTAAGAATTTAGGAATTTTAAAATGCCAGGTATCTTTATATATATATATATAAAGCTTCATTTGCAGACAACAGGCAAATATGAAACAAGTAGCACTTACACTTACTCAGAGTATACAGCATCCCTCTTAATTTTCATTCTGAAATCTTCTAACTATAGCTGGATATCTTGCATGTCAAAAGAGAAGTCCACTACAAAGTCCAATGTGTAATCCAAAGTCCAATGTGTAGTTGATCTTTTTCTTCAGTCAGTGGCCAACTGCTTTTGTAAAACAGATAGAAATTTTACATGAATAATTAAAAAATAATTTTTTATTATTTTAATAATACATTTTTAATTTCTTTTGATCTTTGCATGTGTACTCACTCAGTTTATTCCTTGAATCTCTCTTATTTTTTTCCTTTTACAGCTAGCCACACACATTATAATCTAATAATACAAACTCCCTTAGATCTGCCAAACATGTTATAGTGTCAAGGCCGACCTAAAAAATCCATTCAGTGAAAATCCAATCCGAAAGGGTTTTTTACTAGATACAGTTAGCAAATCCAGTGGACATTGTAAAATTTCCTTGTAATGCAAGTGGTCAAGTCATATGTATTTCTTTTAGCACCGCTTTCATGTAGAGCCCAGTGCAAACTTACTATGTGATATCTCTTTACGGCCTATTTTACTCATGGGCTGGAGCTGCAGTTTGATAATATCCAGCATACAAATGACTCATATAACGTAACACATTTGTAAGCATGAAAACCCCCTCTGACATGATACATCACTTTGGTAGAACAAGGGAAATGATAAGATATCTGATCATCTTCTGGGCTGGGCATCCCATAGACAATTTTCATCCACACGAACAAAATTGAGCATTGACCATAGACAATACACCACCTTCAGGGATCTCTTTTGGCCAGTGCATTTCAATAACACAAACTAATCTTATATTGGAAAACCATTGGGCTTATGGAAACAGAGTAAAAAAGAGGAATTCGGCAGAAAAAACAAAACAAAAGTGATCAGACATGTTATTGTAACCTGTGAAATATTTATCTCAATCTACAGTGTCCGACGATGCTGCATAGACATTGGGAAATGGAATTG
Organism: Pyxicephalus adspersus; assembly: GCF_032062135.1. NCBI lineage: Eukaryota > Metazoa > Chordata > Amphibia > Anura > Pyxicephalidae > Pyxicephalus > Pyxicephalus adspersus. The sequence goes on from NC_092868.1 coordinate 15,114,389, forward strand.
GACCTTAGAGAAAATATATTACTAAATAGGAATTACTTCCATCACTTTTTAAAGTTCATATTTCATAACACTATTTTGAACAAAGAATTAAGGAGATGAGACAGGAAGGATTGCTGACCTCACATAGATGTAATTGAGGGATTCTGGCACCTGGTAACATTAAGTGAGAGGAGATGATGCTAAAGCCATATGGTGACCCTGACAGAGATGAAGTGCCCGTGGGCTGAAGTCACCTACTTCAGGCCTTCAACACAGGCGTCAGCTTTATATGACCTCTGAACATGTCAGGTTACACCAGCTACTAACAAAAATAAACTACAAACACTGTACCGATGAATGAGGTCTATTTTCTGCTCAGAACTGGGTAATTTAAATAAATAAAAACTTGTCTGCTGCTTCTCAGACTGAAAAACTGACTATGCACCCAATAATATTTAATACTTCTCCTATTTATGTGGGGTTTGTATGTAGCATACAGCTAATAGAATACTTCAACAAACATAGGATTCTGTTACACCATATCATGGCTGCATTGGTTAGTGGTATGGATAAATCACCTGTTGTCACCTGTTCTACTGTACCATCCTGAACAGTCATATAGAGCAACGCTATTGATTTAGGCTAGAAAAAAGACATAAGATTCTGTTAGAGCCAAATAAACCTTTTGTTCAAGCTAACTTTCATAGCTATTTCACTGCACAATGTTTGCCATTGCTGCTGTGTAACAGACTCACAGTTGATATTTACCAATGTAAACATCAGTTCATGGGCCCTGTTGATTTGGTAAACCACATGCAGCAATCCTGATGGTTGGTGGTCGCATGGTAGTCTCATTTATCATCAAGATCAAAGTAAAAACACTTGTAGTTTTTCTTAGGAGTATTTTGTTTAGGTATTCAATACACTAAAGCATCTTACTAACACCCAATAAGGACCTGAACTGTAGAAGCTGTGTCCAAGAAAAGTAACATAGGGCTAAGGTCTTCTCACCAGTATTCCCTGTTGGCCTAATGCAGTTGATCTTTCCCCTGACTTACCATGCCTTGTTCTGAACTGTTTCTGTTGGGGGTGGCCATGTTGGTATAGGCGGTGTGGCACAACTGCTTCCAATGACTGAAAGAGGCAGCAAAGTTTACAACCTGGGTCATCACTAGCACTCTTGTTTATCACTTGGGTTGATCCAGGTTTCACGGGTTGACATGAGAAAAGATAAGGGCATGTTGGTCATCAGGGTGGTTAACCTGAGTAAAAAGGTGTGATAATGATTCCAATGGATGACCCGGGTGATAATGAGAAGGGGTGTTAGTAATTTCAGTGGTTTACCAACATGGTAAGGGGGGCTTATAAGGTGGGGTCTTAGCTGGGAGATAAATGCTGTGCAGATTCTACTCCAGCAAACAACACAGTGCTTCCATTACCAACACTCCAAATCATGTGAGACAAGCAGTTGGAGACTTCAGCTCCTCATACAGCTACAGAGCCATGATGTTGGAGGCACGAGAATCCTATCTCACATACCAGGAAGTGCAGTGCTAATTTTCAGGAGGTAATTCAGATCAATGGTATAATTTGCTGGATACTACACAGGCACAATACACTTTTCTAGATGTTTCCTTTGTCTGTATCCTTGCTGGGTAAATTCACCACCTTTATTTGTCCTGCTGACTGTTGTCACTGAGACAGAAAGTGTTGGAGGGGTTCTGAGTTTCTGAAATGAATCCCCACTTGAACATCTATTTTTCAAGTGGAACTTTACTTCCACTTTAGGGGGAAACCTGTGCAAAGAGAATACAGGGGTTGCTATTGCCGACCTCCTTTACAAAATACCAGCTGCATGATGTCACTGAAACCAAAACTGATCTCCTTTAGTTCTAGACCAGTTGGCCAGTTTCAAAGCATGAAAGATATTAAGTTGGCAGTACAGCCAGAAACTAGCATTTGCAGATGAAGAGGTAAGCCATGGCAGCTTTTTTTTTTAACTACAGATTTTTCTTAGCCTGACAATAAAACCTATTTTTTTAAATTTTAAATATAGGTATTTAAAGACAAAAGTACACTTTTCCACCTGTTGCTAATTTAATTTGGTTTGACAGTCACATTCCTCACCGCTGTCTGCACCAGCATTCTTATGGACTTACATTAAAGAAAGACTGAAATAGCTTTGAGTCATTTTTTTAGAATTTGCTTTATGTTTGTCATGTTTTTAAACAAATTACACTTTTTTGAAAATGAATTAACAAATTAGTAACATTTAATAACAATTCACTATATTTTTCTACATTATACAGTAAGTGTTTAAGCAACTATACCTGAAAACAAAAAAATATACAGAGGAATAAATGTTACCAAATATTTAAAATCTATTTAATCTGAATATTTAAAAAAAATATTCAAAATTGCAACTGTTAAAATTTTCAAGATTATTATTCTTGGAATTTAGAGCCAAACCTTCATGACTCCACTGAGTTTTAACCCACATATTTGGGTTGTTTACCATTGATCCAAAACATTGTTGTTGTTCATTAGCAAATCCTTATAGTATGGTAATGTTTTTTTAAAGAAGTCAAGTAAAAGGAATGATAAACCTACATTTATATTCAAAGGCTGGGATGTGGGCAGCACCATAAGGATGAATGTTAAGGTATGCAGTCAGCTCTTCCCCATCCTGGTATTCCCTTGACAGTGTTTTGAAACATAATATATTCAGGGATCTATATATATATATGTGTATATATATATACACACACTATATAGTGTCCTCCTGTTCTAGAAGAGTTTAGCCTATCCCTGATTTTGAATTACAAAAGTGGCAGGCTTTCTGCATATTTTTCTGTATATTTGCAGCCTTTACAATTGTGTTCAGACAACTGCAACTATTATCTAAAGATGTAAGAAGACAGATTATTACTCAAGAAACACAAGAAAGAAGTGATCGGGAGCATGTTTAATCATGAATCATTGCTATGTATAAGTACCAGAGGGTGGAATTTATCAATTAAATTATAATCTCATAGTAAATGTCTCTTCTGCCTCATACTATGTAACAAGATGATAACACCCACCCTATTGTATGACTTTTAAAATCCTTTTTGAAATCATGATGCTAGTTACCTAGCTGTCATTCTTATCCCTACATAAAAATGACATTAAAAAATAAACTTTTATGGTTTAATATATACCAGTTTATTGTTATTATTATTATTAATATTAATATTAATAACAATATTAATAGTACTTTACCTAATTTTTGTTTATCAGATCACAATTTTTGCCATCACGTTGTCTCTGTGTTTCTTATTGCACGATAACCCCGAATGGGTTGACAATGTGCAAACATTGGGCTGACTCTTGGGATAAGTTTTGCACATAATAAAGTGTTCTAATGGATGGATGTCAGTGGGTATTCCCAAGCAGGTTGCATATACATTCAGGCTTCCCTAAGTAACGCCCACATATAATACTGAGCCCCCATGATTGAACCCACTAATAAAAGGGGCAGGTCAGAGGAAGAAAGTGTTAAATGATGTTGGATGTCCTCTAGCCAGGAATTATTCAGGTTCTATTTACTAGAGATCCTACCATGAAGTTCCTTGTTTAGCCATTTCCTACTTTAGGGTGATAATGTTCTGTCTCTTTCTCCAAAATGTGCTCTTGTATTGTCTCTTTGACATGCCTCCTGATGGAGACCTCTCTATATAGAAGGGGCAGTCAGGGGACAGATCCCACTTTCCTAATTCTTCATTTTTTTCAAATCTGATCACTTTTATAAATAAATAATAATGAAAGCCAATTTATTTTATATGCTGGTGACTTATGCTCTGATTGACATCCCATATTTATCCTAAACTGGTGATCAGTAGCTCTATTCATTTAAACAGCGACTGACAGCCACTTTTTCCAGCAGTCATCGCCACCTTAACGTGTCATTATGCAACCATTATTTCAACTACTGAGTGGCATTTTTAAAAATTGCAAGTTCTGGAAAAGAGTTGATCAGGGTGTATGTCCACTTTTAAAGTGGTGAACATCATCTGGTGATTTATAAAGTGACAATTATAATAATATTGCCACTTGTTTATGAAACACAGTGTTTAATCAAGCTATATATCATTGGTTAGGGTTTACATCTACATAAAGTCAAAAAGTCATTAGGTAGTAAAGCCATAGTATAAGTAAGAAAACCAATGTCTAAAAAAAAGACTAGCATTTGGAGCTCTCATATTTCGATCATGACAGGTTCACTTTAGAGCATTTCTTTGCTAAGTAACTGGTGAGAGATTTTGACAGATGTATCCTTACTATGCCCAGGATGCTACTGACAGCGATGGTGAATGGAAGCTGAGCATATCGTTTAACAGTGATCTCATGACAGAGCAGTGTTGTGTAAACATTGTTTATTATACAATGGTCTCACCTTTTGTCCCATAGATACAAATGTCTTTATAGTACAATATCTGCATGCATCATTTCCACATTCAATCCGTCATCTTCAGACAGCATGTTGGCACAATATATTATATGACTGTGATCACAAAATTATCATATTACATTCTGTGATGTTATCAGAACAGGACTAAATGGGAAATCCCACAGTAGGAACATAATCCCCCAATAATACCCCCACTTTAACATAGATTCAATGCCATAGGGCACTGGTGAAGAAGTCCACTCTTGTTTTTGGTTAAAAATTAAATATGAAATCACAGATACTTTTTCCATTGAAATCAAATGAAATACATGTCTACACGGTATTGTAATGTTCTGTGATCTAGCTCCCTGACACTTAAACGAATGATTTTAGGTTTATTTTAGTTCAATGTACATCAATTATAGGGGGCTTATTTCATCCCATTGACACCAATGAGAGGTAATAATTTTATCCAATTGATACCAATGGAGGGGGTTTACCTTAGTCTACTGACACTAATGTAATGGGCATATTTTATTCCACTGACACAAATGGGTTCTTTTTTCATTCCACTTATAAGGATGGAAAGGATATTTTTTATCTCCCTGATACCAGTGGAAGAGGCCTATTCTATCCACCCAATACCAGTGGAAGGACCTTCTTTTGGCCACTGACACTATTGGATGGGGTTTATTTAATCCCATTGACACCATTAGATGGGGACTTTTTTATTCCATGGACACCAATAAAAAAAGGCTTTTTTTCTGCTGACACTGAAAAGGAAAATGTGAATATTTTATCTCGTTAATACCAGTAAAGAGGAATTTTTAATGTGTCCCTCCTATGTTTTTTATGCAACTATGCACTTGCATTACCATTTATTACAAAGCCCAGAAATACTTGTGGTCACTAAAAAGGTAATCCGTACCATGCATAATTAGGAATTTGGCCATGTAATTGGGCTCTTAAGGTATGACTAAACTTCCCAATATATGCACCCGATTTTAGAGTTAATTACAGTATCTGTATGGATCCATTACAACCACAACAGACACCCTGGCACCTGGTAGCTCTTGGCACAGTGCAGAAATAAGTGGTAACAGAAAACTAACCCCCGCCCTTAACCTGACCCTTAGGGCCTATTTACAGTCCCAGTTGTGTGGGTAGAGAACCATTATGGCAGGCTATTAATTTTGATAGGGCTGTCAATGTCCTTCAACACTTGAAAAAATGTGGCTGTAATATTTTTTACAAAACAAAGCATAACAGCACTACAACATGAAACCAAATATAGGAATGTGTGATTCCAACCTAAAACCTTACACTAAATAAATAATGAATCACCATTTGCATCAAGGGGTCCACTGCAGTACTTTTAATACAGGTGCATTAAGTTACATTGCATTAAGGCAGCCAATTCATGTCAGGTGGCTTCCAACATTCCCCAGCAGATCAAATTTGAAATTGCAGCAAGATTAGTCATTGCAACATATGGTATTCCAACCTCATAGAAATCACAATAAATGGCACCACAGTACACCAAGTTGTGCACCTGTTGACAATTGTCTCTTAAAGTAAATGTTATAAAACAAATGGGGATTGCCACTGTACAATTTGTTCTGAAATGCTATTGGCATGTTTGTTTTTGGCTTCTTTGCTTCAGAACTCTTGTAGGGCTGGTTCACATTGTAGTGAAGTTACCTTTTTTCCAGGCACCCAAAACTGACCACTAAACAGTCAATGGCATTTGCACATGGTCTTATAAGGCAGCTGATGGGAGTTTATGAAATGCTGGAAAACTGCTATAGGTGCATTTTTTTCAGTGAAGAATTGCAAGATGTTACTTTTTGTCCTCTACTCTTGGGTTCACATCTATACAGTGAAAAGCATATCAATATACCTAGCCAACAGACCCAGTACTATGCCTTGTGGTGAGAATGTAAATATAATATAGCGAAGAAATGTGCTGACAAATGAATAGGCATCCTGAGCAACGCACATGGCATGCTATCATGGCGACATAGATGTAAAAAAGACCTTAGTGCTTATGTTGTTAGGAGTGCAAGAAAAAAATTGACACCTGAGTATCTAAGCCAATGCCAATGTAAATATCAGCTTGTTAAGCACAACCTGGCCAATGACTTTGCTGTTGGTAGGGTAAAACTGGGGTTGTTAAGGGATTAGGTGGCCCTACGGTCCCTGAATTTGTGTATTTGTGACCCTGACAATCAAATGAAGAATAAAAAAGATGGCAGCACCCGTGACCCAGCAGGGACAGGTGAGTATAGGCAGGGTTTAGATTTGCTTTTAGCTACATACATAGTATTTTGGTCATTAGGAACAATATTTTTCGATAGTTTCCAGTGACAGTAGAACAAACAATTGCTGTACACCCAACACTGGTCAGCGGATAAATGGAGAATGAAAAAGTGGGCTAACAATTTATTTGTGCCCACTGACATGGGCTTGGGACGTTCTCTCAGTTTCCCCTTTTCCTCTCTTCTTTCTCATCTCCTTTTTTTACATTTATTATCCCCTTTTACTGGTTATATATCTAAATATGTCTAATGCAATGTTTTTTACCTTTTTTATGTTCTGGCGGGAAACTGTGGTGGAATTCTGGAAGCTTCTAAGCGTGAGCCAGTAGACTATATAGGGAGGTTCAGCGTCAGTGCATCACTGTTCACCTAACAGGACTGAAAGAAGCTCCCAACCCTCCCTCCCCTTTTACTGTTTTAATGTCGCTGGCATATTTATGTGGTTTGTCACCCCTTATTAGGGGGGTACTAATTTGGTATGGTTTTTCTTGATTAATATTGCTCGAGCTCTAATGGCTTAGCAAGTTTATTTATTGATATGTACTGAATTTTCGTGATATTAAGCTAAGATAATAAAACCAATAAAGTGCCGCAGCCATTTATTGCCAGTTTAATTTTTGAAGTTTTTTTTTTATTATATTTTATTAACATATATATATATATATATATATATATATATATATATATATATATATATATACATATATATTTGTATATTTTTTCAGTTGTTGGGTTGGGAGAGTAACGTCTGCAATCCAATGAGTAGGAGGCACCCAGCTGCATTCTCCTCCATAGGAAATTGCATTGGTCATCCCCAGTCAATCATATCAGCTGCTCTGATTTGTGAAAAAGCAAACGCAAAATTTTCAGGGGAATCACAATTGTTCATCTCGTGCAACATTTAACAACCATGTGTATGTAGCTTACATCACTGACCCAGGACAAATATACAGATAATGAATCCATGTTTACTGGTGGTCAGTGACTCCAAACATTGGAGACACAGGGTCAGCGGCAAGAAAGAAGAGGTCACCAACCACTGCCTCCATTTGTCTCTGGTGACAAGGAACATGGAAGAGAAAACTACAACATTGTGTAATAATCAGCACTTTCTAACCTGTTTGCAAAACTATAAAATAACACATCAGAACAATATCCTTGGGCTAGTGGTAAAACATCCAAACATTCCACAGTCTGACATGGAATTCCCAGGAAGGATTGCAGACAAGTCCCAGGCAAGGACCTATAAGCATGAGGCAGATCCACCCAGGTATTTTGCCCACTGGCCTGGGTGTTATTATCAGGGTGAAATTATCTGTAAAAGGGGAGTGGAGAAGCAGACACGTCATCAGAACAAAAAGAGAATTTGTGTGTGTGAAGTGTGTGTCTCGCCTCCTGCTGGGAATCTCGCCTGTGTGTGAAGCACAAGGATCAGGTTTACAGTCCCTGACCGGAGCTCCGTGCTGCTGCCTTGTGAAGGAGGAGGGCGGTCAGCAGTCGGTGCAGGGACCAGGCTTCTAACTCTTCTGGAAAATCTCTGAAGCTTGGCAAGAATGAGTGCTGTGTCCCTGCTGCCTGCACGTTTGGTCAGTAAGGTATCCTGAGCAAAGGAACAAGGCTGAGGTGACCTGGACTGACATAGACTTTACCATTCTTGGATTAGGAGGAGAAGGAAAGCCCATTGACGTCTCTTCTCCGATCACATGTGTGCCTGGGAGATTGTACAATTTACTCTCTGCTGGAGGACGGTAAGTGGGAAAAGTTCTGCAAAGTTTCCTAATATGCATGCAGAGTCCTACTATGTTCTCAGTTATAGCATAGCATCTTCGTGGCTACTATTTGTAACTTCATGGTGGTCGGTCAGTGACCTCATGGGAAGCTTCATATTGACCAGATAGTGATCTCACTAAGAACTTCATGGCTTCCATGAAAACATTTTGTTGGCCAGTTCGTGCCCTCTATGAAAACTTCTTGGTTTCCATTCAATGATTTCCTTAACATTTTTTTTTTGATGACCCCTATGAAAACATCTTGGTTACCAATCAGTGACTTCCATTAAAAACATCTTAGTGAGCAGTTGGTGTCCACCATGAAAACTTTGTGGTTTCCATTTAATGACTTCCTTAACATTTTCTCGCTGGATATTTGATGACCCCTATGAAATCATCTTGGTTGCCAATCAGTGACTTCCATTAAAAACATCTTAGTGACCAGTTGGTGTCCACCATGAAAAATTCTTGGTTGCCAGTCAATTACTTCTTTAAAATTTTTGAAAGCAGAAAGGATAAAGGGACTTTTTGGCAATATATACAATGCATTTTCAATAAAGCAGAGGATTTTTGGACAGTTTTTATGTAAAAAAAAAACATTCTTTTTAATGTTCTTATGTAAAAAACATTATTTTTTAAGCACATAAATCCAAAGGGTAAACGAAGATTCAGTGCTTCTCCATTGGGATGGTAAATTGTGAGGCTGCTTCTACTCTATGAGAAGGAGGACAGTGTAGATATCTCCAGACAAATGTGGTCATTTATATGAATACCGGGAAGACTGGATTGGATTCGGTGTTGATTCCTACTGAAGAAGTGGACTTGTTCCACGAAACGCGTAGAGGAAGTTCCATATCTAAACCATTTTTTACTATTCTTTGGATTTATGTGCTTTAATATTTATATTTAAAAAAATGTTTTTTTACATAAAAACTGTTTACAAATCATCTGCTTTATTGGAAATGCTTTGTATATATTGCAGAAAAAGTCTCTTTATCCGTTCTGCTTTCAAGGTTATATATATATCCTGGGATGTGGCAGGTGGAATAATTGAATTTGACTGTGGGAGGTTCTATATCTATATATTTCAGTATATTCCTTAAAATTTTCTTGGTGGATATTTGATGGCCCCTATGAAAACATCTTGGCTGCAAATCAGTGATTTCCATTTAAAACATCTTAGTGACCAGTTGGTGTCCACCATGAAAACTTCTTGGTTGCCAGTCAATGACTTCCATTAGAAAATTCTTAGTGACCGGTTGGTGACCACAAGGAAAACTTCTTAGTGGCTGGTCGGTGACTTTCATTAAAAACCTCTTGGTGGCCAGTGGGTGAGCTATATTAAAAAGTCTCGGTGGCCAGACATGTAACCTTTATGCTGACCAGTCAGTGACCTCACTGAAAACATATACTTGCCCTTCATTGACCTCCAGGTAAACTTCTTGGTGTTCAGGTAATGAACTAAGTGAAAACATTTTAGTGGCTAGATAGTGTCTTCATTTGTTCTGCACAGTTTTGTCCCAGTGAAAACATATGTATTTCTACAGTTATATAGAACATAAAGTTGACCTGGAGTTAACATTAAGCGGAAGGCCGCATGACAGGGTTAGGAGGGAAGGCAGGGGTTAAGTTTAATAAAAAAAAAAAAAAAAAAAGTGCAGGAAAGGAAAAGTGCGGGAAAATAAAAAAGTGCGGGAAAGGAAACCTGTGGTGGTTGGAGGGGACTATGGTGGGGAGAAGTAGTAGACAAGGCACTGTCTACCTTGACTGATGTTCATGGAGTGGCCTGCCTGGAGGAGCAAGTATCCTCCGTGGTTGAGAGGGCTGGGGGGAGTGCTGGGCTGGTGCAGCATCCCCCATGCGCGCCCAGCAGTCCAGGCCACCGGAGCGTTGGAGTCCTAGTTGGCCCCCAGTTGCTGGGAGAAATTTAGTTAGGGAAAATGTTGTTGGGGGTCATGATGTTGGGGGTATGGTTGTGGGGGGCGGGGAAGATGTTGGCAATTTTGTTGGTGGTGCTGTGTTGGATATGCGTAATGTCATGATGGAACTGGGGACCGGCAATGAAGGGGTTAAGGGAGGGGGGCCTGATGCCGTTGGGGTGCTGTTGGGGGGCTTGGCTACCAGCGATTTATTAATGGTTTAATTTTTCAATTTGGTGGTGGTAGTGGAGGTCCAGTGGGACCTGAGCTGGGACATGGTCTGCCAGCAACAGCACAGAGGGAAGGGCAGAAGGAATTGCTGGGTTGGGGAGGGCATGACATGTCTGTTTTGAGGGCACACTTGGCCCAGAAAGTACAAGAAAATATGGAAAGAGGAATATGTGGAGATATTTTCCTGTTCCTTCACTGTTGCCAGTGAAGAGATTTGGGAGGGTTGAAATCAGGTGAAGGCAAAGGACCTGGGGAAGAGAAGGGGCTTTGGCGTCAGATTCTGCGTACCTTTCAAAATTGGCTTCAGGCTTTTGCAATTCTGGCGAGTATTGTAGGAGAACGGGCGCCCGAGCATTGCCCAGCGCTATTCTGTTACTTAAACGCCATTAGTGAGGCTCATCGTGTCTACGGAGGAGTTGCCTGGCTTTGATATGATAAGCAATTCAGGCAGCGCAAGGCTATGTGACCGTGCATGCGGTGGGACCACCGGGACATCAGCCTGTAAATGCGGCTGATGATATTGGCTAGATTTGGGGCGCAGTCATTTCCAGGGGCTGCTGGGGGCTTGAGAGCCGCAAGATCCCTTGCAGGTAAGAGTGGCGGGCTCTGTTGGTTATTCAATGGGGGTACCTGTAGGTTTGGAGCGACCTGTGGCCCGGTGCTTGTCCAAAGAAAAGGGTCGCCCTCCTGAGCCTCCGGGTAAGAGGGATGACGCTGGTGAGCCTGGAAAACATGCGTCATTTTCTGGGCAGGTATCCTAACAGGGCGGCTGCAGGTTTGTTGGAAGCTGTTTTTTCTGCGGGTTTCAGGATTCCATTCGAGCTAGTGAGTATGCCAAAAGGGTCTAAGAGTTTGCAGTCTGCTTTAGCCAGTCCTAGTGTGGTTTCAGCAAAGCTGGCTAAGGAGGTGGCGCTGGGTCGCATGGCGGGGCCGTTTGGTTGATCTGGTTGTTTCACCATTGGGAGTGGTCCCGAAGAGGGAACCTCACCAGTTCTGCATGATCCATCATCTGTCTTACCCAAAAGGTGAGTCTGTTAATGATGAGATTGATCTGGAGCTCTGCAGGGTGGTCTGTGCTTCTTTAGATGATGTGATGTCCCTGGTTAGGAGGGCAGAAAGGAGATGTTTGATGGCAAAGGCCTTCTGCTTGTTGCCGGTTCACCCAGATAGTTTCCAGTTGTTGGGTTGCGAGTGACAAAGGGCATTTTTTGTAGATAAATGCTTACCGATGGACTATTACTTGTCTTGTTCTTTGTTTGAAGTTTTCGGCACTTTCATTGAATGGGTAGTGTGGGAGTTGTCAGGGCTTAAGTCGATTATCCATTATTTGGACGACTTCTTGTGTGTGGCCCCTCAGGGGTCCTTGGTTTGTGAGAATTTGTTGGGGACATTAGAGCATGTTACAGCAGAATTTGGAGTTCCTCTGGCAAAGGAAAAAACTGTATGCCCTGTTTCTTCTCTTTGTTTTTTGGGTATTGTCTTGGACTCCTGACAGGATGGAATGTGGACTTCCAGATGACAAATTTGAGAAGTTGAAAGTGGTGGTGGCAAGGGCATGCGGCATAAAGAAAATGTGTTTGCGTGAGTTGCAGTCACTTTTGGGCAAAATTGAATTTTGCATATCGTATTATGCCTAAGGCCAGAATTTTTTGCCGTAGGTTGTTGGCCGCCACAGCCTGGGTCAAAAGGCCAGGTCATGTTATACGTGAGTTGCGGTCGCTTTTGGGCAAATTGAATTTTGGATATCGTATTATGCCTATGGACAGAATTTTTTGCCGTAGGTTGTTCGCCGCCACAGCCGGGGTCAAAAGGCCAGGTCATTTTATAATGTTGACACGTGTGCTGAAAGAGGATCTGCGAGTCTGGCAGCATTTCCTGGCCTCATATAATGGACGTTTATAAAGTGGTGCTTTGGATGGAGTCAATAGTGGATAATGAGGCATTGGATCTTGTGACGGATGTGGCAGGAGCACATGGCTATGGGGCTTATTTTGTGGGGAAATTGAGTGCAGAAGCATGGCCCGTAGAATGGAAAGAAAGAGGTTGGTGTAAGAACTTGGTCTTGCTAGAGTTGTTCCCCATTGTAGTGGCGTTAGAGTTGTGGGGTAGTCTGCTTGAGAACCGCAAAGTACATTTTCTTTGTGATAACATGGGGGTGAAACATTAACAATGTTTCAGCATCATCCCCCCCGTCACCTGTTTGCTGCAGCATTTAGTGTTGTTGTGTTTGCAAAGGAATATTTGAGTACGGGCGGTGCATGTTCCAGGGTGCGAGAATGTAATTGCTGATTCTCTTTCAGTGGTCTCGATTCCGGGAGTTGGCGCCAGAGGCCGAGGAGTTGGGGACCCCGTGTCCGGAGGAAGTGTGGAAGGTGGTCTCGGGGTCCTTGCAGGTTTGATATAGTAGTCGATTTGACTTGATGCAGTGGTGACGGGTGGTCCCAGAGGTGAATAGGTTTGCCAGTTTAGATAGTCCACCTAATGTGCTGCTGATTCACGGTGGGGGAAATGATTTGGGAGTACGGCCTATGAGGGAACTGATCCGCTATATCAAGTTTGATTATCTGCGGTTGCGGGAGATTTTTCTGGAGCTTATCCTGATCTGGTCGGATATCGTGGCAACGGTGTCCTGGCGGCATGCTCGGTCTGTGGATAAACTGAATAAGGCGCGCATTAAAATTAACAAAGAGGTAGGGAGGTTTATTGTATGTATTGGAGGGCTGGTCGTATAACATTGGGAGTTGGAGTCAGAGCCAGGTCTGTTCTTGATGAGTGATAGGGTTCATCTCAACGCAGTGGGGATGGATCTATGTCTCTTGAGCTTGGTGGAAGGTGTACAAAGGGTGCTGAGGGAGTCAAACATAAGGTTTTCTGTTTGCAGTTGGGTGGCTTTTTTTTTTTTTAAAGTGCGGGAAAGGAAACCTGTGGTGATTGGAGGGGACTATGATGGGGAGGAGAAGTGGACAAGGTATAAAAAGGAGAGGTAAGGGTGCAGCCATTTTTTACAGAACAAGCAACCCCCAGTTGCGGTCAGTTGGCGTTTTTTTTCCTAGGTCCATGAGGGTGTTAAGGTTTGGGAAGCAAAGAAACAAGGGAGTGGGACTCACCAGGGTATAGGTCCTTTCTTTAATGGTGGTCCTGCACGACACTTGGTCGTTGTTGGGGCTAGGTGTTAAATGGGCTTATCTGCTAATTGTCCCTGAGGCGGTGGGCTAGCGGCTGGGGGCCTGGTTAGTGAGCAGAGGTAATTTTTGGTTAAAGGGATCCTATTTTGGCTAAGGGGATCCGATTTTTCATCGACCTGTAAAACAATTGCTGGTGGAGTGGAAGGCTATTATTGGGATGTTGGTTTGAGGTTGTATATATGTTTGTTTATTGAATAAAACTGTTCTATTTACTTATTGGTTAATAAAATTGAGCTGCTATGGCCAATTTAATCCAGCAAAGGTTTGTGGTCTCTTATTTATGAGAGGGGCAAATGGGTTGAATTGGTGGAGGGTGCAGTTCATGACTTTCTCCCCTGTATCCTAGTCATGTTTTGCTATATGTATTTATGTTTGGGTTAAAGCATCAGACAACAGAAAAACGTATTTATTTTAAGATAAAGTATTTATTTTCTAGTATACAGACAAGTGTGTTGGAGTGTAACTGGTACAATTGTGAGATTAGGATCAGTTGAAAGAGATCTAAACATGAGACAATGATTTTTAAAGAATGATAGATTTGCTGTACACCACAAAGGAGCTGCCTGTTTATTATGTAACTAGTGTAACAAGATGTTTTAGGTTGCAAGTGATTGTCAATCAAAACCAACTCAACCAAACCCCTGCTGGATTAAAAAAATAAATGAGAGACCAGTAACACGAGTGATGGAAATTTCCCCAACTCTGTTGCAGGTCACTTTGGAATCTCACCTCTTCTGGTGCAGTAGAAGTTTCCCGACTCTCCTAATATAAAATAAAAGTCAGCAAGCAGCGTGACTTCTTCCTAATAGCTGCAGCAGGTGGTGGGACCTGAGAAGTCAGGTGCATAGTCTCTTAGGGACATAGGCAGTGGGTGATCTGACCTTCCATCATACGATCCTTTACTGCTTGTTTGCTGTAGATGAGCTTAAAAAAGCGTGCACTCAACGCCCACTGCTCCACATTCCCAAATGCCTGGTATTGCAAGTTTGAAGGACCCTGCTCATTTTACTTGCAGCATGCAGTACTTGTTTCCAATACACCTGGCAACACCATGGTAGCAAAAGACCATTCTAAATACAATGAAGTTTATGCCCAAACAATGTCCCTGATCTAAACATTGAATAGAAATGTATCTGGTGTAAATAAGCCCTCAATTTGGAGTTAGAAGAAATGGTAATTGTCATTTTTTCTATAGTTTTTGAAAACTAGAGATTCCAGGACTTGTTCAGCAGGTTAGAGAAATAGAATGATGGTTGTAGAACTGTTGTTGTTATCAACCAACCTGGGTTCATCATTTTTTCTCTGGAATAGCAAAACTGTTTGGTGATTCTATAATAATTGTCAATAGGAAGCAACAAAGCTTTAAAATGTATTTAGTGGAACAATAAAATGGTGTAATGGAACTGTTGTCTATAGCAAACAATCATGCTTCACTATTTTTCTAATTCCTTTAAAAGACCCGTTTTAATAGATAAATTGACAGTTATAAAACTTTTGTCTATAGAGTTGGTTATGGAACTGCTAAAAGCAACCAACAGGCTTTAGTGTTTTTACTGGAATATAGTGATTACCAGTCATGTCCTATTTTTGCAAAATGTTTTGTTTTAGTATTATTATGTTGTTATGAATTCTTCTTAACTTCATTTCATAGTTTTCATGAGCTAAGCTACTGAACCGAAAAAAAATTACTTTGAAATGATTTTACCATTACATGTATTTATGTACGCCGTATAAAAACAGAGTCTATCCCCTTATTTATGTTGTAGTTCTTTTCTGGATTGTAAGAAATGCAAAGGATTAGAGGAAAGGGAAATAAATGGAAGTGCTATGAACGTCACGGCAGCTTTGGAAAGGATATACTAAACATTTGTTTTATCTGAACTCTATTTGAAAAAAATAACCTGTTATATATCACATGGGAGAATGCAAGGAAATTAAAGAGATTTATTGCTTATGAGCTGGCTGATATTCTTCTGCCTTGTAAAACCCAAGACAAATGTCTTATGTTGTCAGAAATATTCTGCCCATTGCCTATATGGCTTGATGTTACTGTGTTATGTAAACAGAGTTGTAAGAGAGGTTATATGAGGCAATGCAGGACAGGCAAAGCAGAGAACACGGGACTGCTCCAGCACATCTACATCAGGCATCTGACAATGGTTCAAGCATCAAAGTGGCAGTCATGCTTGATTTATTAGGACGACATTTGTATGGGATAAGAGAGTTCATGAAACATGTTGACAAGAGAATGACAGAACCTTTATCGTAGTGGTTTTCCATATGTATTATTCTTGATGACAGGCTAAGCCAAAGGAAGCATGTGGTTTTGTAGACACCAGGCAGGAACTTAAATATTCCAAATTGCAAAGTCATTCAATTTTCTGAGGATAGTATTAGCTTCCCTTCAGTTAAGAAAACTGTTGTAGACATTCCTCCGTTTTCCATTGCTTTTTTTAATTTATGGTTAGGTATACATTTCCAGGTTATAATAAATGCTGTGGCACATTACCTAATAAATGTTTCAATTCAAAATGCTGCAGAGGGAGAAGCAACAGAGCGTCACATTCCTGATTATGTCTGCAAGGGAGAATGTATGAGTTTCTTTAGTTGTCACTAGTACGATATGGCTTGAGGGATATGTGAAATTTGGGATCATATTGTTTTTCAAATTCCAAAGTGTGCATATACTAAAGTTCATTGTTCAAAATAATATTTTTTACTGATGGCCATGGCTGCAGAATGTAGTAAACACAAGCAAGTACAACAGGGACGAATATTATAAAAATAAAAATGCAAAAATGCACCTACACACAGACACATTTAAAAATCTCTTCCAATCACCTGCAGGAAGCTCAATGGGGAATGTTGTTTTTTGTTACAAATTGCTATTACATTATTGGAATTAGCACACTGGCTATTGTGTCATTTTATAATATTTAGGAATAAAGTACACATTTCCATTCCCCCACCTGTACCTAAAAATCCAACTAAGTAGATATACCTACCCTTTGTGTCCCAGCTTCCTCCCACTATGTAAACAATTGAGTGTGTATGCGGTGTGCGGTCATCTTTCAAATCTTTCAAATGGTTGCTGCGTGAGTTTTCTCTGGGTACTCTGGTTTCCTCCCACATCCCAAAAACATGCAGTTAGGTTATTTGGCTTCCCCCCAAAATTGACCTTGTATTGTATAAAGGACATATGACTATTGTAGGGACATCAGATTGTGAGGCCATTTGAGGGACAGCTTGTGACATGACTATGGAGTTTGTACAGAGCTGAGTAAAATGATGGCGCTATATAAATACTGTGTAATAAAATTAATATTTAGTGGTTTTAGTAGATGCTTGTAAAACCTTTATTATATATTTCTTTAAGATGGAAGCCTTTATTTTGTAAGATGTCTTGCATAATTCTGTCAGAACTTTACAAAATATTCCAGTTTAGAAGTACATTTAGCTTTCATGTTCTTTCATTCATAAAACCATGCAGAGAATCCAAAGAGGGAGTGTGATTAGACTGAAGCAAGACATCTTCTGTTCATTTTCCATGCCAGCTGTTTTGCATTTCGGAAAGCCGAGAGTGATCTTGCAGGTTATTGGGCAGGCTAGTTTACACAAAAGCTGGGATCTGTAACAACATGATGAATCAGAGACTTGATACATTCCGGAGCTTTTCTACCCCTGCAGTAATCTGTAGGCTAGTAAAATGTAAGTTTGGCTTTCAGCAACCTTAAGCAATGAATAAAACCAATGAATTGGTGATGTTATGGATGAAGTGTTGCCACTGTACTGAATTCAGAGCACTGGCGGATCACAAAGATAAAAAAGTTAGGGCCCTTCTGACAGTCAACTTGAGCATGTGCTTTGTGCATCTCTTTTGTAAACTTCAACTTTAAACTAAAAGAACACCAAGAATTACCAACAGTGACCATTTGGAGTCATTGTTTTATTTGCAAATTGGCTTATGAAGGATCTGCTTCTAATAGCAGCATGCAGCAAGCAAGTACATCCAATCTATTTCATTTTTTGGATCAATTCAAATAATGATAAATTGCTACTATTAGTTGCCATTAGTAGGTATGGCTAACCACTTTTTCCTTGTTTGTTGATCTCTAATATGTATGAGGCACTGTTTAAGGTAAATGGGTAGATACCCATATACTCCCTTGTTAAGATGTCTCCACTGAATTTCCTGTTTCCACCTATATGGTAAGTGCATTCCTTCAGGATAGTAAATACCTACTTTGTCTCTCATCTGCTTATGCTTATGCTTATATGGAGACCAGGAGGTGAGTGCTAATTATGTTAGGATATGAAACATTTTGTATTATTTTATGTTAGCCAAGGCAAATGAAAAGCCCAGAAATATAGGGCAGCACTGCGGCTCAGAGGTTAGCTCTCTGGTCTTTGCAGAGCTAGATCCCAGGTTCAAATCCAAGCCTGGACGTTGTCTGAATGAAGTTTGCAGGTTTTTCCCATGTTTGCGTGGGTTTCTTCACACTACTCTGTTTTCCTCCCACATTCCAAAAAAACAAAACATGCAGTTAGGTAAATTGGCTACCCCACAGACACAAAAGTTGACCTTAGACTGTTTTAAGGACAAATGACTATGGTAGGGACATTAGAATGTGAGCCCCTTTGAGGGACAGCTAGTGACATGACTATGGACTTTGTAAAGCGTTGGATAATATGTTGGGGTTATATAAATACTGTGCAATAATAACTATATAACAACTATACAATAATGTTATATTTACAGGCCACTTGACCTTAAGCTGCCTGCAAGTATTTATACATATATTAATCTGCACTTGGCCTTGAAACTTTTTGAGATCCCTTTAAAATAGCATCTCCATCCTTCCTTTAGCTCATCTCTGCTGCTTACACAGATTTGCCTGCCAGGATTGTCCCTAGGTACAATCCATGGGATTCACTGAATGTGTGTTGGATGCTTCCTACCTTCTGGGACCCAACAGTTGTGTATCTGCTGATGCAGTGTTATGATTGGCTGTCTGTTTTTAAAACTTTTCCCAGAAACAAAGTGATTAGCAAGATTTGCTCAAACATTAGAGCCAGCAGAATATCGATCTTCCAGACATCCGTACTGTTAAAGATAATCTCCTTGGGATTGCACAGCTGTCAAAAGGAGGAAGCCAATCACAAGGCATCACTGCTGTTTGTGCAGCAATTGCAAATTCTTGGTACAGATGAGCAGAACAGCAGGAAGGAGGCATGTTTTCCCTGACGCCATATTAGTAAATTTGCTCCAGGAGAAAGTAATTCCTTGCTCAAAACTTGTATGAAGGTGGAAATCTGCTTTTAAATGGCAGTTAATGCACCACAATTGATGCTAGAAAAAACAGACATAGCAGGAATCATCCTAATTTCTAATTGTGGATGTCTTGGTAGCATTTTAAAAACACTTACCATACCATTTAAACATTTTTCTTCGAAAGATTCAGTTTAGCCATGTAAGAGAGACATTTATTCCTTTCCAATTACTTAATGCTTTTAAGTTTTCTAGGTTTTCTTTGTGGGTTTGAAAAATGACAGCCTGTAAAAACTATTAGCGTGAATGTATTTTTACTCCGCACACATAACACTGGAAGTAAACTGGTGCCTAACTTAATATAAATCTCACAGCTTTTGATGGTTAAGAGGTTATAAGGCTTTCTTTAGAAGCTGTCGCATGGGAGATTTTAGCACATGACCGCCCTTTGTAGCCAGCCATCTGTTTTTGTTTTGTTTTCCCTTTTTTTTCTGTAGGTTTCATGTATGTTTGTCTAGAGCTTATGCTGCTTGGGTTTTTTTAATGGCTCATTTGCTGTTGGGATGACTGAGTATTTTATTGCTTACAGGAGTCGGGCTTGTAGTGGCTTCCCCCTCCTGGCTGCTGTTTGATAAAGCTGTGGTGTGACAGCACTTACCGGTATATATCTTATATTTAAATATAAAAAATCCAGCTCCAAGTAAAGCTCCTAGCATTTGGAAGAATATCAAGTTTGATTTCCTCTATAGCAGACCCTCACTCTATTGCTCTTCCTAGTTGTCCACATTCTCGGTTCCATTTACCCCTATACTCTGCAGGAATTTAACAAAGATCCAATGCAAAAGCAGAAAAGTCAGTACACACATTACAGTGTTTGATGCAAAGGATTGGATGCTCAGGTTCTAAGAGCTTAATTGTTTGAAATAGGGGACCACAAAACTGGCTTAAGGGAAATATAGGGTGTTGGGATGAAAGCCCTGTTGAGGTACCATGGGGCACAAAGGGCGGCTGTTATGAAGAGTAAATGTACTTTCTCTTATCTTAATTTTGAAAAAGTCGCTACTTTCGATTCCCTGTCACATCCCAGAATCCCAATTTGTTTTCTAAATTGGAGTAGTGACCTGCCATCCTGATCACCCACTCTGATATGCCTCATGCCTTCTTTGGGTTTGTAACACCTTCATTCATAGTAATGGTTCATTATACTGGACATTGTAAGCCAGAACCACTAACCTTGTGGTTAGTTAGTTAGGTATATGACTGCTAACACGCTGGAAATACTCAATCATTCCTGACATATACTCTATCATATCATATACACATATCAAAGGTGGACTTAGAGTGTTATCATTCAAGCTGTAAGTTTTAACGAGGAAACTATTATCTATCTATTTCGGCTTCCGAATTTCAGGTAGGTTGGAGAGGTACAAAATGTAAAAAAAATAAGTAACAGCACAATATATAATGTTCATAGAAAACCTTGTGAAATAGTGGTAGTCCCACCTAGCACTTCTAAACTATTTAATCAATATGTCCACTCTTACACAGGAGTGTATGAATTCCAAGCATGTGCTTGGAAAAAGGATTAGATGTTGTGTTACACATTTCACAGAACAGTGTCCTCTTCTTCAGACAAGTACATAAACTTTCTACACATAAAAATGGAAAATTATATTTCTGATAACATAAGTCACAAACTTATTGAAATGTATATAAATATATCTACGCTTACATTTTATTCTTTACATGAAATACCTAGCTGTTTCAAAAAATATACCTCTTATTGGCTAAAAAGACCATTCACAATTATTCCCAGTGGCCACACTGCAAAATAGGAGAAAGAGGGGATGAGCAAAACAATGACAAAGGCAAGAAAGAGTATCCATGCACCATACCTAATATATCCCGCATATTACTAAACCTCACTTACCCAAATTGAAAAATGAAATAGATCAAAAATGGCAAAGAAGCAAAAGTAATGACCCTTACCATCTGCTTATTTAATGTCCTCTCCCAGGCAAATGAGTACCTATTAAGCCAGTCAAATGAAGTCACAGTGCCATGATGACACAAGGCATAAGCCAGAAATTCTGGGTCTCTGTGCCAAGATGGAAGTGCTCTTTACACAGAAAAGTACTTGCCTGCATTTCCTAAAATACATCAGCTCCTTAAAAAAAGCCTCAGGATATAAGGCAAAAACCTGGCTAATAAACACAGTCCGCGCTGGGGAGAAATGGGAAGATGGTAAAGCCAAGCATATATCAACACATATATGTATATATACAGCTGTTAATATCATATGCATGTGTATATTTTATAGTTTGTATATTAGTTGTACAAAATAGAAAATATACAATATAGAGACAAGAGGATAAATCTTGATAAATATTCTTATTTAGCTAGTAATAAATGAATAAAGAGGAAGTGGGTGTCCTTTAAGGACAGTTACTTAGTGGGTGGCAACCCCAGGTAGTGAACACTATTTAACAAACAGAAGGGTTTTTTTTGCAAACACCCAGATTTTAGTTTACTTACAATCCAGTAGTAAATTACAAAATCCAATCGTAAAATTCGTTTGGGCTAAACACTTGCACTATTCAGATTACTTTTATTTCGCCAGAAGTTAGGATATAAGGACTGAATGATATGAAAAGTCTAGACAATTATTTACAGCCACCCTTATGTGAGGGACTAGAATATGATTATGATTAGATTAGATTATTAGATTATGATTAGATTAGATTATGTGAGAGCATGCTAGATTGCTCTGTTGAACTTCTTCCTGCCATCACCAGGAATGCATTGGTTATTTCCTTACTCACAAGCACCAGAAATTCCCTATATAAGTAAATACCTGAATACGTTTTTGACTGATCATCCAGGATTTGCTTTGCATGCTGTAGTGCCCCTGAGGAAGCCTTTAAGGGCAAAAAGCGTCAGAACATATGGATGGCTGTAATTAATTGTCTGGACTGGTGAAATAGAAGTAATCTGTTTAGTGCCAATATATGCCCGATACCATTATGATTGAATATTGTATCTTACTACTAAATTGTGATTACCTTAAATTGGTTTCACAGTAAAATCTGGATGTTTTCCAAAAAAAACCCTTCTGTTTTTTTTCTTTTGCTAAACTTATTTAGCTAATAGTTTATTACACTCATTTATACACTCATTGGGTCATTAGGACCTGAATATCAATTGGCCTTGAATGTGAAAATCCTTTTTTGGAGTATTTTATTACCCCAATTACCTCTCCGCAAATATTTCACGTATTCAGAACTATTGTGATGATCTTTAAAATGTTTTGAAAATTCTTCCCTCAAGTATCTGAACACACATGGTAGCTGTTCAGCTATATGTTTCCTAAAGGGTTTAATTGTCTTACCAACAATAAAACTACTGCATGGGCATGATAAGGAAGGGACGATACTTAAAGTCTCATGATTAGGTTTACCATTGGGAAGGATGTGGTCCCTACTGGTGTTGGATACAGTCCCCACATTTGTAACTACCTCTTGAGTTATCTTTTAAACCCTAGTGATCTGAAATTTATAATGGTTGTGTTAAATAAATAGTTTCCTTCTATGAAGTTTTTTTATAAGTGTTGAGGTGTTCCCATTGAATCCATTTTGGGATGGTGCATTAAACCATTTGATACATTCAGATGGAATGAAGTTATAAAGTTTTGGAACCTCCAGATGAGTGCCATGAAAACATTTATTATTCTTTATTACTAGGTAAAATCTCCTTGGAATGGATATTACAAATCCTTATCAAACATAGTGAGGTTTGCAAGTTTCAGTGGATGTTTTCGGTTCAAGAATTTATCTGCATTCTGTTTGAACTTTATTTTACAAGTTGCATTGCATGCAAACTGCCTGCAATTTTGTAGCTATCTGAGAACATTTTGAATTTGACATGGCAATGAAATGATCTTCATTCACTGACGGAAAATAAAAGCAATACATTACCTGCTATTCCTATCTTCAAACAGTGCAAAGTAAGCTTTTAGATAATATAAAATAAACAACCTGGACTAATCAAGTAAGAAAAGGCTTAACGTCTATATGTACAAGTAACCCTAGATCTCCTTTATCTATAGATTGTGTTACTGAAAGACTTGGGTTGAGGTGCCATGTTACCTGATCTGCCCTACAGTCTTTCTTCTTCTCCCTTTTTGTCGGCATTTCTCTGATTTTTCGCAAACTTGGGTCTCATAATCTCTGACATCAAAGGACGAAAGAGCATAAAGTGCCTTCTCCTTCTCGCTCGCTACATAGTAAACTATTTTGCTCCCGTCTTTATCCCCCTCTTGCCCCCCTTGTGTTTGAATAGCAGTAGGAAAGTCGATCTCACTCCTGTTACAGCATTATTAAGTTTTCATGTGAAAGATGAAACGCCCTCTATTTTACTCTTTGGTGATAGCAGAATAGGCAAAAGAAAGAAAAGAGATAGAGGGGGGGAAATCTCTATTCATCAGGCATTACAGTTTGATGTCGGTGAAGCAGCCTGCAGGTACGCTGTTCGATGAGGTTTATATTTAATTCCTAACCATACGTGACCAGCTCTCCATCCTTATTGCATATAGCTCAGTATTTAAAGATACCATTCCTGCTTCATGTTTTGAAGAGATCTTCAAACTACAGAATCATCCAAGGAAAATTCCATTTGTCATTCAACCTATCTGGTGGGATGCATCCACAAGGCGACCTGTGGACCAGGAAGACAAGAGAGCCTTCCTAGAGATCAGGAACATTGCAATACAAGGTACTGTCCCAAACAGAACTATTTAGGTTTAATAAGCGAGACCATGAATGCATTTTGAGCATTTTCATTTGGAAACAATTGGTTAGTTAATAGTGAAATTAGACAACTCCCATTACCAAAAAACCACGGATTTAAAAAAAATCAGCCATTTTCTAATGCCTTTAAGCCTTTTCTATATTTGCAAATGGAAACATTCCATGTTGTGGTTTCTTTCAGTTGTCTTATCTCAAAATTGTTGTAGGTTAGCATATTATTCCATATCATTGGTGACCAAATTTATCCTAATCTAATATTTTACTTTTCTATACTCATTAGTGGCCTACATGTGTCTCAGTTCTCTAAATAACCATTTCCACAAATATAAATGCAGTAAGGACCTGATCCTCAGACATCCTAATGTTAGAAAAGAAGATGTGTGTTTTAAGGACTCTATTTTCACCCTGGTACTCAAATAAAAAATGAAACTTATAAGTCACTTTACTAGCATCTAAACCTACTATTTTTCTTTGCCTAAATTTTAATGTCTTTAGTTTAAAAAAAAGGCCAATATATAATGTTTGCAAATCTTTTTCTATATGGATTTTTATTAAGGAGAAGGTGTGCAAATATATAGCAAAATCGTATTCATTTGCATGCCATCTGACCTTTTAAAAATAACTTGTTAAACATGTACAATATTTTTTTGTGTTTATTGCATTCAATAGATACTGGGTGTTTGGAGAAGTGGCTTAGCTTGTACTCTTTACCTAACTTCCATTAGAGATCTAAAGAGTATCTTGTGTATTCTTATTTCATTTTAGAACTTTTTTTATACACTTCAAGCTGGACAATTCAAACCATTCAAAAGCAGATGTGGGTTTAATTAAAAACCATGAGAAATAGTAGATCTATATATATAACCATCTAAATGTATATACATGCATAGAGATCTCTTTTTTTTGTAAGGATGATCTTGGTCACTGCCTTTTTTCTTGCCTATTGGCCATTAAAGCAAACCATCATCTAAAAAGATCAGAAAAGAGGTTCAGGAACTGGGTGATAGAGCCAAACTAGGCTTGTACAAGAATAGGGCAAAATAAGTACATAACGTCCTCTTACCAAATCTCTCATTGGTCATGTCTAGTGGTTTTCACCACAGGAAACCTCAGTTTTTTTATCATATGTTTACTTTGAGTTTCCTAGGTTTTGTACATGTTTACTTTAATTTGGACCCATCCTTAAAACTCACAATTAAGATAATTTAGTAGATCTGTCTTCTAGATGTTTTGTTAGATAATCCAATAGACGCGCATTCGACATGCTATTTGAGCCTAATGAAGCTTTGAAGGTTTATTGCATACATCTAACCCTGAGTGTCCTTTTCAAACCAAATACGTGGAGCCAGTAAAGATTACCTTGAAATAAATACACAAAATTAGCTTAAAAACGATAAGGTATTTACTTATCTAATTTTCTCTTTTTATGTTTGTAATGCTGTATAAGCCAAACATACAATCTGTAAGTAGGTGCAAGTTTTGAAGATTGCTTGTCCTTTTTTGGGTGGGGGTGAAAATGTGCATTTATTCTAACCACTTTGATCATCTTACACAGTCTTCTTGATTTTCCTTTTCTTGGATGCATCAACCATCTCAAATGAGCTTTCCTCTTTATGTTTGTGCTTCTTCTGCCACTAGTAAGCGGGCTGGCTGCGCTCAGCTCCTTGTGGACTCTGGCCATTCATAAACCTGTCTATCCCTGACTCCTGAGATTGTACAGCTGCTAAATATCAAAACAGCTTTTTAGTTTATGAATGTTAAATAATCAGCATGCAGCAATTAGTCAGTGGGAGTGATGTATGCAGAACATTCTAATAGACTAAATAACAACCATAGGGGCCTTAGTATTGTATTAGTGTATACTTAAAGAATTTTTAAAACAACTTGGTATGAACTAGAATATATTTTAAAGACCCCTTTTCGCTGCAAGTATCCAGCTTGTGTAATAACAGTTTTAGTGTAATAAAGTGCCAAAACTTTTATTGCGACTTTCACCTTTGGTTTAAATTTAGATACCTGTTCAGGGTTCTATTGGAGTTATTTCCCTTTACTTTCTGATTTGGGGACAATCTTTAAACCTGATAGGATGGGAGGAGAAATCTAAAAAAAAGGTTTTCGTCTACCCCTACTTAACTTAAAAAAAGTTGTCTGGGTTACTGTTAGAGAAATTTCCTCTCGCATCCCATCCCAGAGACAACCTTTTTACCAGAGAAGACATAAGGAAATCTTTTTCAACTGAACTGTTTTTAGTTAACTTTTTAGGTAACTTCAAGGGTTTAAAAAAGTTAGCTTTAAATTCAAACATCAGGAGGTTGATTTTGAAGCTTAGATTAAGGTTGGAAAAGAGGGGGAAATGTTAGAATTTGGTTACCTGTGAAGGTTGAAAGCTGTCATATTACCAAAATTTTGACTTTACATAAAAGGGTAAATACATTTTTTTATAGAGTAAAAATGATCTTTTTGTTTCTTTACACAGCCTCCTGGGATACCCACGTCATGTATCCCAGGAGGCTTTGTGCTCCCATTCAGTCTTTACTGCCACGGCGGTAAAGACAAAAGGGAGGGGCTGGTACTTCTTTGCTTCTTTGCTGATGTCAGACATGTGCAAAGAAGGGCATGCATGCATTCGCAGTGAGGTCGGCATTTTTTTTCCATTTACGACAGGCTATGTCACCCGATCTTGCACTTGCATCTTTTTTTAAGGATGGTTCTGCCTTAAAATTTGTTATGTCAGATGTTCATTTTACCCACTAACTTACTAACTATGGTAAGATTAACTGTCAAGGGTTCATTTCCTAGAGTTAGTTTAGGGGACATCTTTCATCGTTAGTGGGTAGGCAAAGTGAGTATTAGGGATAGGATAAGAGTTGATGTGAACATGAGAGGTAGTATTTGGGATGAGGACTGGCATAAGTTGGCTTAGTGGCTAGCACTCTCATCTATAAAGTGCTGGGTTCCAGGTTTGAATCTTGGCGAGGACACTATCTGCATGGAGTTTATTGTTCTCCCTGTGTTTGTGTGGGTTTCCTTCCACATCCCAAAAACATCCAGTTACGTTAATGTGCTTCCCCTCAAAATGTGCAGTCATTTGATTGCATTAATGACAAATGACTATAGTAGAGACATTATATTGTGAGCCCCTTTGAGGGACATATAGTGACATGACTAAGGCTATGTACACACGTGCAATCATTGTTGTTGCAAAGGATCTTTCACGATCCTTTCCAATTACTAACGACTGCACGATGCATGAACGAGTGCTGTATATACAGTGCCATTCTGCATAATGGAGAGGGGAGGGGGAGAATGACGAAGTGGCACCCCGCTGCGCTCTCTCCCCTTCACTTCCATTAGGATCGCTCGTTGCCCATCGTCTGTGGATCCGCCAGGATGGTCGTTTGGACGATGGACAATGAGCGCTGTACACACGTAAGATTATCGTCCGATATCGCTCCTGAGCTGATTATCAGACAAAAACAATTGCCCGTGTGTACGTAGCCTAATGCCTTTGCAAAGCTCTGTGTAATATGTCACTGCTATATTAATACAGGGTAATAATAGAAAAACCCATATTTTATTTAATATTTAAAAACTTCTACTGAAATCTACTTCTTCAGGTTGCCAGTGCCCAAAATAAATTATTGCCAGGCACTCCATGGACAGTACAGCAAAAAATAAAGTGAAATCTCACCTGCAAGGGCGCAGACAGAAACAAATTATGCAGATGTATTAACCCCATTAATAAATAAATATATATAGGTGTGTTTGTAAGTACTGTGTCTTATTTCTGCTATGGTCTCATTCATTCCTAAGGGAAGCCTCATGGGTAGCCTATAGGGGCCCCCAGAGTAAGGTTATTCAAAAAGGAATGGATGGGTCCACAATGTACATGAATAGGATGAAGAGGGTTCAGAGGGGATCTGTTTCAGAAGAAATGCTTGGAATGTATTGAAATGGCTGGGCTGCACTTGGGGGAAAAGGGTGAGCATTCTTTTAAAGGCAACTTAAACTAAAGGTTCAGTGGTCTTTTAAGTATCCAATTATTGAGTTTGTATATCATAGTACCACAAAACTTCCAATATTTTCATATTGTTAGTGTATCTCTGCTCTAAAATGCAGAAAGCCAAATTATTTACAGTCTTAATCATTTTGCTTCTTGTACTTATTCTGCAAGCTCTGTGTACAGACCAGGAAGTTTTTCATTTTCTTCTCTTGGATGGTAAATTTCAGCCTTTGTTACAATAAAATGAACTGCAAGGAGATGACAACGAGACATCATGAAAGAATTGTACACAGTGGGAGCATTGCATTTCTAGGACTAGGTGTCCCTGTTTCCACAAGACACAAATGCTTGGAGATGCCTCGTCCACACAGGCGCCTGATTCATTGAGGAACTCTGCCACAGGTGCCAAGTTTGTTCAGTCCAAAGCTCTTGTTATCGTCTCATTTTAACTGAAGGCGGCTGAGTTACAGCATTTAATTTATCAGTGTGTCTTTTAGTTGAGGAACGCCTGATCACTGTGCAAATTGAACCATAAGGAATTTTATCCAAGGTAAAAGTGGTATTAGCTAGTCTATTCGCGTACACGCATAACAAATGCCGCCTCATGATTAAAACATGTTTGTCCTCTAGCTGCACATAATACCGATGGAAACACAAAGAACAGACAAACCCTTGGCTTACTGTGTTTTCTTGACCAGGTTTCTGCTATAAGCTTTTGTAGTGATAATGGCAATTTTTTTATTCTCAGACTTAATAGGATGATGGAAATATTGGTTTAGGGATTCATGTTGATAACATGCATTATTATACTCATGGACTGCTGAGGACATTGACTTTTCCCACAGACCCCTCTCCTAGGCCAATTGCCTTTCATCTTATATATCTAGACAACACCTTTAATCTCTAAGTGACACAATTTTAAAGTGTACCTAAAAGCAAATTTGTTTTTTCTTTCTTTTTTTTCCTAATGAGACAATGTCTCTTTCTCCATGTTACTGAAAAAAGTGAGGAGCAAATTAACACAGGGAGCTTTACAAACAAGGGTCTACGTACACACGTCCAATGGTTATCGCCCAATAATCAGCTCAGGGCCGATATCAGATGAGAATCTGGCGTGTGTACAGCGCCCGTCGTCCATCATCCGAATGACTGTCCTGGCGGATCCACAGACGATGGTCGACGAACAATCGTAATGCAAGGGAAGGGGGAGAGTGCCCAGCGGGGTGCCACTCCGTCGTTCTCCCCCTCCCCTCTCCATAGAGCAGAACACTGCTGTATGTACAGCACTCGTTTGTGCATCGTGCAGTGCTTTGTCGTTGGAAAGGATTGTGAAAGATCCTTTCCAATGACTATATTTGCACGTGTGTATGCAGCTTAACCCTTCCCTAAATTATCCAAAGATAACAAATAAAGTTACATACACTTTACCTTGTGTCCTGAATGTGGTTTATGCACTGCTTGCCAAAAAGTCCTCAAGCCTGTGAAGCTGTTATGAACTTCAGTTAGTCAGATCTAGGTTTAGCAACCTTACTTACTTGTGACATTGCATACTCTTATTGCACCGTATCACAGTGAATCAATTTAATAGGTTTAAGTGATCTAATAATATTACAGTGTGTGACTTTTTTTTGCCAACCTAATCTGTGTTGGCATTGATGAGGTGTCTTACACCAGCATGCACAACCCCTACTCTTTTATGGGACAAATGAGAAAGTAAATTGCAACATAAAAAAGTTTACGCCACATTGTATTTTTTTTGTATTGGGTACACACACCACAGGTCCTTATGTCTACATACATTAAAGCTGAGTGGATCTCCCATGGATCACACAGCCTGTAGTAGCCAAAGAAATGACTGATGTGATTCATAAACAACATTTTGTCTTTTGTCTGTGGTATTCCTTTAAATAAACATGGGGGGATTTCAAATGAGTATAATATGAAAAAACATAAACAAAGGTTACCTTCAATGAAAACCAGATGTGAAAATAATCTATATATTTAGAGATATATGGGACGTTCATTTTCTATAAAAATCAAGCTTGACTTTACCACCTCACTCACTTTCTTGTTCTTTAATATAGCATAGAGATTGTTCCCCACTGACAAATAGAGAAGCTTGGCAGGTGAAAAGTAAGCGAGAAGTTGACATTTGCATGTAATTCAGCTCCTAGATCTTGAGTTCTATGGATTGTTAGAGAATGCAGTTTCCACTAAACATAACCCCTCATATACTTAGTTTTTTAAATAGTTCTTTACTTGCCCTCATTTTCTTAATACCTGTTTAGTCCAATCAGGTAACTAAGGGGCTTTTTTATAAAGAGTTGAGGAACGTGCTTTTCTTGACTATGACATTTACTATAAAAATTTAGATACCAGATGTGTTACCCTTTGACTTTACCTAAATCAGTAGCTTCCTGACCATCTTTCTTTTTTTCATTTCAAATCTAGATATAGTGTTGTGAAAGGGCGGTTACTTTAGTAAACACCAAGATCATTCATGTACACATTAATCTGTGGTTTAATATCTTTTAATCGGTGGATCATAATAAATGTCTTGTTTGTTCAGAACTGTGGATAGCCTTTAAAAAATCTCTAGATTATCTAGATTAAAGCTGAATATTGCAGTAAAAGATTTTTTTTTTTTTTTTTGTATCATTACTTTTGAAATTATGATTATATATAAATATAAATATATATATATATATATATATATATATATTATTATGTAATATAATTATTATATTATTGTTATAGGAAATTAATCGTATTTTTTTTTTTTTTTTAAGGCTGGTGGTTCATGGTTTCTTTCTTTTTCTCTCCAGCTCTTTCTCTCTTCCTTCGAGGTTCTACCAAAAGCTAGGTACACACTTCCAATAGTTATTGTTAGAAAACGATTACGACTGATCAACGATTATGCACAATTACATTTGAACAATAGTACTGTGAACAATTCTGTACATGCTGTAATAATACGATCGTTCAAATATAATTCACCAATAGTGTACACACGCTAGATACAATCGTTTGAACAATGCAGGAAGTGACATGGTAAAGAGAAAGTGTATTGCAGAAACATGGACTATCACTGAACGACCGTACACACGATAGATAGCGAACAATTATCGGCCAATCAGATCCGCCGTTCGGTCGTTCGTTTCCACTGATAATTATTGGAAGTGTGTATGCAGCTATACATATTTGAACATGCTGCTCTGTGAGCTTTATTAAGGTACATACACATTCTAGACTTCTGTCACTGGAAATGATCTTTTGTGATTCTATAAAGTGACAGGACAACCACCAAATGCTGTAAACATGGCGATGTTCAGTTCTATGAAAAGATGGGAGGAATGGGAGGCATCCCGCTATGTCCTCCCCCATAAGGGTCATCCTCAGTCTGTAGTTTAGTGATTCACCTGCACAATGTCAATAGACCACTGTACACACGCTGCATTTTCACCCAAGACAATCATGGGTGTTTATCTCGAGCAACAACTATCTAGACTGGCTACGTAGCCTTAGCAAGATATACATTTACTTCCTAATTAGACATCTTTCTATCAGAAACCTTCAGACAGGAAATGAGGAATAATTCACAAAAGGGAAAAAGATAACAATAAAGAGCTAATTGAGATTTAAAAGGATAAAATAACATTTTGGGCATATATGCAGTTTAATTTTGACAGTTTCCAGGAAACCCAAATAAAAAAAAAAAACAGACCTTTGCTATTAAACTGGGTGATGTGTTTGTCATTAGCTATGAGTATAAAACTTGCTACACTTTAATATAACAAGTGGCAATGATCATCTTATTAGTAAATTATGTCTTGGCTCTACAACCTTTGCAGGTCCTCGGCCTACCTTAGCATTGATTTTTGTTCTTGCTAGTTCCTTTTTGCTCCGTGTCTATATCCTCTATCTGTGACTTCAAGTTTTTCCTATTTTTTTCTTGGTGTTTAACTGTCACCTATGCTTGTTGTCCTAACCGATTTAAAAAACATATACTATGCTTTTAATTATTTTTTTAGAACAAGTATTGAGTTTAGACCAGCTTAATGTAAAATGTCAATGTTTTCAAGTTTTAAAACCCTAGTGTAATTTTTAATTATATATTGTGTGAGTCTTGTGGCAACCATATTTGGTCGCCATGTAAAAGGCACTACGTCCTGCTTTGCATTGTTACACAAATCCTTCAATTCACTGCTGAAAGCAATGCACTACAGTGCCTAAAGCGGAAATAAACCTGTGACTGCTCCCCTATCCCCATTCCATTGAAGGGTGCCGCCATCTTCCATCCTCTATATCTCCTGAAGATGATCTTCTGCCATCTTGATTGGCTGTGCCGAGACCACGTGACTCCCGGACAGGTGGCTGGAGTTCAATCATTCCTGGCATGCACAAGCAAAGCTGGGATTGTTGGGGTTTCCTGGCAACCAAAGCAGGGTGCAGTCTGACAGATAGCATAGCCCGTCTCTTTCTGCCATAACCACCTGCATGAATCTCAGGGCAGTGGGACTTTAGTTCCACTTTAGGTGGGCTTTTCTCAACAGTTGTTATTATACCAGTGTTTCTTAACCCTTTTAAAGCAGAGGAACCCTTGATATTATTTCTAGGTCTTAGGGAACCCCTGTCAACCTTCCTAGCGGTAACCCCGGGTGTGACTCGGGGTAGGTAAACCTATGGGAAGGTTAGTGAATCATCCATCTCCGCGATCCCTGTCTTCTTCCTTCTTCCTCCGACCGCCTTCTGCACCCGATGAGTTACCGGGGAGTTTCTAGTGACATTGGTGCATGTGTACGTTGCCGGCGGGGCGGGAAATTCAAAATCTATTTGTATTGCATTCAATACAAAATAACTGTAATAAATGCAATACATTGGATTTATATATGTAAAAGCAGCACATTGTTTTCATGAACATTTATTTTACAATATATATGATAGTATGACTATATTATGTATTTTTTTTTTTTTATAAAAAAAAAATTTAAAATAAAATATATAGATTTTTTAATTTAATCAGTTTATTATTTTTTCATGATTTTGTGTTTCAAACTTTATTATACTCATACTATTATACTGTAAAATAAATTTTCATGAAAAACAATGTACAGCTTTTAGACATAAAGAAACGGAAAGAAATGAACCACTAGGGAGGTTAAAATAATTTTTTGGAGTGAGTCCTTGAGAAAAATACCCCCATAAAGTGGTGGTCAGAATGCAGCCTTTACAGATACATCATAGACAACATGCTAATATCTCTAATAAGTGACATTGAACCCAGAACTAGGAAATCACCATCAGATGGGAGGTCAATCAGCTGCACCTCAAAGAGTTCCTAACAACCTCTGGAGGAACGCAGGGGTTCCATGGATTCCTGCTTGAGAATGGTAGTATTAGAATCGCAGAATAGTTTCCCAAGACCTCAGAGAATGTTGTTTAGTAATTTATCTAAGGAGCCTACAATTGTCAGAATATTCCCAAAACACAAACAAGTCTATTTTTAAAACTTGAGGTGATCTGAGCCTTCCTTTCCCTTAATGTTTTTTGGATATAAAGATGATCCTGCTATTTGGATATCTGCCTGTGTATAGTAAATGTAAAGGGCTGTGATTTGAAGGAGAAAAGTTGCTATGATCTTTTTTATTGAAACTAGTGCTTCAGGCATCTGTACTTAAGTGAAAAGGTTCTCCTGTACATGTGTGGGTAGTCTCACGTTATGATGGGGATGATGTTAGCCATCTGTTGAAATATAAGGCTTTTCCTCTATCCTGTATATCAGAGAAGCTATGTACCAGTAAGATCCTGTCTCTGAATCCATAAGCTGTTTCTTTCTTGGTCTTGTATATTTACCTTCAGTAATGAGGTGTGATGGTGTTAACACAGAGACTCCCAGATTTACCCAATCGTGTGGGTTAATGCATAAAAGGAGTGCAAATAACTAAGGTATACAAAGTGCCGTAACTTAAAGTAGCCATTCATAAATAATTGATTTGCTCATATGGCTATAGTAAATGTAAAGTATGTGTCTATCAAGTAAATAGAAATCTCACTAAAGCAAGCACAATTTAAGTCCTACAAAACCCAAGTAGACTTAATTCAGGTTTCCACATGTAATTTTATATTAGATGTAGAGCACCCTGAAGAAGCAGTGAGGCTCTGATTTGTAAGCAGCAACCAGCTCATGTGTTGGTGTCTCTGTCACACAGAACTACAGACATGTTACTGAAGCACAAGGACTCTTTGCGCTCCTTTTCCATGTAAAATATAAAAAAATGGCTGTGGCAGGTGAGCAGATCAGAAGGCAAAGATCTACTCAAATCGTGTCTGCATTGGCTAAGACTTTGGTTTACAATTTAGCAAAGTTACAATAATTTCTACTTGGCATTAGCAGTTGTCACACTTTTTACTCTGAAGTCCACCTGTGATCTATGCAGTAGAGCACCAGCATGGGCAGAACAGACGAGTGAAGCTGTTGGTGTTGTTGATCTACATACAAATGTTCTCACATCCAAATTCAGTTTTGGCAGGCAAACAATTTTAGAGTTTGGCAAAACACCTGACAAGCAGCTGGCAATGAGGATTCCAACTTTGCTATCTGTATTAATCAGGAATTTGTGTTATGTCAGATCAGATATGTGAAATACCTGTGTATTTCTGAAAAGTTCAATACATAACGTAACACATTTTAATGTTCACCAGTGTAAAACTCCTGTCAAGGAAACCTGTCCTGTAAAGTATATATCTAAATAATCTCATGTCCAATTTAGTAGGCACCATTTAATGCCTGCAGATCACAGCTACAATCCATAATCCTGGCTTTTTCCCAGAAATCTACAAATGTTTCCAGGCTATTTCTAGGTTGGCATTAGAGATTGCAGTGCAGGTTTGTCTGTAGTCAATCGAAATTTGCATGCTTTGAATTGTAGAGATGGTGTGTGCTGTGCCAAGTTTCAGATATCTGTAAAGCCCAAGCTTGCATAACGTACATAGTGCTATACCAAGTTCAAATTGTAATTGTGATCTACAGGCTTTTAATGCCACCTGCTCGCAGAATTTAGGTCTGAACTCCAGCCTTGACTATTTTTTTTATCTATTTGAACAAAGTCCTTTCCTGTGTTGAAAGCTGTTAGTGCCCGTTCCCTGTATATTGTGACTTTCTTACAACGACTGGATTGAACCACAACACTTTACTGTACACTCCACACTCCCAACCACTCTAATTTAACCAAATGGCAGCAGTTGGGAACTATCTATTGCACATGGTTGTTGTTGCAACCAATTTGCACTGCAATTCACCCAACCTCTATGAATAAACCATAACTACCAAGTGAAAATAAGAGAAAAAGTGTAAATAGTGAAAACTAATGCAGCCACTACATCTACAGACTGGTTAGCTGCACTTACATTTTTTTTGTATTGCGTAGACGTGTTTTATCTATCTGTCACGTTGGCACAAATGATACTCATACATGTTTCTTCTACCATTACAAACTATATTATTAATTGCACAGGAATTCATCTTTAGTAAACCAGGTACAGGTTGTTAATAAACTGTACGTGACTTACAAAATTCTACATAGTGAACTGGGGACCAATTCATGATCAGTGCATACAATGGTACATAATACAAAGGGGTTTGCTTCTTTTATGCAGTGCTACAACTCTCCAATTTTTTTTTCTTTTTTCTTGGAAAAATACAGATTTGGAGAAGCAGCTGGTAGATAAGGCTGTCTCACAGAAGTTAGCATATCAGGTATATTTTCTGTATTATCTGCAGGGAACATTTTAAATCTGTGTTCTTAACCTGTGCACTGAGCATTGAATACAGGCCTGATTCCATCACTCTGCATCTGCTCTCATTTTCTTCTCTCTTACTTCATTTGTCTTCCTCCTTTTGTCTAGATTCCTTCATTCACCTCTCTGGCTTGTCTCCTTCCCACATACCTCTGCTGTTGTGTGCCAGAATGGTGTCTTATCATACTTTCCATGTGGACATCTGTATTAGTCTGCCATTGAACAGACTTTACTCTTCCAGTATATATGCAGTTTGCTGGTATTCTGTTATTCTCCTTGATCAAATAAATTACTTCCATGCATTTGTTTTTCAAAGATACATTTTACTAAAAGTAATCCAAACCCTTGTACCTATTGTGTTTCCTTTTATTGTGCTGTAAGTTTTTTCATTTTGCTAGCTTGGGATAAAAGTTTTAGGTACGTAATGAAGTTTACCCACATACATATAAATATAAGACGTGTATATAGGTTACATTTCTAATGAAGATAAGTTCATTGGCTAATCGGAAGTTTAAATTATGTTAGGTTGGATGACCCTTTTTTTTGTTTCTATATTTTTATAAGGTTTTACAAAAGAAAATAAACAGTTCAATGAAAACAGTAAAAATCGGGTGACATCGTGGGTGACATCATAAAGGGGTAAAGATACACAAGCCTGTCTTAGCTATATAGTTGGTGAATGCCCAAGTCTATTATTGGCAATATGGCATTTGGGGGTATATTCTTAACATAGGGATAGAAATTACTTCCGCTGCCTGAGTTGCAAGGTCAATGATGGCCACTTTTGCAGGTCCTTAAACTCCTGCCTGGGTATCAATCGAGAGGAAAGAGAAGGAAAAAGTAGAAATGGGGATAGAAGAAGAAGAGAAGGAAGGGAAGGCTGGCGAGGTAGAGGAACAGGTCGTCAGCCAACCGGTAATTCGATTTCGGGAATTCAAAATAGGGCCAGGTTTGAGGTAGTAACAAAGTCATGAATGTACTGTCCCAGCTCATGGGTATATAGTAGTCAATCCAGGGGGTCCAGACTTGATTGAAACTTTTTACACAGGAGTGGCACGAGTTTCAAGAGCAACTGGGTAGAGATCACCTGCTCTACTTACGGGGCCATTCTTCCATTGCCTTCTACATCTTGTAAGAACCTCATCAAGCTTTATTTTTTAATTAGTAGGATGGCATAACTCAGCAATTTTAGAAACCATTATGTAAACAAATTTTACATTTACCATTTGACTGCATAATGTGTGCCCTACATGTCATGACAATTAAACGGTTTAAATAAGCTAGTGACATCAATTGCAATGACTTCAGGTTTGATACCTGAAATCAATCTATGGTCCTTTTAAGTGACCATGTACAGTGTCTACCTCACATCCTCTTTCAGGAAAGAACAGCTAACAACTATTGGTGATGTTATGGTTAGATGAGACAGAATGTAGCTGCACAGCTAGATCTTACCCAGCCTAGTTAAATCATAATGGTGGATCCCATATTGGACAACAACCAAGACTATATCCACAATGGAAAGCACATAAAGGGTTCTCCCCACTTTACTAAGATGTTCCAACTGTTTTCTTATCCATGTAGAGTGGATATTGTAAGCTTTGATGGCCTAAATATAAAGGATTTACACTTTTGGATCCTGCTATTGCAACACTTCAATGTGCAAGTCTTCCAAATAATTTTGAACGACGGCAAAAGTTAGGGTGTGTGTTACAGGGTTTAGGATACCTATGCAGCACTGCCTTTGGGAGAATATATTGTGTTAGAAAAAAGAAAGTGCAAAGTTCTGGTCTCCAAGGAATTTCCTGTAAGCTGTGATACTTGCCCTGCAGTGAAGGGATGCAGGTCAGAGCCTGTCACTATGTTAAGCTTCACATACCATATTACAGCCCTGGGACTCCCACCCTTCTTCGCATTGCCTAAAGCTTTGAAGGGTACTATACTAATACTAAGAAGAACATAATAGACTTAATATGTGACCTCACTGGCAGTGAAGAGGTTTATTAGTTCTAGATTTTCACTAGTGACTTATCTTGTATTTTATCCATAAGTACCTGATTTGAGCTTTGATGGATAGTTTAAGATTAGCTTTGGAGTAGAAGAAAAAAATGTCTGTAAAAAGATTAGTATACCTAATATGCAAGTTACTTTATTTCAGGGGCAGGATACCCTGGTGAAGTAGATAATTACCTAAACAACATGAAAAAGATCAGTGATCACCAGGGTATAGTGCCTTTATTTCTTTTTTTACTTTAGCAAACCCAGCAATACCTTATTAAAAAGTAAGGAGTTTTTGAATAAAACTTAGAAATATGTATATATCAATACAAATATCACTGAAAAAATCTGTACAGTTCTGCCCTGGCTGGGTTGTGTACTGGCTGGTTGGTCAGAGTCCTGGGCTTGCAGTAATTAGTTCTGGCTTACCTGACTGGTCTGAGTTCTTGGCTGGATGGGCTATGTTCTGGGTTAGGATATGTTTTGACCCAGCTTGCTGGTCTGAGTTCTGGGCTGGCTGTCCAAAAAGAATACCGGGAGGGCTGGTCTGAGTTTTAGTGTGGCTCAGTCCTGGTCTAGTTTGGTTTCTTTCTGGTCTTGCTACCTGGGTTATTGGGCTGGCTGATCTAGGTTCCAGCCGGGCTGAATACTGGCCTGGCTGGCTACATACAGCTTAACTAGCTGGGTTTGAAATGTGAGACCTGTGCAGATTTTAGCCAGTTGTCCACACAGTGATGCACCATTTTACACAAAGACCTTGAGTTGTAAAAATCCCCCCCCCCCCCCTTTACACCTATTTCACTACTGTACCATCCGCACATCTGTTCTTCCACTGTATTCTTCCTGCACCCTGCACACATTGCACATCTTTATCCCTTCTCCACATATTACACCATTGTACCCCCATACAAATCTGTTCCATCAACTGCACCCTTTCTGCACACATTTTAAGAAAGGTATATCAGCCTTGGTCTCCTTTCCTACCCCTGCCCCTTTTTGTGTGCACTTGTCTGTTTGTAGTCAAATTGCCAGCATTGGGTTATGTTGGACATGTCAGATGGCATGAAGGGTCTTCCAACTACCTATTGCCTATACCCACTTTATGTGAATGAGCTTCTGCTAACATTCAAATTGTTTCATCAATGCACTCATACTTGTGCATAGATTGACATCAGGCTGGGACTACCGCAAAATATGCAAACATGAGAATAGATTTCTGTAAAATTTAGCATTGCCCTACAGAGTTATTATTGGATTTCCTAATACACTGAGCAGTTCCTTACAACCAAGAGCGATTCCAAGCAATAGGTTTATTACTAATGTTATTTACACACCACAACCATAATGTTTTGTAATGTTTCAAACAATGCCCAAATTTTTTTTTTTTTAATTTGCCCTGTTTTCCTTTCCTGTTTTCTCTGGAGACAGACAAATGAGTTTCTCCTGGGTTTACTGGAAGTATACTTCCTGAAGCCTGTGCTCTATAAACTTCTACTCTCTACTTCTTATGCAACCAATATCATTTAAAATTCAAACCAGGTTTGAATGTGACCAGTGGTTGTGGGAAATATAATATTGTAGGGTCTTCTTTTAAATCAGGATTTCTGTATGATGGACAAGGAGTTTGCAGTGCTTGCATTAAGCAAATAAATACTGAGCAGGTAGTTTTTCTTTGTGTAGATTTTAATGTTTATTATTCAATGTTGACTGAAGTCTGCCTTTAAAGTATGTGCCCCTTTGGAAAAGTGTAAGGTTTACCAAGTACTCCTTGTTGTGGGTCACCTGACCTCAAGTACCCCTTGACATTTGTACATTTTTATCAATACCCCTTACCCTATTAACATAAAACATTTTTCAAGAGGTTATAGGTGACAAATATTGTAGAGTAAAATATTTTTTATAAAATGCTGTATTGTAATATATTTTAACATGCAGAAGTACTCCCAGAATGCCAAAAATTCTAAACTTTTCAAGAATTGGATGTCAAAATACATTTGTGAATGTGACTTTCTGCCTTATTTTCTCTAGTCAAGATACTGTTTGTAAGAATAAAGGCAAACTACAATAAAAATAAATATATATTTTTGGATACAGCGTAAAATTTAGTACTCTTTGTCAGGGGTTTGGGCAGGTTTTACCTTTTTGGTGTGGGTTTGGGCATCAGAACTGGTAAGTATAATTATTCTTCCTTGGGGAGATTTTTTACTAAGAGGGGATAGACTCTCTTTAAGGTTTATGGTTCCAGCCAACATTAAAACTTTACATTTATTGTCAGTGAGATGACACAGTTTACCCTTTTTAAGTTTCTATAAAATTTAATCTGGCATTAACCATGGGTATCTGTCTTCCCTGGACAGATACCATTCAGCCCAGAACTGAATGGTCCTGTATTAAGTCTTGCAGAACTAAAGTTCATAGTTGCTTGTTATCTGTGTTTTTCAGAAATTCAGTGGGCATTCTGAGATCTCAAAAGTTTGTGATGATCAAAAAAGGTTTCAGTTTTTTTTATTTTTAGATTTGTTTACATCCTAATTAGGGCTTGTCTGTCTAGTCTGCTATTACTTTTGCACTAATTGCTACATCATAGTATAATTGATGCAATTCATTAATTGTCTTTTGTTAGTTTTCTGCTGTCAAATAGCAAGCCTTGTGTTAACATGGATAGGCACATTCCAGGAATTGTGCCTTAATTGTTTTATGTTTTTTGCTTTTCATGTTCTTGCTTTGCACATTTTCTCCGTTTCCTATGGTAGGAAAGCCTGGACTGTATAATAATGTTTTACACATTACACCAAACTATACCTTGGCATATCCTATTACTTAATATGGGACTGTATGCTTTGCCTGGAAAATGAGGCTTGTTCTTAAAATAGATATTTTGTATGTTGTCACCCCAGAGGGTCATATAGTGATGATTTTAGCTTTCATGATACACTGTGAAATACTGAAATAGACCTACAACCTTGAGGTTTAATTCAAACCCTTGTGCAGAAAAAAACATTTATGGTTTTTAACTCAGCTTAAGATTTATTGGAAGGCTGATCACTGCTTAATCAAGAAGGCACATCTAAACTTCTACTCGTGGTAGTTTTGGAGCATACTACTGAAAAAAAATAATAACTGTCCCCTAGTACCTCAAACCTGGGAAATGTTAATATTCAAATAACAACTTTGGTTTCTAAAGTTGTGCCTGGACCCACCCACCCCCTGACCCCATTATTGGTGAGTACGGATGTCTAATGTAAGCATAGATCATTAATAGGACACAGAGTAGTGAAAGGCCAAATATGATATTAGGCAAACAGTTATAATAATATGTTGCATATGTTCAATTGTACTTTTTCCATTTGCACATGCTTCAGAATTTCTTAAAGAAGTAGCATATTTTAAACTGCAAAACAGCACCGAACCTCCCTTTACTGCTAGAAGTATAACCGAAGTAAAAAGTGTTCCTTTCAAAAAAATCATGTACTCATATACCAATTATTCTTTATAAAGTCATTTGGGTGCTAAAGAAGCATAACTTGTGTAGTGTTACATGTACTTGTTATATACTTG
The DNA here is from genome assembly GCF_032062135.1 of Pyxicephalus adspersus. Classification (NCBI taxonomy): domain Eukaryota; kingdom Metazoa; phylum Chordata; class Amphibia; order Anura; family Pyxicephalidae; genus Pyxicephalus; species Pyxicephalus adspersus. The sequence continues at coordinate 15,155,649 of NC_092868.1, forward strand.
TTATTTTTTTGGATGCCATTTATATTATAGGTACTTTTATGTATATGTTGTCTAGTGAAGTGATTTCTTAGTTTATATATTATTATCATTATTATTATTATTATTATTAATAATAAAAATATACAGGATTTATATAGCGCCAACATATTACACAGCACTGTACATTAAACAGGGGTTACAAATGACAGGCAGATACAGACAGTGACACAGGAGCAGGAGAAGAATCTGCCCCGAAGAGCTTACAATTGAGAAGGTGGGGGAAGTATCACACAATAAGAGGAGAGATATGAAATAGTGAGTATGTAGTGAGGGTTTTAAGAGAAAAAAGTTTGAAAAGATGGGTTTTGAGTGCTCTTTTAAATGAGCAGTAGGAGCAAGCTGAATAGGACGAGGGAGACCATTCCAGAGAGTCGGGGCAGCTCTAGAAAAGTCTTAGAGCCATTCGTGTGACGAGGTTATGAGTGGGGAAAACATATACATTTCATATTGAATATATTACAATGAAGCTTGGATGACATAAAAACACAAACAAACCCTGGTGGTATGTATTTTATTCCTAAATTTGCTGTTTGTATGCTAGAACTTACAAAATTTCAGACCTTGATTACATGACTGCTTGTACTCTAGGACTTATTGAAGAATAACAGATTTCGTTGGGAATTTTATGATCCCTGGAAGGCTAAGGTTCTGTAAGGGAAACAATGCAATTGTGGTTTATGCAGATTGGCTGGTTAGGGGCCCGCCACAATAATAAAGTGGAACCAAACTCTAAAAATTGACCAGATTTTTTTTTTATTGCTGAAGGGACAGCTGATGTCTTGCCTGCAAAAAAATAACCTCATCTGCCTTTATCACAATGTTTTTAACAGACTCACTAGTTCCCCTTCCATCATGGACACCCCCATCTTCCCCTTTTCCTGGCTCCAATCTTAAATTGGCAAGGTAGAGATGATGTAACGCTGTCACGTGTGCACAAGTTTTTTCAGAAACCTGGCACATCCCAACATCATATGATGAGCTGCATACCGAGGTTGACTGACAATAAATTATGTCAAAAGAAAAAGGTATGCAAAACAAATTCTGAAACTGGCTTTGTATGGAATTGATTTTACTTGTTGTCTGGTATTGTTCTTTAAGTAAGGCTTGATTCTGTACTTCACTTTCACTTAACCTCCAGTTCCAGGCCCTTTTTGTATACGTTGTTACAATAGTCAAGGAGGCAACTTAAACTGATATCCTTCTGGAAGTGCCAGCGGTCTGACTGTTATGCTGACACTCCAACTTTAACACTTTCACTGAACTTAAACAAATGTGCAGAAAGAAAGTAAGGTGAAATTTTTGAGTTGTCCCCAATATTCCTAACATTGTTTTTATAACACCTGTTATTGTTTTAGAGGAGAATTCCCTCACTTTTATTGATTTCCTGTCCTTTTGATTTGTATCTGGAACAGGAATTAAAGGAAATTTTTCCTTAATGGTATACAAACAGCAAAAAAAATGTAATAGTAATATAATAATATGAATTTGACCCCAATCTACTCTATCCAAATAAAAAAGTTTAGTTTATGTAAACATTTACCCTCTTTTAGCATTAAAAATACAAGAGCAAATACAGAGAAAACAATTGTAGTCAACGTATATATATATATGGACAACAGTTTGGTTAGGTAAAAAGTATGTTCCAAAAAATATTGCTTAATAACAAAAGCAATAGTAGCTTTTGGCTCAATTGAAAGGATTTTCAACAGATCCTGAGGCTACTAGGTGCTCAGTTGAGACTCTTCGTTGCAAGTTTGTGTTCAGTACTTGTTTCTGCAAAAGTAATTTGAGATGACTGATCCAGGAGGAGGTCTGTATGGAAATGATAGCCTTGAGAGCTAATGATAAATGGCCATAATTATGGTACAATTCATCAGTCAGTTTGAGTTGTGTAACCTGAAATAATAAGCTGGCCAGGACTTTGCAGGAATTGATATGCCAAATGTTAAGCAAAGCAGAAGCACATAAAAGTTTTGTAGTACGCATTTTCCACAACGCGCCTAGTATGGTTTGTACCAGGGCTTTGTATTCCATGATATACTAGAGTAATAAAAACTGCCAGCTGTTTTTGGATGTGTATTGAACAAAGTGTATCTAACATTACAGTGTCCAAAGAATAAGCTACAAGTTCTTTAGACAAGTTGTGTACAAGGGCTATTTATGTCTGAGACAAAAAAAAAAAATATTTATTTACTTTAGGTTTGATAAAATCACCCTGGATAATCTATATTAACGGCAGGGGTTTACCCAAACCTATTCCAGGCTCCTTACCTGCTTCTGGTGTAAACATAGAATTTATTTTTAGAATCGGAGAAGATGATGATGTAGGGAAGATGAGGTCAATGCACAACTCATCAATCATTGTACCAAATCAGCCCTTGTCTGTTTCTTTATTGATCTTTCATCTGCCTAACACATACAGAGAGAGGATACATCTCTGGTGAGGAGGCAAAGAGTTTGTTAGCTGTCAAATTCCAGTGTAGTGATGACAACTATTTTTAAGCTGGCTAAAAATTTGACCTAGTGCATTATACAAATACCCCCCCCCCCCCCCCCAACAAAAAACAATCTGTTGATTTGTTTATGTCAGATTGATTATTATCATCTTTGCATAGGTGCCATGGGCAGATGTTGGGGGAAATCCACTTTAATTAAACTTCCCATATTGACCAAGCCTAACCCACTCTCACTTCACAGTTGTGTACTTTCTAAGATCCAAAAGACTGCAAAATCCAAAGCCCATTGTTTTTTAACACCCTGATGGTGTTTGTGCAGCACAGCCCAAGAACTTCAATAGGGCTTCTCTACCTATTTGGGAAACAGCCCATAGAAATATATAGGGCTGTAATGCATAGGCATGAGTGGAGACTCAGTTAGAGGAATGCAAAATTGCTGAAACGCAGTGCTTTGGAGATCTGTAAGTATGCAAATAAAGAGTGTGACATGGGAAAAATTAGGTTAGGTCAGTGGGTGAAGGATAAGGAACAGTTTAGCAAAAGTTCAGGTATTCTTTAAACTTGCCTTTTGTTTTTTGTGGACTTTAAAGAAATTACTTACTCTCCTTCTATCTTTTCTCATACTATCCTATTGTGCACTTTTTTCTGGACTCACTTGGTTCACAGTTTACGGTCAACCATTGATTTAGGCTCAAAGCCTTTTTTGTTTTGTACAAAGTGGGAAAGTGTTAAAACTAATTTTAGGATTTTGGTACAATAAAATCTCTCTGAAAGGAACACAAAAAGCCCTATGCACACTTTTTTTGTGCATAGGGGGTTAGAAAACTTGCTAGTTTTGTTATTGCCATATCCTGCCTGGGAACATCCTATAATTACCTTTATGGTTACCAGGGACCCAGACAGCAAAAAAATATGGTTGTAACTTTCACCCTCTTTACTTAAAATGTAAAAAAATGGTAAAGCTTTGGCTTGACCTGGAGTTAAACCTCTAGGCACCTTTTAGATGTTTGTTTTGCATACCGTGAAATAGTGGAAAGAGGATCACTGGGCCCTGACAATGTAAAACACCTGTATTGAGAGTGACAGCCTTCGTCTTTGTCATTTTCAGGTGAAGCATGAGACAGAATTTACAACATTTTCCTAATACCCAATCAAAATGACAAATCCTTATTTAAAGTGTTATTGAAATGATGTCCACCTGTGATACACAAAAGCTTGTTTTGGGCTTCTGGTGCCCTAAAGCTTTATTTAAGTGGTTTATTAGAGCAGAAATGAGTCGTAAACAGCAAACAATGTAAAAGGCCATCAGTACCTCATGGGCAGGTGACCTAAATAATAGCAAGGATGACCTGTGGAGATACATAATTACCAGAGAAGGAAACCAGAAGCCAGACAGTTCATTCAGGATTGCTCATCCATGTTTTGATATAATTAAATTGCTTGTGTACCTTTGTTGTAGGTTTTAGTTTTATGCATTCATATAGTACTATATACAGTAAACATGAGAACATATCCAAATCACTTACCTCCATCTAAGGAGGTCACAGTCTAATTTAGTATAATATAGTCTAAGGTCAGTTTTCTTTTTGTATTTCAATATTTATATTTGGTTTTCAATAAAGTGGTTTTAACAACATAAAGATAAACAGAGACAATTATGCTGGATGAGAACCAAAATTGTACAAACATGTTATAAAAAAAACAATACTCATTTATGAACATTTATCAAAAGCTGGCCTATTTAAAGAAATTAAAAGTTATGGAACATTTTTGTGTATGTGTCTCGTTCGATGACGCAGCAAAGACCAACAAATAGGGGAATAGAAAAGAAAAAAAGAAAGAAAAAAAAGAGAAGAAGGGAAGGAGAAAGAGAGAAGGGTGGGGATATTGTGAAGGGGCCTTTAGAGAAAAGGGAGAAAAGTCCAGGCTAATTGGACACAGAACAATAGGAGGGGAGGATTTCATATCATCCGTAAATAGAGTTATGAGAGATCACATCTTAGGCACTAATAAAGGAGATCCAGGGCTCCCAAAGTCATCAGATATAACCAGGGAGTTCTTTAATGTATGAGTCAGTTTGTCGTTTATCATAACCCAATTCAGTTTAGCGAAGATGGGGTCTAGAGGTATTGAGTTCATTTTTCAAGCTTTGGCATAGGAGATTCTACCTGCCAAAAGTATCAGCTTGGTTAATTTTAGTGCTGGTTTAGGAAGAACCAAACTCAGTATACCCAATAAAGCTGCTTCCGCAGTGCACTGGACCTTACGTTGGAAATCAACTTAAATGCCTTTTTCCAAAAACGCCTAGCGATCGATCATGACCACCAGATGTGTATCATGGAGCCCCTAGAGTCACAGCCCTGGAAACACAGTAGGGAAATGGACGGGAAAAATTTAGCCAACCTATCCGGTACCAAATACCATCTGAGCATCACTTTATAGTTGACCTCCACCAGGGCAGAATTCAAGGAAACTTTAGATAAAGAATAGGCCAAATCACACCAATCTTCGCACCAATAGTTCACATGATACTCCTAGTTCAGATTCCCAGTCTGTCATATATTTAGGTTTACTGACACCAGAGCCGAATAAATGATAGAAATTTGCTCTTTTGTGGCAGCTATGGATGAACAGGTGCTTGAACGGGGATGATTGCAAAGGTTTCTGAACCTGTCTGATAATAGTGTTAACAAAGGAGTTTAATTGTCTATAGCGAAAGTGTTCCCTAAACGGTGTTTCTCGTTTGTTGGCGAGATATTCCCAGGTAAGTACAGACTGTACATCTATCAAGTCTTTCAGTCTCATGAAACCCTTTGAAATCCACCAGTCAAAGTGCTCTGGGAAAAATCCCGAAGAAAATTCCGGGTTAGGTGTGCGTGGGCGGAAGAGAGCTTTACGATATTTATCCTCTGGGCAGAGTGCAAAAGGGAGGGACAGCAAATAACTCCCCTCAAATTTTTCTTTATCCACATGGGAGATTCGATGGAACCATGAAATCCATCGAGACCCTCTATGTCTACCCATGGAGGTCGAGGTCCTTGCAAAGTGCCCAACGAAAAATTAGCCAAGACATAATACTGTTTTAAGTTGGGAACTCCCAGTCCTCCAAATTGTTCAGTTTTCTTTTTGGAGGGGGTGAGGGTTGGTGAGTTTTTAGTATGTGGAAGGATTCATACCTGAGACCATAGCACAGTCACCATGCTGCCCATGTCATGTTGTAAGGAGGAGATGTTGACTGGGAGGAGTTTACAGCTGCACAATGGAAAATGTTAAACCTAAATCAATCTGAGCCTAATTTAGGAGACAATTTTTTATTATTTTTTTTTAGTTTCCTATGATTAATTTGTAGGTTTTGGTAATTCAAACTGACACCATTTGGTTGAGTGATTTAACAATTTGGAATTTTTGGCATTATGGTGTGCCATGGTGCCATGTAGAATTCTCTGTGAACATTTATGGAAAATTATTTCTACAAAGATGAAATAGGAAGTTCAGAGACCTTGCTATCCTGAGGTCACAAATAGCACATTGAGCATCATACCTTCCCAACTACCTAACTTTTGTGGTTTTATAGCACCTGAAAGTTATATAGAGAATCAAAGAGTGATATGTTGCATTTGATTCACCATCTGTCACCTGTCTTATATATCTGAATACCTATTTTATTCTGTAATACCTGCTTGATTCAGAAGGCTGCAGTCCCAGGAATCTATAGCTATAATCTCTTTTCTCTTGGCTGCACCTGTGCAATAGAGGGGCCATGAGCTGCCTCTCCTGTCTAGGAAAAAGTCTGTGATAGTGAAGTTTTATCAAAATAGTCTGTGATGATTTACTGTGCAGGCACCTCCAGGGGACAGCGGATTTAGTTTGAAGGATCTGAGGTTTGCTGCAGCTGCAGCCATCATATTTAGGAAACTACAAATATTAACAAATTTGTTGGTACCCCTCTGCTAGAAAAAAAGATCCCACAATTGTCTCTGAAAGAAGCATGTAAAATGTAAGCAAAAGTAATCATCATTGTTTATTCTGTATTTACCAAACATCAAACTTTGCTTTAAAGGGTTGATTCCAAAAACATTATTCATACAAAACAAATGAAAATGGCATAGACAGAACTGATGGGTCTCATAATTAAGTATTTTGTTGCACAACCTCAAGAGGCAATCACTGCAAATAGGCAATTACTGTAGCTCTCAGTGAGACCTCTATCCCTGTCAATGGGTAGTTTAGTCTGTGCTTTCCGAGCAAACTACTCCACTTGTGTCAGGTTTGAAGGCTGCGTTCTGCAGACTGTATGCTTTAGTTTTCCCCAAAAATATTTCATGGGGTTTAAATCAGAGCTTGTAGAAAGCCACTTCAGAATAATCCATTGTTTTGGTATTTGCCATTTTCAAATACTTTCTGTATTTTGGGTCATTATTCTGCTTGAGGGTGCATAAAACAGAGCTTTCTGACAGTGGGCAGTATGTTTTGTTCCAGAAATTCCTGGGATTTCATGGTACCCTGCATAGACTCAAGACACCCCTTGCTAGATGCAGCAAAGTAACCCAAAAACATACCCAAGTCTGCTCTGTGTTTTTAAGGAGGTATGGTGTTCTTTTGGTTGAAAGCTTTTTCACATTAAAAAAGTTCTGCCAGAAGCATTGTGGCTTGCCAGTATGCATCTTAGCATACTTCAGTTTTTTTATATACCCCTCCTGGGTACTTCTTCCATCGAGTCCACAGTGGATGGTGCAATCAAACACTAGTGGACCTTGACCTTGGTGTTCCGCGATCTCTTTTTGGAAGTTGTCTGTCTTTTTCCACCGTTCTCACTATCCTTTGGCCCATTCTGAAGTAAATTCCCCTTGAGGCCACAGAATGGCTACAGTTCTATGGATATTATATAAATACACCAGTGGTTGTAGTTTTAAATTCATTGTCCTGAAGGACTAAGTTTGCCAACCCTGAATAATATTATTTAAACAAAGAAAAGAAAAGAATTTTTTGGCAAATTAAAGTATTGTATTAAATGATAATTCTCATATACCAATACATAACATTTTCATTTGGTAAGCCACAATGAAAGACTTGTGGTTTACGGGAGACATTAGAGGCCATAGAGGGCGCTATACAGTAGTCATCTAGCATATTGTGCAAATAAATAACCATGTTAGGGACTTGCAGGTAAGAATTTATTTGTGTAGACCATTGTACCTGATGCGTTTCGCCCTATTAGGTTTCCTCAGGGGTAGCGGTGCATCAACAAAATGTTACACAAGCAGTTAGTGTAATCTAAGTTTGCAAACATACATATAGATCTTAGAATAATGTTAACATTTGGTAAAGATCAGCGGAGACACTATATTACAAAAAGGAGCAAAAAGTTATTCACATAGTAAATATTTCAGGTAAGCTATTGTCAATTGAGACAAAACAAGTAATCTAAATATATATATAAACATGCTTTTGATTATAAAAATCGTACCATAAACAGGTTTAAAGTGAAATTTATTTGAAAATTGAGGATACAATCAATTTCTCTTAAACTTCTTAAAAATATTTGCACCTGCTGTCACAGGAACATCAAGCTGCTCAGAGAAGGTCTTATATCCTTTGCTTTTAACATGATTATCTATAATTCTGTCCTTTTGTTTCTCTGAACCATGTTCAGTGTGGGATACATCATGATATCTAACAGCATAGTGACTATTTTTATCCATTTAAATATGATGAATCAATGATTTCGCAATTCAAAACCTGTGTGATAAACAATTACCTGCTTGAAAAGCTACGGAGGAAAATCGTCCCTTCTGGTGACATTTGATTTACACAAGATAAACATTCATAAAGCAGAGCAAGATTGAAGTTCCAGAAAAAAATTATATTTGTAGCAGAAAAGGTCCAGCAGCCCCATGTAGACACAAAGATAGTTACTGTGGCTCAGTGCTTCTGTCTTCCAATACATAAATTGTCAGTCATTCATAAATTAGTTAACTCTTTACCAAGAGATAATTCCTCCCCACATCCATCAGACCATCATTAAATAGTAAATCACAAATTAAACATCTGTACTTGCTTTTCCTAACCATCCTACTTTTTAGATGTTTAGTCTCATTTTGTAAACAAATTCTTCTTTACTTCTCTTTAGTTGTCACTTTTTATACATCTTCTGATGTATTTACTTCTATGAATCAATGTATTTTAGCCACCAAGTGTTATATAATAGGCTCATTTTTACTCCAACTACTCAAATATTAAATTTTTCTATCATTAGGTCATCAACATGAAGGAAAACAAATAAAGAAAAAAACATTGGTACATTATTCAGATGGTTTGGGGGTATTGGGGCTGATTTATTAACACTCTTAAAGGCTGGAGAGGATACACTTTCATCAGTAAAGCTTGGTGATAAATAAGGCCAATTATCTCTTCCAAATTCATATAATTTTGGGTAAATTCAAAGCATACATACTTTGGGCTAAAGTGGTCGCCAACCTTTCTGGTTCTGCAGACCACTAAAATCACCGGCTCCTGACCATGCATGTGCAGGAAGCCGGGTGTCAATCAAAGTGACGTCAACGTGATGTAGCCCTGCCCACTCTCCCAACACAGATCTAAGCCTGCGATGGGAGAGTGGGCACGTTATGTCCAGGACACAGACCGCCCACTTTCCTGAGCCAGGGATTTGTACAGGGACGTGTTCCGTGGATCTGGCCAGTGTGTCCCCTTAGTGGGGTCCTTCTCCTGACCCCGCTCGGGGGTGCACCGGCCAGAGTCGCAGACCCCCAAAATTTTCTCGCGGACTACCAGTGATCCGGTTGGCAACCGCTGGGCTAAAGGATTTCCTTTTTTCATTTCATAAAGGATATATGTTTTTACTTCTGATCTCCTGACCCATGAAGGGCAGAGTTTAGGTTAAGTAATGTAGTGATCTTAAAAATCAAACTATTTGTTTAGGTAACTATCAGGTATCTAGTTTCATTTTCTAGCATGGACCGTCAAAAATAACAACTGTAATGTAATTGGTTGCAGATATCGTGTTGTATACAAAATATTGGTAACATTATCCTAAAAGTATTACATTGTATTTTGTAGTAAGATTTTAACCAGATTTGCTAATGTTTACAATAGAAGTAAGCTTCATAAAAACAAATATATTTATATATTATATTATATTGTATTAAATTTAATGACATGCATTTTCATTGAAATGTTTATTCTATAGACACATTTATTATGTTTCTTCTGGGTCTCTTTATTTCTCTTGGGTCTCAGACCCAATTGGCCATTAGATTTGTGTGTTCCACTGTATTAGGGATGTTATACTGTGAGTTTTGCATCAAAAACATAGGTGAATGGTTTGTGTAGTATGTAATGTGACACATCAATGCTGTACAAATAAACAAATTAAAAGAATAATTTTAAGGAAAATCAAGCAAGCCGTAAAATTTTTATCTGAGAACAGCCCTACATTTGAAGTGCCTGTGTACATTTACGCACATTGAAAGGTTCTCTGTGGACTCTCTAAAGTGTTTTTGACGTTCTCTTGTAGGGAGGGATTTGATTGATCTAAACACCTAGTGACAGTTTAATCAGTTTAATCATACACAGTGGACAGCACACTTCCTTTCTGTTTGATTAAATCACATTCCAAGTTAAGGGGGAAAAGCACTTTCTGCATTTTTCATTCATCTTGTTTTCATTTTACCATGAGAAATTCCATTTTGTTTCTTTCAAAATCTAAATTGTATTTTAATTAGTCTGCAAATTTTCTGTCTGCTTTTCTTTTACTGGAATTTTTGGAGTTTTATTTAGATTCCATGAATTCTCATTCCTTGTTTTAGGTTATTTATTTGCTGGTTGCCTGAATAAGTAGGCATTTAACACCTATTTCTTTTTTCTCTTTATTTTTTTCGCCCTATTACTATATTTTTTAGGATCAAAGGAATAGTTCCAGCTTTGCTGCTTGAACTTCCAATGTTAAGTAGTTAATCATTCAATCATTCAGTTTATTCAATCATTCAGATTTTTTAATCTTGAGTAGGATAGGGTTAAAATAATCTTCATATCATTGAGGAAATTTTCTCAAAGACACAACAGTGAATTAGAGCAAATCTCCCAATAGGAGAATTCCCCTTTTTGGCAGTTGTCCCTGGAATAGGTGTCCCTATTGGGTATTTTCCTTCACCCTTTGTACTAAGAACAACTCATTTGGTTCACATGGGTGGTTAAAAAACAGTGCAGTTACTTTCACTTAACTGAGTTTCTTAGCTACCAGTACTTCACACGTACTACAGTCCAGGATTCTGAAGCAATAGAAAGTAATTTGAGTATTAGCTTTTCTGATACATTTATTTAGATAGAAAAGTATGTATGAAGTTATTTGGGTTGGTGGATTATTTGAGCTTTTTGATATAATATTCATCTTTGAGCACTATTATATCTGAATAGATAGTCTTTAGGTTAGTTTACTAAAGGATTTTAGGCTGTTCACCTAGCAAGGGATGTTTCATGTAGCATAGGGAATCAGGTGAAGATTAGGGATGAGCGAGCGAGTTTTTAAAACTTGATCTCGCGGTGAATTTGGTCGTCCATGCTTACTGAAATTGTAAGCAAGAATGGCCGGTGTAAATTCGCTGATCGTGCTCAAATTATAATAGATTGCGGGCTGCGCTGATCAATGAATGCGCCGGCTGCATTTATTATTCAGCTCACTGTGCAATCTCCGGCACTAGAGGGAAAGCTTTCCTCAGCCAATCAGGGAGCACTAAAGGTTTTTAATGGGGATATTTGTCCCCATTTAACCTCTAGTGTTGGGGATCGAAAAAAGGATTTCCAGGGCTACAAGAATGATTTCAGCTCTGAGAATCCACTGTGATCCCAGGGCACAAGAGGTTTTTTAACCTCTAGTGCATGGAGAATGCCCTGGAACACATTCATTGAGAACAGTGTGCGATCCCTGGCACTAGAGGTTAATTAACCTCTAGTGCCCTGGGGATCGCAAACAGGAGGCTGCCCAGGGAATCCTGGGGATCCTCCTGTTATCATTTCCTCCATCTTCCGATGGTTTCGCAAAATCAGTTCGCCGAAATTTTGCGGAACCATCTGAAGTTTGAGAAAATTTTCGCAAGAATGCCAGAGGCATCCTTGCTTATCCCTAGTGAAGATATACTGACTTCAGTCAATCAATTGTGTGCAGGCAAAGTATAACACTCATGCAGTGTTATATTTTCTTGCATGGGTAGTCTTGTCACTTTGCCCATGCAGAGAAACGTTGTAGTGTCTGAAAAGGGTAATATATTTTCCTTTAATGTATTTAATTGCAGCTACTTGTTCCTCCAAAGCCAGTATTTCTGGGGAAAAGAGCATGACATGCCTCTTTTGGGATGGTACATAGACCTTTTGTATAGTATTCAGTATTTCATAATAATTTTACAGTAGCGGATGTCAAGCTGAGGAGCAGCTTTTTACAAGCTGAAGCCCCAGCACTGTGTTGTGAAATGGACCTGAATAGCAAGGATGAACTGAGTAGTAAGTCATAGATTATAGATGCATCCCCTTCTGCTTTCCTAGTAAAGAATAGACTTTATGGAAATGTTAAAACATATAATGTCAGTGTTGAAAATATGATTTAAAACATCAGTTTTTAAAAGTTAGTTTCTGTTTTAATAATTAACCATAAACATATTTTCTCTAATTGAAAAAGGGTACAGGTTGTAAATTTTTGTGTTGTTACACTTTCAGGATAAGCTGTCATAGGGTTTAGCCCCACTGATTTTCTTTCCCAGGTGGTACTGTACTGTGTTTGTACAAGAGAAGATGTGGGGATAGAGTTACAGAAGTTTGTTCTAAAAATGTAAATGTTAGTGTAAGTTAAAAAAGTAATTTACTCTGTTGTTGATTTGTTACCTTTCATTTCCTGCTCAGAAAATCTTCCCTCTGCTGTGGCCATTACTATATATTTCTATATGATATGTAAAGCTACGTACACACAATAGTAGTCGTTAAAAAAGAAGATTAATGGCCAATTGCCAAAAAAATTGCACAATGACAGGCCAACAACGCTGATAAATGAGCAATGACCCTGTCAACGAACGACCGACCCGGAGGATCCATTTGAGGGACGATTGTTCTCTATCTATTGTGTGTACAGTCGTGTAGTAATCCTGGATGGTTCTGCTGTACAGTTTCTCTGGTACACGCCACTTCCTGCATCATTCCAACGATCGTATCTAGTGTGTGTACATTATTGGTGGATTAAATTTGAACAATCGTATTGTTACAGCATGTACAGAATTGTGCACTATACAATCATTCAAAATAATCATGAATAATCGTTGATCCGTCGTTAGTCGTTCGTTTTCTAATGACAATTATTGCACGTGTGTATTAGCCTTAAAGAGCATGATGCCCACAGTGGACATGTTTGAGATTTGTTGAATTTTAGAGATTACCAGCAATGGTGGGGCTGGTGGTCTACACAGATTCCGAGATGAAAAAATAGGCAAAGCAGGTGGGCTGTTCCACTGTCTGGCTATCCCGACAATAAAACCATGGTTTTGATATCTTGCCCTTGGTTAGGGTTAAACATTTTTGAGCAGTATCTAGGTTTACAAACCCTAGTATCTATATTAATGTTTAATTCTCAGTTTGGATTTAGCTTACATGTCAAAAGCATAGGCTACTTATTTATTAAATGCTTGATATTTAGTAATTACTTTGATGATTACTTCTAAATGCTATTTTTTACTGAACTAGGTAACTTAATACTTTCAACAAATGTGGAACATAGCGGAACATAATACCATAATAATTTTTTAGTTTGTGTACTCAAGTGTGACCAGCAGAAGAGCCTCCATGAAGTCCTTTATCTAGTCACAGCAGTCATGTGAACACTCCAACCCTGAAGAAGAGCTCTAATTTCCCTCCTGCAGCTGCAACATTATTTAGACTGGTGATTGCTGGCAATCACTTCCTTCCTCATATTTGGGATTACACGCCTTACTGCAGGCTTTGCATGAAGAGCTTTTGAAGCCAGAATCGTAATGCCAAGCTATGGGTAGGAGAAGCACAGCTGTCTACAGTATAGAGAGTGCCAGAATTCAGTGGGGATTGTCTTTTTAGTCACATTTGGCATGTATCTATCTTTACTTTTACACATTTACTCTTCTGCAAAGAGTAAATAGGCGGCCCACAATTTCTTATCGCAGATGCCCTATGTAAAATGAACCTGTCCTTTATTTAACTTTATAAAAAGTGCTTAAGATCGAAAACCACAAAATCGCTTTGGGTTTTAACAGCTGGAAATGATGTTCCTGTGTCTATCTGATTTAGTTTTATTTGTTAATAAGCCCTGATTTTTATTGGCTTTATGTCTGAAGCCCCGTACAAACGTTAGATAATTGACGCTGAAAACAATCTTTTGTGATCGTTTCCAGTGACAGATGAACACTGTACACACAGCGCCATTTTGTTCTATGGAGTGGGGAGGATCAGCAAGTGGCACCCTCCTGTGTTCAGCTCCATAGGAGTACACAGTGGTTCCTTCTGATCAGTCATTCATCAATCTGCCATGGTAGATTGTTGAACGATGTCAGGGTTTTACACATGTGGGATTTTTTGCCAAAGACAAGCGTGACCAATAAACCCGTAAAACCTGCCGCATATTCATGTTAAACAAGCCAAATAAATCAGGATGTTCTATGGGGGGGGGAGTGTTTTAATTCAATGTATATATTAGGAAATTTACAATTAGAGATACTACAACTTACATATGCAAAAACAGACAATACCAAACATTGGTATGAATGAGATACAGAACAAACAAAGCTCCTCTCTCCTCACAAATGTTAAATCAGTGTAACATCAACATAGCGGCGAGACATCTAGTAAAATATAGATCATAAGGAATCACTTAAACATGTTCAATTAAAGAAGAGGGAGGTTGTAGATCATTCTGACGTCTCCTAAGGGGAACATCATGTAAGAAGAGAGTGAATAAAACAAGACAAGAAGGAAGACGAAGAAAAACCTGGAAGAGTACGATTGTAGCTGTATTAGTATCTATAAAATAAAAAAAGAGTGCCTGCAAATAAAAAAATATCATGAACACTATTTAACTCTGGAAAAGTAAAGCTACGTACACACTTCCAATAATTATCGTTGGTAAACGAACGACGAACGATCCTGCACGATATCGGCGAACGATCGTATAGCACCGATCCTCTACATGCAGATAACGACACGATCGTTCGCAGATATTGTACACACAATAGATGCGATCGTTTGAATGATACAGGAAGTGACGTGCACCACAGGAAGTGAACGAACGTTCGTTCATCACGCATGCTCAGACCATGGACGATCAATGAACGACCGTACACACGATAGATGGTAAACGATCGTTGTCCAATCCGATCCGCCGGTCCGGTCGTTCATTTCCAGCGACTATTCTCGTTTGTCGGCGTCGTTGGTTACTTTTTTTACGAACGATTTTTGACCAATCGATCGTTCATCGTTCATTTCCAACGATAAAAATTGGAAGTGTGTACGCAGCTTAAGACAAACAGAAAGGAGTAACCCCTTTTGTTTCACTGATTTAAAGGCAGGCAATATATAGATCTCATAGTTCGCTGACACTCGTGTTTACCCAACTTTATATCAGGACTGTTGTATTTATCTTTTTATGCATGTAATACTTTATTAAAAAAGGCTTTGCCTTATATCTTTTCCCTTTTATATATATGTTGTAACATATTGTCATAAAGAAAGAGTTGCTGTGAACAGCTCTGGTTTGTCTTACAAAATGACCAGTCCTGACCTTTGACTTTATCCAGAAGGTATTTCACCACTTCATCACCTTGTGAGGTTTCAGACATTTGCAAGATTCATTTTTCTGAGCAATTCTGCAGAGCCCTGTTTTTTTTTTCTCACAAAAGCGTGTTCCATGTTACAGGGGAAGTATTCATGTGAGCAGAGTACAAGGTGTTTAATATTAGGTGTAACATAAATTAACACAAAGGAAATAGACCACCTGCTCTGTGCCTGCACATTTTACCCAGACTTAAGGTGCGTACACACTTCCAATTTTTATCGTTCAAAACGAACGACGAACGAACGACGAACGATCGATTGGGCAAAAGTCGTTCGTAAAAAAAGTAACCAACGACGCCTATGAACGAGGAAAGTCGTTGGAAACGAACGACCGGACCGGCGGATCGGATTGGACGACGATCGTTGAACATCGTTCGTGTGTACGATCGTTCGTTGATCGTCCATGGTCTGAGCATGCGTAATGAACGAACGTTCGTTCACTTTCCTGTCGTGCACATAGTTCCTCTATCGCTCAAACGATCGTATCTATTGTGTGTACAATATCTACGAACGATCGTGTCGTTATCTCTATGTGCAGGATCGGTGCTATACGATCGTTCGTAGATATCGTGCAGGATCGTTCGTCGTTCGTTTTCCAACGATAATAATTGGAAGTGTGTACGTAGCTTTAGGTTTGGTGCACCAACCCTTTCAAGTCCATCTGTTTGTTGCTTCCCAATGACTTATTACTTTGTATGGAACCTGTATGGAGTCATATCTTAAAACATAACAGCCACATTTGGAACCTGTTCAAGCTGTAAAGTTGTATCTCCCAGCTAAGACTTCTGTCGTTATACAAACTTCCTCTCTGTTCTTTGCTTCTCTGATTATTAAAGAGGAATGTACAGTTCTGACTATACAGCCTTAAGTCACCATTTACATATTGAATGCCTAAAGCCGCATACATACCTGCAATTATTGTCGTTGGAAAGGATCCTTCACGGTCCTTTCCAACGACCAAAGACTGAAAGATGCAGGAACAAGTGCTGTACATACAGCACTTTTTTGTTCTATGCAGAGGGGAGAGGGAGAATGACAGAGCGGCGCCCTGCTGGGCGCTCCCCCCCTTCCCTTGTATTAAGATCGTTTGTCGTCCATCGTCCGTGGACCAGCCAGGACAGTCAATCGGACAATGCACAACAGGCGCCAGATTCTCGTCCGATATCGGCCCATTACCGGGCAAGTACCATTGAACGTGTGTACGTAGCTTAAGTTTCAAGGTGGAAGAAAAGACGTGAAATGTAATGGTATACTTTGCATTCCCCATATTTATGGGCATTCTTTAATCACTTATTTTGCTGTACTTTCCTATCTAAACATCTCCAAACTAATGCAAAGCAAGATAGTCTGCTAACTTTTAAAATTTGCTTTTAAAATTTGTTCAGGGCTTGACAGTCTACATTTTTTACTGCACCTTCCCTTCCACAAACAATGCTAGAGGCATAGAGATACCATTGTTTTTTTTTTAATGGAATTTTTGTTTTACCTCCTGATGGAACGTAGAATAATTGGGACATCTGTCAGTTTTTTACTGTTATCCACAGCCCCATTAGAGATCCCCCTCCCCATCTGTAATAGCGACAAAATAAAAAAAACAAACATGTTTTAGCCTTCCCCTACACTGAACAAAGCATGTTTAGTTCTGTCTGTGTTGCTGTTGTAGAGTTGCCTTTACTTTTAATCTGATAAAACCTTATTAGCAAGACAGAAATGGCAAAAAGAAGTCTTTTTTTTTTTCCTTAATCAAAATATGGCTTGATATGCACTTTAAGGTCAATTTAAATCATCCTAATAAATAACTGCAATGCAGTTAGGCTGCAAACAGTATATATTATAAAACATAAAATTTATTTTTTTACTTCTGCTATGGTATGTTCTGCTATGTGCAATCACAACAGTATTGAATGTGGGTAAACTCCTAATCACAAGCTTTTACGCTTGTTTTTTGGTCTATTACATGTACAATGGTAAGCACTTTGTTATATCTCCTTGTATCCCTTGTTATCTCAAGGATTGTAATGAGCCTTTTCATTTCTTATCTTGGGGCTTTAGAGTGATTAGACTTTATGTTGTGGAAATAGGAGAGTGAATGGGTCTAAGTAGTTGCCAAGAAAAAAACCCAGCAGGGGTGACATCACTCAGTCCATATAAGTATGTTGTCAGCCTACAATAGAACTTGGTATGTGAGTGCATTTTTGGCAGGTAACAGATATTTTTCTGTGCTTGCATGATCTTTAAAGGGGATTTTTTTGCCCTAAAATGCACTTTAACCTTTGCTGAGTACCCTTATATATATATGCAACCTGACAGCATTACAGTAATAAATTAGGAGGGTTTGACTGAGCTTTAAGCACTGTTTTACTTCAGCTCACACTATCCTTCTCCTAAAACCTTCTCCTGTGTTAATATTTGTCTTTTGACTTGTATGATGATTGCACCAAACAAGTAGGTAGAGGTGCTTTCTGGTGAAAAAGAAATCTTTATAAAGTGGAACAAATACCCTTCAAAACTGGACAGGCCTAAAGGTGCGTACACACTTCCAATTTTTATCGTTCCAATCGAACGACGAACGATCGATTGGGCAAAAAATCGTTCGTAAAAAAGTAACCAACGACGCCGACGAACGAGGAAAGTCGCTGGAAACGAACGACCGGACCGACGGATCGGATTGGACGACGATCGTTGAACATCGTTCGTGTGTACGGTCGTTCGTTGATCGTCCATGTTCAGAGCATGCGTGATGAACGAACGTCCGTTCACTTTCCTGTCGTGCACATAGTTCCTCTATCGCTCAAATGATCGTATCTATTGTGTGTACAATATCTACGAACGATCGTGTCGTTAACTCTATGTGCAGGATCGGTGCTATACGATCGTTCGTATATATCGTGCATGAACGTTCGTCGTTCGTTTTCCAACGATAATAATTGGAAGTGTGTATGTAGCTTAACTAGTCATATTAAGAGGTATGTCAGCCTTTAAAGCACATTATCCAGATCGTTGGTTCCCAACCAGTGGCCCTTTGGTACTTGTTGTGTGGCACTCTGCAGACAGAAGCGTACGTGTTTTGGTTCTCCAGCCATTGAAGAAAAAATATTTAGACTGGTATCTAGTAGAAACTTTTTTTTTTTTTTTTTTTATAGTATGTTACTTTTTACCAAGCTGTTAATTTTTTATTACTTTTTTTTTAAATTTGATTTCTTATTGTGGATCTTTTATGATAAAATATAAAATGTGGCCCAAGTAACTTCTAAGCGTAACGTAATGCGTAATGTCTAAGCCACACGTCAGACAATTCTGAAACTGCTGAAACGAGCTCATCT
Organism: Pyxicephalus adspersus; assembly: GCF_032062135.1. Taxonomy (NCBI): domain Eukaryota; kingdom Metazoa; phylum Chordata; class Amphibia; order Anura; family Pyxicephalidae; genus Pyxicephalus; species Pyxicephalus adspersus. The sequence continues at coordinate 15,174,322 of NC_092868.1, forward strand.
GAGACGAGAATCTGACATGTGTACAGAAGTTGTCCAATGTCGTCGTCGCCAATTACAGAAGATGAACGTCTGCAATGGAAGAGAAGGGAGGAGAGCGCAGCAGGGTGCCACTCGTCATCCTCTCTCCATAGAAAAGAATAGTGTTGTATGTACATTCCTGGCTTATTCATCTTTCAATCGTTTGTCACTGGAAATGATCATGAAAGATAGTTTTTAATGGCAATAATCAAGAGTGTGTACATAGCCCAAAAAGAACCTTAAAGACAAGGACTGGCTCCTGCACGATGTGCTCAGTTCCTGGCCTTCTTTTGTAAGTTGCCCATAGCCTCTGACCATATCTTGTAGCATGTCTGCTGTTTCTGATTGCTTTCTGTAGTATTAAATGTACTGAGTATTTTTTATGTGGCCCTATGGTAAAACCAGGGGCCGCACTTAAGATCCCCTAGTTTAGGAAAGTTGACCACCATGTGCCAATGTGCCCTTCTCCAAGACCATCAGAAAATTCAAGAGAAAGTGCATGTGCCAGAGGTGAAGATGACACTTTGCAATGTGGAATATTGGTGTAATCAGCTTAAAAATTCAAAGGAAACAGAAAAAATGGAGCTAGATTCATATCTAAATCACCAGAAAAATATTTGAAGAATAAACAATCTTAGGTTTGTGGAAGGTATTGAAAGGTATAAAACATGCTCACCTGGAGGAGGTTATACTAAAAAAAAAAAAAATAAGAAAACATGTTTAGCTCATTGTTTTCTGTTGAGTGGTAATGCTGAAATGCACCTGTAAGTTTAGCCTTGCCTATGAGTTTCCAAATGTCTTCATTACAAGGAGTAAATATCCTTTATTTCCTTTAGGGTAGAAAAAACTTTTTTTTTCTTGTAGCAAAGATATTTGGTTTTCTGAAATCAGTGATACATGGCCAACTTACGATAAATAGTGTTTTTAGCAGTTCCTATTTATTATAGGTTAAAAATGGTGCCCCTTTTACAGTCTGTGTCAAATTCCTAACTTTCCTGGAATATAGGGCAAAATAATTTAGTCCTGCTCCAGGGAGCACATCACAATCTTCAGATAGAAATTCATGTAAAATTGTAAAGTTAGAATGGACTTTTTAAGTGCACGTTGCTAAGTGGTATTACCACTTTATTAAATTGATTTATCTGATGGTCCAATTTGCTGTTTAAGACAGTGACAGATTTCTGCCTAAGTTTACTGGGGGAAAAATTGTCTCCATTCAACCTGATCACCTTGTTGAGTTAGGCTTCTTGAACCCCCTGAGGTGCAACCCTCTACAATTACAGCTATACATGAAAAGCTGTCTACTCTTCAGATCCCTGCAGAACTTGCCTATGTGGTTTAACATACTTTGCATACCAGCATATGCATACCAAGTATATGAACTGAGAAATGAGGTGAGAAAGGTGACATCTATTTTTTTGTTTGTTTACTTCTGTGGGGATCTGAGAAATTTAAATGGACTTAAAAACAAACCCTGGCCCAACAGCAAGGTATTCTTTCTTTGTTCAGCCCAATGATGTCCCATACATACCCCTACATGCAACACTAAACAAGTGGCAGTGTGTGTTTTTTTTTTAAATTTTAAATAACCTATTTGTATTTTGTATAACTTTATTGACTTTGTTATTTGTGTTACTTTGACATCGGTTCTTCTTTACATTTATTTGAAGATTTTGAGATTTTAAGGTATCGTAGCGGAACAGGTAGTAATAAAATACATACATTATTGCAGTAATATTGAATAAATACATCATTAAATGTATTTTTTGAATGCAAGGAGTATACCTTCCCTGAATGTACCTTGGTATCAGTCACTTGCGATCACTGTACAGCAGATAGATGGGGAAGGAAGCAACACAAGGGACCAAAGAGCACAGCAACTTAGGCATGTATTTATTTATTTTTCTACTTCTCTTTTCAGGTCACTGGTTAGGAGACCTGTAAGTATTTTGGAGTTTAGAAACTGAGAAACATCAGGGTCCTATCCTGGACAGGGGGGTTGGCAGAATTCTGTAAATTTTAGATGAACAGAAGTACAAATGCTTTGGCAGGTAAAACAGCTCCCTTATCTGTATTTCAATGGTGTATTTAGCTGTGTGCCTAGAATTCATTACTATAACCACCTGCTTTATGATGATAGTGTCGACATTAGAACACTATAGCTGCCCTAAAATGAAATATTCCTATCTCTAAAAAAAACCCTCCCCATAACACGTAATACTCAAATAACAAATAAGGTAATCTCTATTAGCAACTGCTGACCTGCACTCTATTTTTAATGGAACTATAAACTTCTAAAATAAATCCTAACTTTTACCCACCCCACCCACTCCAACACCTAATCACCAAATGGAACTAAAGTTCTACTTTGAACTTTTGCACTTTAGGCAGGTGGTTATTGCAGAAGGAGACAGGTGATGTCCCTTTCTGCAATAACTGCTCTTACCTGCCTGATTGCCACCCAGCTGGTACATTTTGCTGACTTGATGTGCAGCACAGTGTTAGTTGCCAGCAATCCTGCCTTCTGTTGCATGTGTCGGGAATGAATGAACTCCCACATGCTTACGCAGAAATTACATTATCCCATCATGGTCAATCAAGATGGTCTTAGATCATCTGGAGAAAGAAAAGAAAATGGCAGCACCATGCTAGAGAGCAGGTATAGGCGAGTATCGCAGATTTAGTTCCGTTTTAGCACTCCAGCCTCTAAAATATTTAACTGCTAAATAAGTTTAACAATGATGCCCCCCAACAAACCTTAACACCAATGAATCCTTCAAACATACCACTAAACCACAAAGTGCAGTTTGAACAATCTGTCTGCAAATGTTGCACTGATCTTGATTTTGAAAAATAAAAATTTAGGAAATCTAAGCAAGGACTATGTAGTAGTTGAGGGCAGTGTCACAAGCATCAAAAGGTAGAACAGACCAGTGCGTCCAAACTACTTTTGGACGCACAAAGTTCTAGTATATCTGTATCTAATATTGGACAAAAGAGAATAGAGATTTTTTTGACCGAACATAAAATCATTTCATCTAATAGTCCAATAAAGTACCATCCTTTGTGTTCATGGCCTTATAGATGTATACCCCTGCCTGGCATACAGTTTTTTGTTTGCCAGGGTCCAACCCTTTGGAGGTGGCACTATAACCTTAAAGCAGAACTCTACTATACATTGGGTGGTGATCTTCTGCCATAAACAGCAAATATGTGCAGCATCCAGTGCAGGGGAACCCAGGGTTCCTAGGTATCCTGGTGCAGCACAGATTTTTGACAGATACCCAAAGCAATCAGGCATGTAGGTGGCATTTATTACAGAAGTTGCATCACCTGTCCCTTTCTGTAATAATGACCCACCTAATTGTGGAACTTTTTAATAAATTCCTGGCATGTCATCATATATACCAATGGTGTAATAAAGAGAAGCACTGTAGAGCAATTCATCCTCAAAATCTACAGTAGTAGCACTGAAGTCAGACTAGTGAGTACAAAAAGTAAAAAAGTACTTGGAGGACAGACTAGGAGCAGAGCAATGAGATCTGCACCTGGATATGCTTTTCCCATATGTATCACTTGACTAATTACGTATATAATATGAATCGCACCACTCAGGTCATGCTTTTGGTAACACTATCACTCTGAATTTCAAGGTCATGCACCCACGTTGTGTTAAATTCCCTCCAGGTACATGCTTTTTTCCTTTCATCAAATGTTCAGCCTTGTTCTGATGTTTCAAGGAACATTTTCTATGTGACATTCAAGAAACTATTACATGGAAAGGTATACGATGATAGATCATTTTAAGATGAATCCCTGAATTTACAGAGGATAAAGTAAACTTTTCATTCTGCAAATTTTAGTTGCCTGGCTGTTATGTAGGCTTGCATCATATAAAATGATAGTTGCGTAAGGATTTTAAAATGGATTTTAATATTCAGTTTTCTGTTATCTGAGGCCCAATACCTTTCTTAATGTTTTAGTTACCCTTCTCTGCGGTGGCTGGGAAAAATTTCATAATGTCAAGTGATAGGCTTCTATATGCTCCAGTTTGGCTTCAGTAGATTTACTTTTTTTGTTAAAGGGTAGACACTGGTTCCTTTGCCTTGTATCCCAGACCTTTACATTTGGTGCAGAGGGAGTAGATTCCCCAATATATTGAGGTCATGAAATAGCAGCAGGAGGTGTATTCCAGCCGTTCCTAGCTATATTGAAATTATGGTGACAGACAGCTGTTGAAGGAGAGGCTTTTGGTGACAGTTTGCAGTGCTGAAAAGAATTTGTTCTCTTAGAATATCTTGAAATTAAAAATCTAAGAAATGTTCATTTTACTTACCTTGTGGAATTCCATTGGAAATCCCTGCCGTCATTATCAGCCTGCTGTGAGGGTGCCCCCTAATGCCACGGCCCATTAAAGACACAGCAGTCATTGACATCATCTGACAGGACGAAGTAGGGGCTCCATTACACCAGGAGGTATTGTCATAATTTACACAATATGTCAAAGGTTCTTGTGTTCACAGCAGATTGAAAGGCATTTGATTCCTCCTGAAAAATATCCTGAAACCAAAAAACCAACAGAAAGAGTGAGCTTTGTTGGTAATTGTCTGCTAATATTTCATCAACCCTTTCTGAAAGTAATTACCGTTAAATACATCTATGTTATAGTCTGATTTCCTCTCAGAAGATAAAAGACTTTCCCATTTACTTTCTGTCTCTATGGGGCTCAAACAAGTTCTTGGCCCGGGAAAGTAGCCTGGCAAGGTCTCTTGGCGCAGGCGTTGAGTTCCAGCAGTGTTAGCTTTGTGAACAAAGATTGTTAAGCACTATAATGGGGATATGATTACAAACAAAATATGTGCTCAGTAATAATTATTCTAGTTTTATATTTTGTACAATGAAAACAAAAAACACTGTATAAATTACTTTGGAGTGATTTATGAAGATGTTCCAAACTGAATCAGCTTCACAGCATCTTTATTCGAGAGTTTTTGGAAAAAAAATTGCTGTTTCACCTGGTAAAAAGTGAAATAAAAAGTCACTTGCTTTTTTTAGAAATTGAGAATAAAATTGTCAAATGTTTGAACAATTCTGAAAAACTGTGAAAACTGTATGTTAAGGAATGTATATAGAAAAAAATGCTAGAGCCTTGATTAAAAGCTCATTGTCCTGATTTTGTTTTCCATTTCCTGGTACTTTGAGAAACTGTGAATGATGGTGGAATCTCAAAATGCAAAACTAGAAGGACCAAGAACATACCTTCTACTAACAGGCTAATTCACAAAATTCCAGTTAATGAATGAAACTGATAGTTGACTATTTAGAATGCTCATAAATAGGCTTTTTGTTTTGGCTTTAACTGTAGGAGCAGAAATCAGATTTTCTGCACATATTAGTTTTTTACACTTTATTTTTATTCATGCATTTGATGAGCAGAGGTCACTGATACCTATGTCCCTGCCACATTTAGCATGCATTGGTTAACTTAGCAATAGCTCAATGACTAATTTACATTTAAATAATTTGAATATATTTTGTTTAGGGATATGTAAAGCTTTTATTTGGTATACTGTTAAAATAAAAAAAACGTGTTCTGTTTTTATATGAAAGCAAATGTGAACAAAATGTTTTTTTTTTATTTTGCTTTTGTTTATTGAAGCAAACAGAAATGATTAGGAACCTTAGAGTTATAATGAGAAATTTATTCCATCTCTATTTTGCCTTACTTGGTTCCACCCAGCCTTTTCCAGATCAATATTATAATAAAACTCTTCTGATTTATTACATACCCAATGATGTAACTACTGTATCAAAAATTTGTGCATCTTTAAGTTATTTCCACTGTGCTAGATGATGCTGGATGTTTTTCTAGCCCAGAAATGAGGCAGGCTCTGTCTGATTTCCCGCAACTTCGGGAATGCAACCTTTGAGAAGCTCACAATGTTCTCTGAAATTAGCATAAGCAATCTCAGTACAGAGGGAACTTTATTTATTGCTTGTTAATAATATGTAGCTACTTAAGCGTCCATAACATGGCCACAGATTCACTTTAAATAGCCTAAAAGAGACTTTCATTGAAGAAGAATATTCAAAAAAGAATTAAGCTTGGATGAATTGACTCAGTGCATGTGCGGGAGTTTGGTCATCCTGTGGACAGCCAATCATGATTGCTGATGATACCACACTTGGAAAAAGACCAGGTAAAGACTTCAGCAGCTGCAAAAAAACTAGTTAATACCACAGCTCTAATGTCGAGGTAAATAAACCAGATAAGTTCTGCTGTGAGTTGTTGTCTTTCACATGCTCACAAAATGGATATTGTGGAATTGGAGAAAGTGCAGAGAAGGACAACTAAACTAATAAAAGGAATGGAGGAGCTCAGCTATGAGGAGAGATTAGCCGAACTGAATCTATTCTCCCTTGAGAAGAGACGTATAATGGGGGATATGATCACCCTATCTAAATTTATAAATGTCCATATGGAGAACTCTATTCTCAAATATTCACTTTAAAGTCAGTGCAATAAACAAAAGGACACTCTTTGCATCTGAGAAGTTTACTCTCTGCATAAGAAAGGAATTCTTCACTGTAAGGTCTGTGAAAATGTAGTATAGGTTGCCTCAGAGTGTAGTTTTAGTACATTCTAGGGATTGCCTTAAGACAAGGTTGGATGTGTTTCTAGAAGCACAGAATATAACTGGGTATAAAGTTATAAGGTAAAGACAACAGAGACTGTTGATCCAGGGAACATATGATTGCCAGGGTTTTTTGCGTTGCTCTGGATCACCTATGTTTATAGCTTATTGTTGTTTATTTCCCTGGTTGTTGAATTTAATGGACTTATTTTTTTTTTTAACTTGACATTGTAACATGGACATCTAAAAAAACATTAAATAGATCATAACTTACTTAAATAATTATAGTGGAGGTTTACAGGACATCCTGTATGTGTTAAACTACAACACCCATAATCCTACTGGATGACATTATAGACAGCTGGGACAAGCAAGCCAAAAAACATCAAAAACAAAATCTTTGGCTGGCTGCCACCAAAGACTTACCCTAAATCCCCAGCATCAGCTTCAAACGATTACATAAAAAAATAAAGTTTCTTTTTTTTCTTTTTATTCAGTTATTCAAATCTCAAACATAAATATCTAATCAATCATCCTGCTGTCACCAGTCATCTGCAGCACACATCTGCCCTACTGCTGATACCGGTATTCAAACTACATGGAAAGCAAGTTTGGAGTTTCTTAATGTTGATGTCATTGAGTGGCAGCTTTTGATTCTTCTTGCATAGGCCACTTGCCAACAAGTTGGAAATGCTGAGCTTCAGCATCTTAACCTCGACAGCAGGTCAGTAGCATCTGGCTTTGCAACAATCTGCCATGACTTGGCCTGCAGCCTTGGATGATTTAATGGATGTAGACTAGAGCCAGTATTACAAGAATCCCTATATTCCATACAGGGAAATGTGCTTGAATCTTGCTTTACGATCAAGTGCAGATTATTGAAGTTCATCACTAACTTTTTTATCTGTATATATGAAAAGGAATTTATTTTTACCAAGATTATTTAATTAACCATGTAAAACATTTGCGCAATAACTGGAGGTTTTTTATTAATTAAATTGCATTTGATATGTAGGGCATAGATAACCACCTGTGCAATGTGAACGGTTGATCATTATTAGGAATGACCATTAGGGAATATTTGTCTGTACCTCCCTGTTTTAGAGGAAAGCTGTCACAATCCTAAACTAATACTATAACTGAAAATCCATATTCATAGCTTACTTTGGAGATATAGGCAGCTAATGTTATGAGCAAATCTTACCTCTTCCTGCAAAAGCTGTCGATGGCTCCCCATTTTACCTCTAAATCCTCCCTTTTATTGTAAAAGGCTGCAACAAGAACCATTAGGAATGAATAAAAGTGAAGCTATGTTTAGAATTGGTGTAAGAACAATGGAACTTCAATTGTCTTTTCCTCTGTATCTCAGCTTTTATCAACCTTTTTACCCCAGAGGAACCCTTGGAAAATGTTCCCGATGCAGGGAACCCCTCCAAAAATAAATTAATTGGAAAAATGCCCTTTTCATTATTGGTGTGAAGAGTATCCCTCTTACCGTGGTGATACAAATTCATTAGATATAGACAGTTAAAATAGATCAATGGGATTATGCTTGTGGCCCTGCCAAGTGGCATCACTTTTACTTGTGTTTACCCCTTATTACATATTTTTTTACCATATGCTTAATTTTAATTGCCATGGTTAAATGTATGTAAAGAAGGGCATTTAGTAGCCATATTATATAGAAAATCTGCATGTTTCACATGGTATGTTTGCTTTAAACAACAATTTCACTCAGCAATGCAAGTTTAGTGTTTGATAGGATTTGGTATAAAATCTTCAAAAGCAAGTATGTGCTTTTTACCTACAAAGATCCTACCCAAAGCCAACATTTTTTATATTGGGTAAAATAAACCTTCAAAGTGCCTCTGATCTGAAAGAAATATTACTGAAATCTTACATGCTTTGATTCTTTATTATGATAATTTGTCAGTTAAAGTGGTGCTTTAAGTCTCTGTCGACTTCACTATGAAATAGTTCCAATTGCGTAAAAATCAATTATCTTTAAATCATAGCTGTCATCATTTTTGTTTTTCTTTCCCGCAGTACAAACATGTTTCCTTGACAGGGAAAGTGTAACGCCTGTCATAGTCTTATGTCCTCCACCCAGAGCTCGCACTTCTACGCTACCATGAAATCTGGATAGAACTTCTAAAATAAACCTGTCACCCAAACATTTTCACTAACACTATGTTATTACCTCATTTTATTATAGACAATAATGTATTGATCTCCAGCCTAAAGTTTATTACCATGGAGTACAAAATATGCCATGCTACAAAGAAGGAAAAAAAAAAGAGCTGACACTTTCCCAAATGGAATTAAAAAAATATAAGGGCTTTAGTGAGTTGTTAAATGTTAAACATGTAACAACTTCTGATACAATGTATTGTAAAGTTATGCACTTGGGGGCTAACAACATTCATGCTTCATACTGTCTATGGGGAATACATTTGGGGGAGTCAGAAATGGAAAAGGATCTGGGGGTTCTGATAGATCATAGACTTAATAACAGCATGCAATGCCAAGCTGCAATATCTAGCTAGTAAAGTACTTTCTTGTATTAAAAGAGAAATAGACTGCAGAGATGGAGAAAAAATCCTGCCCCTGTACAAAGGATCTGATTGATTACATCCATGTGTCCTAAAAGAGCTGAGCTCAGTTATTTCAAAAGTCATTATTTTTTATTTTTAGAGACTCTTTAATCACTGGCATGGTACCAATGGATTGCTATGTTCAAAAAAGGAGCAAAGTCGTAACCAGGTAACTACAGACCAGTTAGTTTATTGCCCATAGTCGGAAAGGTCCTAGAGAGTTTGATGAAGCACCACATAGAGGAGTTTCTGCTAGAAAATAATAAGTGATAGTCAGTATGGCGTCAGGAAAGACCATTTCTGTGTTTGCAGTTGACACCAAACTATTTAATGGAATTAGGTCCATACATGATGTCTATAATCTACAAGCAGACCTGGATGTACTGTTTGATTGGGCAGCCAAGTGACAAATTACATTTATTATGGACAAATGTATAGGTATGCACTTGGGGCTAACAACATGCATGCTTCAAACTGTCCAGAGGGAAAACATTTGGGGGAGTCAGAAATGGAAAAGGATCTGGGGGTTCTAGTAGATCAGAGACTTAATAACAGCATGCAAAGCCAAGCTTCAATATCAAAAGCTAGCAAAATACTTTCTTGTATTAAAAGAGAAATGGACTGCAGAGATGGAGACATAATCCTGCTCCTGCACAAAGCATTGGTCAGACCATATCCGGAATATGCAGTCCAGTTTTAGGCACTAGTTCACAAAAAGGACATTGTGGAATTGGAGAGAGTGCAGAGAAGGGCAACTAAACTAATAAAATGAATGGAGGAGCTCAGCTATGAGGAGAGATTAGCTGAACTGAATCTATTCTCCCTTGAGAAGAGACGTTTAAGGGGGGATATGATCACCCTGTATAAATATATAAATGGTCCATATAGAGAACTCTCTTCCCAATTGTTCACTTTGAGATTATTACAAAGAACAAGAGGGCACTCTTTGCGTCTGGAAGAAAAGAAGTTTAAGCTCTGGATAGGGAAGGGATTCTTCACTGTAAGGTCTAAATGTGGAATCAGCTCCCTCAGGAAGCAGTTTCAGCAGCTATTATAGATTGCTTTAGGAAAAAGCTGGATGTTTTTCTACAAGCACAGAATATAACTGGGTATTAAGGCTTTAAAGTAAAAATAACAGTGACCGTTCATCCAGGGAACATCTGATTGCCTCATGGAATCAGGAAGGAATTTTTCCCCAGTTTAAGCAAATTGTACCATGGGTTTTTTGCCTTCTTCTGGACCAACTATGTCTGTTAGGGTTTTATATCTGGGATATGAAAATTCCCTAGTGGTTGAACTTGTTGGACTTTGTCTATGTCTTTTTTTAACCTGACCTACTATGTAACTATATATATATATATATATATATATATATAAATATATAGAATGAGAGAGAGAGCCTAAAAATGATAAATAAATAACCTCTTTTAAAATTTCCAGGAATTCCAACTTAGCAGGTTTACCCTATTTCATTAGGTTTTACTTTTTCTGTCATTGAGAGCTGTCATCGCTTCTATGTTTAGTTTGAGCTTGTCTCCACTGTACATTGCAATTGCAGACATGGACTAGTCATCTCTTCGATCCATATGTTTGATCCAAGGTCTTCACTGCCAGGATTCATGATTGATTTATGTGTTGCACAGCTCTCATGCAGATGTGCAAATGGTTACATTCCTCCATATGAATATACCTTTGGAGTAAGGAGCACATGTTTTCACACATCATACACCTACTGGATGTGCTTTCTCCTTTCCAAAACTGGCTGTCTGAGATTCTATGTGATGGTGGACTGGGCTTAGCTAAGGTATTTCAGAGCTTGGCAATGGAATTTTGCCAGCACAGTTTCCTATTAAATCCATTTACACAATTATTGGAATATGGTACCCAGACCATCACGGCATTCACCACAAATATTACAGAAAGTATTTTGTTTTTTTAGGTGTAGCTCTTGTTTTTCTCTTCCAGTTTGAAATTTTCTGTTTTGAGTATGGTTTAATAAACATGAAACAATTTGGTTTGTTTGACAGGGTATAACTGTCTATTGTCCTATGATTTAGTGTTGGGATTGCTCTTCTCCCCTCTGTACATCCTTATTATTTACTAGAGGTCACATGGGAGGAAGACCCTCATGGTTAGTTCAGCAAAGGAAGCCGTCTTTTGCTAGGCAGTACTTGCCCATGGTCATGTGACTGAAGCACCTGCAAGGTAACCCTTGTGTATGTGATTCAGTTAAATAGCATCTGCCACTGAATGACTAAAAAAAGAATAAAGTAATCTCCCATTGTCTGACACTTGGCTATGATCTTTCAACAGATTTTGTTCCAAGATTGTAAGGAACATTTATTGCAGTGGAGATGAAAGGAGAATTCTGTTTGCTCAGTTTACTGTTAGAGGGATTTGCTGCCCCATGATAACAAGTGAAAGAGGTGTGTAAATAGAAAAAAGGACCGTTCAGAACAGGCTTTTGCCTAGAAATAAAGTCTTCACTGTAGAATACAGTATGTAAACCCTAGGTCTACTGCAGTTATGTTCAAATGTTGGCCCTGGGGCTTCCAGTGGCCCTTCTTTGCACTCTTGACATCAGCCTTCTTGGCTTTGAAAAAAGTAAAACTCCAGACATTCATCTAAATACAGAGTTTAAATACATAGATGTTTAGTTTTATACTTTGTGATTGATTTGGAGTTATGACCATCCAATATTGTGATTCACATACATATTCACATTGAACAGCCAGACGATTGACAAACAATGATTCAGCAATTTATGTGACCTATATGACCACGTCAGACTCTTCTTTGTAAAATGAATGATCATCCTCCCCACTAATTAATGATCTGACCTGTAGTGCCACTTTAGGTATAAATGAATAGATCTGCTCTATGTGACACAGGTTAGTTTTAATGCTTTGGTTTGCAACTCTACTAGATGGGGCACTTCTCTTGATCCCCCTTGAACAGAGACTTAGATCTCAAGTCCTGAGTTTGTAAATTAAGTAAAGCAATCAACAATTGTGAGAAATCTTGAGTACATGCTATTGGCTTGGTAATTGTGTAATTAAGACAAAGAAAAACTATTACTTTACCAGGAAAAAAATGATAAACTGCTTCAAACAGAAGGTAATATTTATTAACATAACGTTTCAAAATGGCTTGTATGATTACATTTTAAGTGGCATAAATATGTTTTATATTATATACATTGGGTGTTGACTGACAGCTTCATCACACACCTTTAGGATAAGTTAATGTGGTCAGAGCAATGAAATAATATTTCTGATTCTTCCAGTATTGTGGAGTACTTGAAAGTTGTTTTTGGTCATTTACAATGATCATTTACAATGGTCAGTGATTATGTTTTGGTCATTTACAAGTTTAGACTAATCGTCTACAATCTTTTCATTAACCCTATTTCAAAAAGAAATATTTATTATAGGAAATACCAGTAGTATATGGAGGGAGGTTTATCAAGCATGCTGGTAGCACAACCTGGCTTATTTGTAGTGATCTCTTATTTAACAAAGGATTTGTAATACGCTTTGAGTGTGGCAGATCTAATGCTGCTGCAATGGTTCTGTCCCTAGAATCCATGCAGCTTTTTTTTGACCTAGGCTAAGTTCAGACTGGTGGTGAGTTTGCGGTGTGGTTACCACTTCTGCACACTGGCCCATGTAGTGTCTACCCACAGCAGTCTAAGAAAATAAATGTGGGTGGCAGTGAGCTGTCAATTCTGCAAACCTTGGTTCTTTAAAGCAGAACTAAACCCAGTCAACACTTACCTGTCCCCATTCATCTTTGTTCTTCTTTGTTCTGATCTTAGGCCACCTTGATTGGCCAGGCCAGGTTGGCATTCATTCATAGCCAAGATGGGCGCAAGCAATTTTCACAGTTCAAGGACCTATCAGGTTCATAAGTATGTTTTATTGCAGAAAGGATATTCCCTGTCCCTTTCTGCAATAAAACCCTGCGTGATTGCAGTTTCACTTTAAGAATCATCGCTGTGGTGGAAGTGGCTAAATGACCAAATTGTTGCTCCCTTCCACAGGTCTGAACTTGCAGGTAAGAGGTGTCTCCCTCGATCATTCTATTATGTCTTCAACAAATAAAATTCACAAAATATTGGTATACGTACTCAGCAGAAGTTATAGATAGTTTACTTCAGTGTAGCATCTGGTAAATAATGGTAAATAATAAATACATGTGCATGTTTGTAACTATAAAAACATTTTAAAAATGCACTTTATTTAGTTCCCAAAAACATGTAAAGAAAATATATAAATACACTCTTTGCATTTCCCTACAATTTTTAATAAAATTGGTTTACAAAGGCTGCTGGAATGTTTAGCATTTGTGCATAAGTAAAACAGTCCGTCATGGACAATTGCCTTTCTCATATAGTTTAATCAAAACAAGCTCACATATCCTTGTAATATTGTGTTGGAGAATCATGTGCATGTCTTGCTAGTCACTGTGAGAGCTAGTTTTAGATTAACAGTTAACACGTGGGCCTCCAGGCAACACTTATACAGGCTTACTCGCAAAAATCTATCTTTCAGTTATAAGAAATATGATTGATATAGAATAATACACTAAAAGCATGCACAGGACAGTCCATAGATGTTAGAGAATGGTTGGAACTGCCTGACTTAGGGCAGTAGAGAAGGCAGGGGAAGCTGCACACTCATACCCCCAGTGTTAGAGAAAACAAAAATGCTCAGGCACAAAATTGTGCAAGAAGCTCTAATAAACTTATTTAGTTTAGATGGTTTCAGCTTTAACTCAAGTGGCACTAATCACTGCCCCCTACCAGAATTAAGGCACTAAGCATATCACTACAAAAATAGTTATGAGAAGTTTGGTGTTTAGTACCGGGTCAGTAGAAATCGGTAAATGGCAAGGGTGCGGCATAGGTCCATCAAAGTGGGATAAATCAGTGTAGACTTAGGTAAGTAAAATATTTTTAAGCATTTATCTGGGGGGGTTACCTGTGCCCAGCGATAAACTTTAACATATTGTATGACAGAAGCAATGCACACACATGATATTGTGCATAAACACAACAATAACTCCACGTAAAACTTTTTTTTTTTTTGGTATATGTTAGAATTGAGAAAGATAAAGTCTCTGTTTGATTCAACTTGCTGAAATCATTCTGTTCTGCTGGGATCGCCCTAGGCAGTACAAAAAATCAATGTGTTAAAGCACCATTTTACCGGAAGCAAATATTTAAATATTTGGTAGATGCTATTAGGATGAATCACAGTAATTTATCTTTCAGGGGCTATGGTAAGATCTCTTTGGTTGAGATGACAGTTAATTTGACTTGTTGTTTTCCGTGCCTCATTAGATCATTTATCTTTTTTGCATTATAAGATTTCTGCAGAAGAAAATAAAAATAGTGCCACAAGATGAATACCTGAGACTGCCTTCATTACATAAGGTTGAGTGAGATTGTAGACTGAACTACTCTGGTCACATCACATGAGCTGTGAGGACCCAGTAGATTGTGACGCTATATCTTCCAATACTCCTGGTTTATATTTATCATCTTAGTGTGGTTTGTAATGAGTTGATGCAAAAAGTAAACTAAGACTATGGCCCTGATTTATTAAAGTTCTCCAAGGCTGGAGAGAATACACTTTCGTCAGTGAAGCTGGGTAATCCAGCAAACCTGTAATGGATTTCCTAAAAGTCAAGCTTTTGTTAGCAAATGTTTTCAATCCTGGACCAGATCCATTCCAGATTTGCTTTCTGTTGAAAGTGTATTCTCTCCAGCCTTGGAGAACTTTAATAAATCAGGGCCTGTGAGTGGAATCTGGACAGATCTAAAATAGAACATGCCTTTTTTACCACAATATTTTTTGCATTTAGGTGACTTTGGTTGGAAAGTGTATACATCTCTGCAATGTAACTTTTCCAGACAATGACAGGGCAAATGTTTTAAACAAAGAAACCTGCTGAATTTTCCCTACACACATGGTTTAGGTTAATGATGTATCATATTAAACATGAAAAAGAAGTGAGCCATTGCTATAACAAAGCATAATTATATCAAGATCTTGCTTCCTGCAGCTCCATGCTTTCCACAGGCATACAAGCCCTGCAAGAATTCAGAAACATGAGTGATGAGTTAACTTGTTTTCTGCCAGATCAAGCTTTATTGAGCTCATTTTTTAAAATAAAGATTGAAAAGGTACAGCTTTTGTCTTTATGGGTAAAATCCTCTGCAAACGACATCTTACAAGAAAACTTCAGGTTAGTTGAAAAAAAACCCTACAGCCAACTCGTCCTATTGAAATATTAGGCTGCGTATTCCAACAGAAAAAAGGGCTAGAAAAGTTTTTTGTTACTTTACCCCTTTTATACTGCAAACCAACTTTACATAGATAGCAGTCCCCTTTTTATTCTTGGCTATATTTCCATTGTGACTTATTAGGGATGTTTGAGAATATAAACACTGCGCCAGCCTCATGCATGCCAGAATAACAGAACGAGACTACCTGTGTTTATATTGCCAGGGAACCTGATAAGAAAGCCATAATACATACAATCATATTGCATGCAAAAAAAAAAAAAACACGCTGCTAATGGTTATTAAGTTCAGTTTCTCCGGCGATGCTTCATGAGGAGAACATGGATTGTCCTCCACTATCATGTGCTGGAGATGATAGCTGGCTTATTTTGGGTGCTTTTCCTTCCTTGCAGTCCTCAAAAAATTTCCCAAGATGAATTAATTTTTTTCTCATCAGTATAAAGTATGATGGGAGAATGGAAGTTTTACAAGGGTCGAAACTCAGCTAAATGTTCTAGTCCTGTATGGCAACCTTTCAGCACGCAGGACTTATTTAGATATATTCCCAGTTGGGTAGGTTTAGGTAGTACATGTACAAGTCTAAATATGGGTTGTCATGGTGCTGATGATGCCGTGAACTCATTTCTTGTTCATAGATACTGTTGCTCATTTGCCATTAAGGCAATTTACTGATGTGATTGTTTGTTAAACGTAAGACAAAAGAAATGTGTCCTGTTTGAGGTTATACTTAATTGTTTGCTCATTTTATTTCTTAGAGACTTCCTTTTATTTTAAGCATGCTGATGGATTGTTAGGTAAAAGGTACAATGGATTCTATTTATTAACATAAATTGCCTAAAAAGGAGTAGTAAACTTTTAAAACTAGTTTAGTGTCATGTGGAGGAGCATAAATAAAGGTTGGTCTTTAAAAATCTGGTTGCTTTTGGTCAATTTTCTTTACAGGACAACAGCACAATGTAGAACCCCACAACAACCAAATTTTAGTTTACAGAGGTGTAGTTAGATTTTTTGATTATTTGTTATGAGTTCTTTCACTCTACATTATTGTTGCTTTTGCGACTGCTTTGTTGTAGAATCCCAACAATGAAGACATTTGAAGAACTTGCACAATGGCTGAATGTGAGTTGTCCTTGCCTGCTAGAAAATAAAATACATTTCCAAAGTAAGCAAATAGTTAACATTAAAAGCAAGAGCTGAGCAAATGACAGACAGACTTGCCTGACTTAGGACTGAGCCATGATGGGTACGACAGCTCACCGTGCCAGTAAAAACAGCTGGAGGCCCAGCTACAAGAGAAGCCTGTCCCCGGAGGGAGCCGCTCCATGTCAGCGAGGCAGCAGCTGGGTGGCATGGCCCTTATCAGCCATATCGGTATTAGAATAGAGATGGGCGGGTTCCGATGTACTCTTCTGTCCCTGTGTGAGGATTAACCTGAGCCCGAGGTGAAATTACAGAAGTCTATTTGATCTGTGCCGTAGGAACGTGCTCAGTTTCTTGGCTGGAGACCAAGATGGTGTGGATGAAAGCAATGTGATCTCTTCCGAGTCTGTGAGCAAGCGTGTATCGGTTTCCTAATATCACAGGAGGGAGGATAATGTGAAACATACATGCTGTTTTCACCAAGTCTGATGGACTCCAGAGACCTTCGGAAACCACATCCGAAACATTTGTACGTACAGCCACGTGCCTCTTTTCCACATAGTGTAAATATTTCTTAGTGGAACTTTCCTGTTAAAAAAACTCCACTTTAACCTAAAGTCGGGCTAAAATTTTATAATGAAGCCCTGTTGATTAATAATTACAGCCAACACTTTTCCTTGAAGGTCAAAACACAGCATAGACATTTTCTGTGCTGCTTTTTTAACATGCAGGTATACAGGGAAGTGTGACTTTTGATCCATTTGCATTATTAGAATTTTTTGCATGGTTTAGACCTGTTTAGCTGTAATACCCAGTAGCCACAAAAAGGCTCTAGGACATCAATTTCTGCACGTGGGGGTGAAAAATGCCAGCATATATGTCAAATAAGTGTATTTTTGCAGAGAGGGCCTTTTTAGTAATGAATTTAAGTAAAGTTCTCATTTGTTTTGCAATAAATGTAGCTCAGATTAAAAAAAAGATTTTACCTAAATGTTTACATTTTCTTATTCTGATGAGCAGGAAAAAAAATCAGGGATAAGGGAGATAGAAAGGGACGTTTATCAATTCTTACGCACATTTGTTAAACAGGAGCATTGAGACAAATCATGCAACAGATTTATTACAAGGTTACTGCTTAAGTTATTGACTTTGGCTGCTGTAATGAGATCTGACCCCAAGTCTTAATTATGTGACTAATTAGAGTGAAAATCTGTCTCATTTTCATAAATCTGCCGCTGACCTTACAAACCTGTTTCAGTTGGCTGCCCTGGGTTTAGAACACATGGGTTGTGAATACACCGTAAAGCTGCCAATGGGACTTTGCAGCTTGATTTGTAACCAGGCTGCTCAGGCAAAATCTGCCAAAAAATATTTAGGGCAGGGTGTATTGTTTTTAGTCCTATTAATCTGATCTCTTTTCTCTGGGAATGTCTAGATTTTAACTAATCACTGGGTAAGAAAAAAAATATACAAAAATGCTGTTTATTTGCCTAAATCGGTGGTCACATGATGTCCAGGGGCAGAACCCTCTCAGGCTCTTGAGGGCTCCAGGGATGCGATGTTGTTACCTATGGTGGGGTGGTTGGCTATGGAAGTTCACTCATTGGGAAAAGGTAGAATTACTTAGCACAATTACACTAAAAAAAGCTAGTTAAGATTATTAATGTCTGATATTTAAAACTTTTTAATGGAGTATACATGTCCTCAACATTCAGGATCATGTAGAGAAATTTGATTGTCAGCTCTTTTCTGTTTCAGAATATCATACTTCAATAACAGAACCAGGAAAATGTATGGCTTTGATGTTGATGTGCATGGTGTCCTAGAGAGTGTAGCCACAGGCAGACAAGTGTTTAAGGGCATCAAGTATTAAACTGCAAGAAAGCTGTAACTGGATTGTTAGTGGTGAGGTCAGAAGTCATGATCTTTCATCTGATAACAAAGTTCATGATTGCAATTTACAAATAGTTATAGAGAGTGGAAAGCCTGAGTCTTAAGATAAGGAACCAAGGTATCTGCAGAGGAACAGAGCTTTCTGAGGATCTGGCATAGAAAATACAGGACAGCCTGCAAATAATGAGAAATATCTCTTGGCAGTCTAGATAACTGAAAACTTGCAGCTATTTTTAAACAAGGTATCTGTTTTTTATTATGTGATTTTGCAGTGTTTATCCTGCAGTTGTCTTCAGCAAGAATTGGACCCAAAATCATTGACATGATTGTCTTCAACATGTATATAGGTATTTTCCTTTGAACTACTGTGCCGCCATCTAAGTGTTTACAAAATGTAAAGATTTTCTGAAGCATGTTATGATGTTCAGAATTTAACTGCAGGCAGTTGTCAAATGTTTAGTGGTTTAATGAATGCGGATATAGTTTAGCACTTCTAACAGAGAGTATTAGTGTATATTACGTATGCAGTCTTTGCTCTCTGCTTTGCAGTGCAACACAGTTGTTGTGCTTTACTGCTCTTTATCATAACAAAACTTAGATGAGTTATCTGACTTAATAAAACCAACATATCATCTAGATGGTTAAGAGTACTTTGTTAATCAGGACAATGCAATTGCATTGGCAGATCTATCTTACCTTGACTTCCTATTTTATCCTTAAATCATTAAAATATTAGGTATGGAAAAACAAACCTGTAGAAATACTGGAGCTGTTGGATATTTTTTTTCTTATAAACTTCAAAAATACACTATTTTCTTACCTTAAATCAAAGTACAACTTTGATGGTCCACAAGACAATTTTGGTGATCCGCGGCTCTGGCCAGTGCACCCCTGAGCTTAGGGGGGGTGTATCAGCCAGAGCCCCAAGCCATGTCTCCTGTGCGGATCCCAGGCTCAAGTCGGTGGGCGGGTTGTGTCTCTGGGCACAAACCGCCCAGAGTGGGTGGGTTCTGGCATCATGACGTCACTCGGGGAAGTTTCTTCCCCTTTGAGTGACACACGGCTCCCTGCGCATGTGGAGTCTGGTAAATGTGGTGGTTCATAGATCCGAAAAGGTTGGTGACTTCTGCTTTAAAGTGTACCTCTTCTTTTTTTGAAGTTACCCATAGTGGGCTCTGATGGTGTTCCTCATTCCCCCTACAAGTCTATGTTATCTCAGCTGTATGATCCACTTTCCACCACACAGCATCTCCATAATATTTACCCTCATGTCTTGTTCTCCTACATTTCTCTTGTTCTTCACGAGTTTCATTGTCCCAATTAAAAGTTTGTTCTTTTCTTGTCCCAGTGGAGTAGAAATTCGACATTGGAGTGATAAAAGTTTATGGCAGTATATTAATAGTAAATTATCGCTATAATCAATGCTGTGATGTACACGCAATGGTTTACTAAAGTTCTGCTGTTTTTCAATAGACACCTAAATTTCACCTGTCGTTCTTCAGCATGCTTTACTTCAAATGTATTTAGTGATGGTTTGGCCAGTTCCAAGGGTACAGAAACATGCCTGTAGGTCATTCTGTCATTGCTTTGCAAATGATGTCAGTTTTGTGTTTTCTATAACCTTATATTTTTAATATGAATATATAATATATGAAGATACATTTCCAGGGTTATGCATTTTTAATTGCAATGCCTGCACTGGTGTTCTCCCTATAGCCCTTCTATTAGGACTCAACCCACTACCAAAGCTGCTATGCCTGGCCTGTTTGGAGGGTAATTGCTCTCAAGTAACTGGTGAAGAACAATGTTCATTCAAATCTCTACTGATGTAAGCTCATCATTCTGTTTGATCTTACATCACTACTTGACTGACACTTGAGATTGAAAGCTTTAAGGTGCGTACACACTTCCAATTTTTATCGTTCCAATCGAACGACGAACGATCGATTGGGCAAAAAATCGTTCGTAAAAAAGTAACCAACGACGCCGGCGAACGAGGAAACTCGTTGGAAACGAACGACCGGACCGGCGGATCGGATTGGACGACGATCGTTGAACATCGTTCGTGTGTACGATCGTTCGTTGATCGTCCATGGTCTGAGCATGCGTAATGAACGAACGTTCGTTCACTTTCCTATCGTGCACATAGTTCCTCTATCGTTCAAACGATCGTATCTATTGTGTGTACAATATCTACGAACGATCGTGTCGTTATCTCTATGTGCAGGATCGGTGCTATACGATCGTTCGTAGATATCGTGCAGGATCGTTCGTCGTTCGTTTTCCAACGATAATAATTGGAAGTGTGTACGTAGCTTTAGTCTGTCTGCAGCCTCTGATGACACAAGACACCCATAATACTGTACTCTACTTAACATATACTGTTTACACAATGGATGTGCTCTGCTTCTCCTTCTTCCATTGTAAGTCTGTAATTCGGTCAACTTTGTGAAACCAATGCACTCCCTTTGAGGTCATAACTCAGATGTTGTTAGGTGGGAGGCAGATAATGCAGTAAATGAGACATATACAAGGCTCCCTCTAGTGGCTCATGAAAAATATTATCACATTTATTACAGTAACAAAAGCTTAAAAATACAATCAGATAAAAATATAAAAGTCAAATTCAAATATTTTAAGGTAATCACTGTTATAAGTGATGGCACCAAGTATTTGGATAGAAACTAGATTATTTGATGTTTTCTTGGTTTATAGGTCCAGTCCAGCTTCTGTTTCATTCTGCTGTGACATTCTTTTCACTTGCCAACAGAGTAAAGCCACATGCACACGTGCAATAATAGTCGTTGGAAAGGATCTTTCAGAAACCTTTCCGACAACTAGCACTGCATGATGCATATACAGCACAGTTCTGCTCTATGCAGAGGGGAGGGGAAGAAGGACAGAGCGCCACCCTGCTGCGCGCTCTCTCTCTTCCCTTGCATTAGGATCGTTAGTCGTCCATAGTTCGTGGATCAGCCAGGACGGTCGTTCAGACGATGGACGACTGACGCTGTACACACACCAGATTCTCGCCTGATATTTGCCCTGAGGTGATTATCGGGCGAGAACGGTTGGACCTGTGTACGTACCTTAAGAGGCTATCTTTGACTACAGAACTAATATAATGTGAGATGTTGATATAGTAATTATAGCAGGGGTTCCCTAAAGACTCGAAAGTTTTTTCAAGGTTTCCACCATGTTTAAAAGATTGAGAAGGTTATCTAAGCAGTAGGTGTTATGTTACTCACCTGTGCTAGACTTGGGCCATCTGTAGAACATTTTAAGAATTTTTTTTTAATCAAAGAATCCCAATTATGTTTTTATAGATTTTCCATTAGTTTTCATACCAAACTTATATTACAATCTTAAAATGATTTCCAGATCCGTAGGCTTACTTTAGCTCAGGATTGACACTATTACCGAAATCAGACCTTGAACATACAGGGGGAATCTTAAATACTTCATCTAAGTATCTTTTTTGATCTGGTTTCAATCCTTTGTCATTCTGGTCCTTGTACCTACCTAGTTCATCCGGATTGCCCGTCAGGTTGACAGCCAGGTTCAGGTTTCTGCTGCAAGAGTTTGAACAGTGGGGCCTCTATAAATATAATTATGGAATTGTATGTCCACATATATAACATGGTACGTCAGATCTTGTCATTGTGCACATCCTAATATCCTAATATGGTTTTTCAATGTAAACTACATTTCGGCTCATGTTAAAATGCACAGAAATGCATATGCAATTAATGTGCTTTAATGCATTTCCATTAAGTTCAAAGGAAAATGCATCTGGCCAAAAACATAAAAGTTTGAATGTGTGCCAAAAGAGAAAGAGGACTCGGGCAATAAATGTATTTGCATGGTATAGAGGTTGATTTTGCAATCTATCCAGCTTAAAAAAGTGATACAAAAGTTGTACGTTTCATTAGTTAGTTTTATTTAGGATGCAAAAACTCCTCAAACATCAGTAAGTTTCTTGTTTGGTCCGAATTCTCCTTTAAAAGACTGAGAAGAGCAATCCTGCCCATAGCCAAAGCTACAGAAAATATTTTATTATTATTGTTTGGCCTTTTGCCAGAGAAGGAGTTTCTAGACAAGCCTCCCTTCCCACTTGTTAGGCTTTTCCCATCTGTGTTTTTGGATTAACAGGCTTATAGAATCCTACTAGTGAACAGCACAGCAGGTTGAGACCCAGCAGCTCCAGTCAAGTACGGATTTGACTTAATTGTTGTGTAAGTGAGCAAACTATTTCAGGAAGAAGAGGGCTGCAAGGGAAGGTCCTTTCTTATGCTTGAAAAAGCCAAACACAAAGAATGTGACAATTGTAAATGCTGAAAGCGCGGCATAATTTCTGTCCTATTTGAAGATTGCTACTGTTTAAATGTCACAATTTACTACTTCTGAGAAAGCAATTTAGAAGTACACAGGTGGACATGATGACATTATAGCTGTCTCCAGATAAGTAGGAAGATTGTGCTTTTGTCTGCTTCAGATTTTTCTATTCTAAGCACTTTCTTCTGGAATGCACAGCCTAAAGCAGAACTGAAATGTAGACCTCCACCTTTCCTCTGTAATCTCCACCCATGGTGGTAGGCCACTAAAGGGCCACTAAGTGTCAAGGCCGCTCCTACCTCAAAGTTCGAGGAGGATAATGTCTGAAGCATTATGAATCCAATATGTTGTATCACCCTGGAAGATTGAGTGGTCCTCAAACTAATGTCCCCCTTAATAGCATGAAGCAGCTCCAAGCTCTTCAAGACTGGAGAAGATAGACTATCATGGAAGAACCTAGATGAACCAGCAAACCTGGAATTGATTTCTTAAAAAGAATTTGTAATTAGTTGGCAAACTGTTTTCATCCTGGTCAAGAAATATTCCTGGTTTGCTGTGATGGTCTGTCTTCTCCAGTCTTGGAGAGTTTTTATAAATCAGGCCCACAGTATGCAGGTTGGCAAACGGTGCTGGGAAGTTCAATGGTATCTGTAGCAACAACGGGGTGCTATTCCTCCCGATGACACCAATGATGGTCTACTGTTCCTTTGCTTACCAACACTAACAATGAGGCACAATAACTCCCAGTGATGCTATCAATAAAGCACTATCCCTTCCACTGATTGCTGGACTTTTTTTTACTCCTACTTACCACCAGGACAGGATTTTTGACTCCCATAGGTGCTTTTTTAGGACCATAGATATAAGATAATTTTTACATTACCTTAACACAGACTGGCCTCCAAGAATTTGAACAAGAGTGCATTGACCCTATGTTTCAAAAAGTTGAGGTCCCAGCATCACACAATACAGCAATGCAAAGCAAGGAGCATTGGCTACATTTGTAATAACTAAATACTTCTGATTCTGTGTACATACATTTTATTCTGGCAAACTATACACAGAAATACTTGTCAAGGCTTACATAACATTTTTCAAGGTCTGATTCTTGACACCAGTGGACCATGCCTGCAGATGTTTTGAAATGGATACTTATAGTCTACACTGAAATGCCAGTTACTGGGTGCAAAGGAGAGACTGACAGTGTGGCACCCTGTAAGGGGAAGGTCCGGAACAAATACCTTCAATTACATTCATGGCATGATCCCTGAGTGTTATCTTAAAGAAAACGGCAGATTTAAAGATATTAAAAACATAAGAGATTTTAGTTCTTCGAATTACATATTCGATAAGGAAACCTGTATTTAGTAAAAATGGAGCCTACCATTTCCAGTTTCTTTTCCTTCTAAAATTCACTGCTTGACAAACTTTAGCTTCAGTCTTTTAGGGCACTGCCCTGAAACAAGCAGATCTCTAAAGTGAGTGTATGTCAAGCCAAACCCCTTTTTTCTTCATTTTAGATGCTCATTTTAGATTTAGAGCCCCTAATAGTACAGTCTAGATAGTAGATGCTTTTCCCCATTCTAGTTACAACTAGGAATTAAAGCTATTGCCTTGACATACATTTAACATGTATCTGATCAGAAAAGTAAATCTCTTTTAGTTCTGAAAGTACTTGCAATGTCATCTCACTCCATCACTTTATAATGCAACTATAGCCTTATATTGCCTCCTATGGTCAAACAATATACATCAGTGCTATACACTTGTTCAAGTATAGGGCGTTTTCATACCTTTACTCCCTCTCTGTACAATAGTGTGTAGTTATACTATCTTGCTCGTCAGTGATTCAGAAAGTACAAACGCCAGCAGTATTCTCCAATAATTTTTTTTAAGCTGGGTGAGAACAAGCTTTAGGAGGATGGTACCCCAACTTTTCAGTAACTACCCAAAACAGCCTGGTGATTACCTAAAAGTGCCAGGTGGTGCACCCAGCTCAAAGGTGATGGGGAGAACACCCAGCTAAAAAATCTTCCTGTCAGCCAATCCTCTGTTGGAGCCAGGTCAGGTGAGTAGGGGGGATGGTAGAGCAATTGGAAACCCAGGGTGTTCAATTTGGCAGCCACAACGTTGGACGTGTGCGCAGGTGCATTGTGCTGCAAAAAAAGAATCCCTTTGGTCAATTTTCCATGGCGTTTCGTCTTAATTGTCTCCTTCAGCTGGTCCAAGAGGTTAGCATAACACTGTCCGGTGATACTAGAGCCCTGAGGTAGGTAGTCCACCAACAGAATCTTTGTCCCAGAAAACAAACGCCATAACTTTTTTGGCCGATTTTTGGGTTCAGAACCTCTTCTGCAGGTACCCGCTGTGGTGCCATTCCTTTGACTGTTCCTTGGTTTTAGGATCATAGATGTGGAGCCAGGTTTCATGCTTGTTAACCTAGCCAAAATGTCCTGTGCTGCTTCAAAATGGGCCAAAACGGCTTTGGATGCTTCAACTCTTTCCTTCTTTTGATCAATGTTCAAACATTTCGACACCCACTTCACTCAAAGCATGTCTAGGATAGTGGTGATAACAAACCCAACACACGCCTGTGAGATGTCAAGGTTCTGGGCTATCATTTTTGCGGATATTCCCCGGGCCTCAATAATCAGCTTATGGACAGCATCGCAGGTTCCCGGGTCAGTTTAGGTTGGGGTTCGCCCACTTCGGTGCTCATCTTTCACGGTGAAATGCCCAGTTTTGAAATGAGATATCCAGGCTTGCTTGTACCTCTGCCATCACAGCTTCTCACTAAAAGAAAAAACAGTTTAACAAAAACTGATATTTGCACTGTTATATACTAAGATATTAGGCTGTCATATGCCCCCACACTAATTTTTTTATTTCATCTGGAAGGGGCAAGGCCAGGAACTTCTCAGCACCCCCCCGTATAAGGCATGATGCAGCTCACTACTCACTGAATGAGGTGCTTCCAACCAGTAATTTGGCTTCAATTTCTCCTTTGGCACTCCAGGACGTCTTAAGGTCTTTCCTTAAAATTAGTTTATAATATTAATCATTTTTGTATTATTTTTAATATTAATTTCAGAGTTACAGAATTTGATATCTATTAAAAAGTGTTTAATAACAATTGAGCTGCCGTTGTGTTTTCCCCTTGAATGAAGTCTTTTATCGTTACTATTTATAATTGTACTTTCTGCTCTGCAGACCATCTGCAAGCAGATTAACAGATGTGAGCCATGTGAATGTGGTCAATATGTGTTTCTAAAGCTTGTTAATTGGTACAGTCACCAATGTACTATTACCCTAAAGCAGCACATTTGCAGATGGAAGGTTTTCTCACAGTCTGTCTGAGGAACCGCCACAATAATAGTTGGCATTTAAGGAGATGTAACACAGATCACTTCATTTTAAATGCACATATATTAGAAGTCTACATGTTCTGTAACCAATGTTCTACAGATGATAAAACATATGTTGTGGGCAGAACTTTCAACTTATGCTGGGCTTAACAATTTGGAGTAAGTTTTACTATTTGACCAACTCAAGGGGCTGTTTAGGCTAGAGAAAAATGGACATTTAAAAAGGGTTACCCACTGAGCTTTCCTCAAATTCACAGTTCACTCTCCAGAGCCAAAAGGGTGATTCGTGCTAAATAGCTTTATAAACACAAACTCTTACTAAGTGGTCTGTTTCACTTATTGTTGTTTCCTGTAGCATCTGACCAGTGGAAGCTGTTGCTGCCGATCTTCATATTTGTTCCATATCACTCTACCCCCCATTCCACAAATAAAACTTGCATAAGACTCAGAGCCCCCCCATTACAATGATTTTTCAGTCCTTTGCTATTAGTGTGGAGGACGCCCTGATCCCTTTATAAGCTTCAGATCAGATTTTCTCAATCTAATTAGGATAGAAATAACAATTCCTACGTAGTTATGTTAAAATGTTGGGACAAGATAACTGAAGTAGACAGAGACACAAAATTGTAATGTAATTTGGATGTACCACCTTTTTTTTGTTATTTTAAATTAGAAATTGAATTAGAAGGATATCCCCATGTACTCCAATGGGTTACTTTGAAAAGTTTATATACCCACCAGGTTCCTAGGAATTCATAGTATAGCAATCAGGCAGGGTGGTTCCCTCCACTGGAATCCCCCATGAGGTGTAAGAAAGCAATGAGTGATTCAGTCTACAAATAACAAAAATGTAAATTGTAAATGTGCTAATTACTCATAAATGGAACTTGTCTTTAGACATGCATTCTGACTGTGTGTTTTCTTTTTTTGCAGTTGTTTGAGGTGGATTAAGTAATGCTCCTCCGCCTTAATGTCATGGTGATCTCATACCTTTGTGCCATCAGTGCTGCCCCCTTCCAAAATCAGAACACCGATCGGGATTATGGCCCCAACATTTCCTCCTTCACACCAGACCAATTGCAGGAACCCTATAACTTTACTGAGGGACTCCATGAAGGGATCTTCCCAGACTTGACAACTACATATCCTGACATGGCAGGTAAAGAATGGAACCTTTATTCATCAAGAGTGGCTCTGACCAGTCAGGAGCCCGCTGCACCACCCCTTTTGTTCTTGGCAGAAGAGAATATTGCACACTCAGAACCAGCAAATAGGACTTCCAGAGTGAAAAGGGCCCAGGGTTCTGATTCCATTAGCCTTTCGAGAAGAGGAGAACAGTCAGTGTGTGACAGCATCAATGTCTGGGTTACTGACAAACGACAGGCAGTAGATATTCGGGGAAAGACTGTTACCATCTTGTCTGAAATTCAGACGCTCACAGGACCCTTAAAACAATACTTTTTTGAGACCAAATGCAACCCTCAAGGTAGCACAACAAATGGTTGCCGAGGAGTGGACAAAAGACAATGGATATCGGAATGTAAACCAAAACAGTCATATGTTCGGGCATTAACTGTGTTTGACAAGATGGTAGGCTGGCGCTGGGTCCGGATTGATACAGCTTGTGTCTGCACCCTGTTGAGCAGGAGTGGAAGGACGTAGAATTAAAGGGGGCAGAGGATAATCCTCCCCTTGGTTTACTGTGGTTTGCAAAAGCTGATGAAGTTAATATTGTTTTTCTTAAAGCTGTTTACAGTAGGGCCTTACAGCCTGCACCACACATTCCTGGAGTCACGCCACAAACCCAGTGTCTTAGAGGATGGAAAAGTCACCAACAGCTGCCATCAGGAGTCATTTAACTTTACCATGTTGGGAAGGAGCACAAAATCGGAGACAGGCATACTGCATTACCCGGACCATGTAGGACAAAAGTGTCACCTCTCAGTGCTTTCTAAATTTAGTGCCTTTTCATTTTGAATTTGCACAGTAGACTGTTAGTATGAATTTCATGGCAAGTTTCGGAAGGCCGGACAGGATCAGCATTTGTCTAATCAACAGCATATGTGCGCCTTTTACCTATCAGGTCTCACCATCCAATTTACTTGTCTACTAAAGACAATGTCACTAGGTATTGACAATTGAAATGAAAGACTTGCCTGTGGTTATTAACTGTTCAGAGTGGACCTGCTAGAGAATGTGTATATTTTTTTCTGCCGCCCAAGGAGTCCACATTTTAAGCTATTATAAAATGGTTATTCTATTTGTAAATTTTATATATCTATATATATATAAATATATATGTGTATATATATTGAGAAATATAACTTATTGTCATTTTGTTTTTATGAACTTCATGTTACATCATCTTCTGATTTTCCATTCTTTTCAAAGAGCAAACTTCATCCATGTTCAATTTCTGCTGGGTCTGCACATGGGTGATCACCCCCAGCTCATCACCTACAACTATGCTTGTCTTTTCAACCAAGCTCCTTTTTTTCATCACACAATCCTTATTTCTCTAAAAAATCCATTTGCATGCATAGGGTGCAGAAATACTGTTTTATGGCCATGTAAAATATCCTGATGAACATATGAAGAGCAATCAAAACAGTTAAAGGTAGCCCAGTTGAACAACCATGTCCATTGAAGACCCAAAGGGCATATAATTCCGTTTTTCTATATAAAGATTTAGGTGGAGTAGCTTTTTAAATGTAATTTCGATTTTAAGATTACATTTGTGTTTTAAAAGGCCCTTTTATAATGTTTATTAAATATATTGGTTCTTTTTTTTTTGGCTTCTTTCTGATTTGTTTTGCCACATTCAGAGATGTTCAGGCTATGTAGTCTATTTCAATTCTCTGTGAGCTGTGTGTTGTATTTCTATTGTTTTTATTTTGTGTCTATCTTAAGAAATGTTTTTAGTGTAAATGGGCAAGCATAAAAATAGTAAAACATAGCTAAAGAAGAAAGAACAATATATTCAAAAACATTACAAAACAGCTCATACAAATCAAAGCACTCATCCTGAACTGTTGTTTAATTTTAGATAAAGTGTGAAAGGTTTTGAACCCGTGTCTATTTTTTAATGCAGTCTGTGTAGTCCTGTAGGATAGATTTCCATTGATTCCACTGTGTTAGGGAGTTACTAGGCCAGGAAGGTAATTCTCAATTTGTAAAGTAAAAACTTTTATATCCATAGTCTTCCACACTTTACCTAAAACTAAACATCTTGGTTTAAATTGGGCTTTAAAGTTGTCTAAAGGTGCAAAACAAAGGGCATTTGTACTACAGGTAATGTAATAAAGAGACACTATTACACTTAGAAGTGTCTGCATGTACATTTTATTCTTGGGAGTATGCAAATCACATGATGGTCCATTTTATAAATACCATTCTAAATTCCTACGGTCAGCACTTAGGGCATCCATTTTGTACCTCATTTTGATCCTGTAACATGTTGAGTGTCCTCATTGATCAGTAGTGTGGTTCTTTAAGGGACAAGCAATTGTTTCAACTTAATGACCCAAAGGTCACTTTGAAGAACTAAAGTCAATATTTGCATAATCAAGGATTCTGGGCACTTGAATCACTAATAAATGAACATACATCTCCAGATAAAAGTAGTGCTATGCTGGTAGTGATTTACTTAATTCTCCTTTAGTACAGGTTCACGTAAAGGTTTATTTTTTTTTATTTATT
Organism: Pyxicephalus adspersus; assembly: GCF_032062135.1. Lineage (NCBI taxonomy): Eukaryota > Metazoa > Chordata > Amphibia > Anura > Pyxicephalidae > Pyxicephalus > Pyxicephalus adspersus. The sequence goes on from NC_092868.1 coordinate 15,204,311, forward strand.
GTTTCATGTTCAGCATCAGATCATTCCTTTCATTAATTTCTTTCTTGTTTTTACTTACATACATTTCACTGATTACCTTAACCTAAATTTTGGTCAAGATCAAGCATCAACCAGTCAAAATCAATCTTTAACCTATGTGTGCTGATATCTCCTCTGTGGATTACTTTTCATATTGTCATCTGTAACTGTCTTTATGAAAGAAAAGGCTCATATATTTTCTTAAATATTTGTAAAAAATAGTATTCTTAAATACAACAGTTTTGAAAAAACAATTACATTTGCAATTTTGTATGTAAAATACCCTTACCTGTACAAGGAATGAAATATTTGTCATTTGTGTAACTTTGCTAGGCAGCCCATTGCTCTTTGTTAGCTGCCACCCTAGACATAATAAGGCACCAAAATAACAGTTGTAAGTGACAAAATATCACTTTCCACTATATCTTCATGTTAAATATTATCTGTTCTGTGTTCTCCAGGAACAATTCCATATTTATACATGAATAAAACTTTTTTACCTAAACTTGTCTAAAGATGATATCGTTTATAATTAGACGTTGTGGTTATTAGGCAGCAGACAACACATTGGGGTCATCAGAAGGATTTCCTTGCACTAGAAGCTCATTTGGTGTAGGAATTGGTCCTCATATCTCCCAATGGTTGATTTTTAGTTATCAACATAAGTATCTCCCCTTCTCTATAATTCATAAATATGTTAAGTAACAAGAAATAAGAACTTGCAATGGAAGTTACTCTATCAGAAATCTGCCATGAGTTGTGCCTTTGCAGTACCAAAGAAGAAGCTGTGGATTAGCAGCCCATCATACACATAAACTTCAAACTTTAAACTTCATTGGTTTCATATGAATTTGAAAATGTTGTATCTTTTGTGTAAATAATAATAAGAAGAAATTTTAACTATCCCATGGTTTGCTGGTAATCCATAATCTCATCTAGGTAATACCTTGGTGTCAGCAGCATAGAGAGTCTATATGTTCTAGACACAGGATAGCCATTCAGAGTTATACATTTTGTGCACTTTTGACTCATTAGTTTTTGGAAATCCACCAGACCTAATAATTCGACCACCTTGGAGTCAAAATTATGTTGCTTCCAATTGGCCATATTCTCATCAAGAAAACGACTGCAAACAAATACAGAATGATGCAGTCAAAAGGCACAGGTGCACATGTAGATAAACATTTAATATATTGCATAGAATGCAATTATCATTTAGTCAAAAACACAACAAAAAGTGCACCTACCTCTCTTTTGACTGTCTTGCAATCAGCATTAAAATAATACATGAATTAGTTTTTTCGTTTGATGCCTACATGATTCGTTCAACCTGTGAAGAAAAATGAAGAAAGTTCTTCATGGATATATTGCCATGTGCTTTGATTTGTTGCTAGAAGTTGGGAACCTCAAAGATCGCTTTTCAGGAGAGAAATAGTGCATGCTCCAGGTGACTGACATTTTCTCTGCCATTGGTTCCCAATATTCACGCTGATGTTCACTGTTTCGTCTTTATGGTATTTCAGCAGTTACTTTTCTCTGTTAATACTGATATCACAAAACAAGCATTATTGATTATTTAAGCAAACTTTGCACCAACAACTAAGGCCTGCAAAAAGTATGCATATTTTTTAACTACCTGTAAGAGGAACTCAATACTACCATCCAGATCAGCTTTTGTTCGATGGTTTGTGCCAGTCTATTGGGCATTTGGATCGCTTCTGGCTATTCCACCTAGGCATGTATCTGGATCCTGCCTTCCTTGTGCTGCCTGTCTGCCTATTTGCAGCTCTGAACAAGATCTGGTGCCCAGGGTTGTACTTTTAAAGAATTTAAGTATTTATTCAACACAAATAACATGACAAATACCCAATGGGACCAGAAACAACCATTTAAACCAAACATTTTTCTATTATTATTATTATTATTATTATTATTATTATTAAACAGGATTTATATAGCGCCAACATATTACGCAGCTCTGTACATTAAATAGGGAACTGTCTGTATTAGTCTGTCATTTGCAATCCCTATTTAATGTACAGCGCTGCGTAATATGTTGGCGCTATATAAATCCTGTTTATTATTATTAATAATAATAATAATAATAATATTAATAATAATGGTGGTTTTTATATGTGCATTGGAATGAGGAAGGTAAATCTTATTTACCAGTTATTTAGTGATAAAGTATATTTCAATTTTCAGCATATATTACACACATTGACACTGGTGGTCATACATTACAATCGTATTACAATCTCATGTAGGGTGGCTAAAACTACTGTACTTACAGGGTGTAAATTCAGGCACCTGCAAAAATTAGTATGAAAAAAATTGTGGATTACATAATTTTCTTCAGTAAGCTAGCCTGGTTTTTCTCAAGCATTTTTTGGGCTTCTATTTTTTAGGAGAATATTTCCCAATTGCTGTTATTGCAAGACAATAGACCACCCAATCTGTTTATGACACTGGTCAGGCCAGCACGCGTTATATAAACATGTATCAGTTATAAACCTTAGATTGTATTATGCTTCTTTAAGCCAGGTCTATCACAAATGCTAAAATATAAAGTAATATATTCACTAGTAAATTTTGTATCATCCCTAGGGGAGTAAGAGTGCTCCCCATACATGTTTATGGAACAAACTGAGCATTTTCACATTGTGGTTCATATTAACCAAGAAGATTAATGAGAAGGTGTTTTATTAGTACCCTTATTTGTACATAGTTCCACATCAACACTTGTAGAAAATATATTAATAAAAGACAAAATACATATTAAGAATTGTACATGGTGAATGCTAACTATTGATGTGCTAAAAGGTCATGCAAAGCCTAACACTGAAAATGTCCAAATACCCTTAACTCCAATCAGCACAGGTTAAATACACATATAAATGAACCATCTATACAATTGTAATTCTTTTATACCATTTTTGGTATAAAACAAATAAATATTACTTCAAAAACAAATACCTTCTCTGCAGGTAAGGACAGCTAAGTCTAGGACATATTCAAAGACTGGACAATGAAGAAACAGCGATACCCTGAAGAAGCTATTCCAATGTCCCTATTATAATCATTTTCATGATTTTAAAATGACAATTATTATAGTATCATTAGTTATTAGCTGCAAGAGCTAGCTCTATGAGGATAACAGGAAACTAAAACATAAAATTGAGACAGCTAAACTAGATAAATTCAAAATAATTATGATTTGGTTAATTACATAACCAGGTTATTTGGCACTTTATTATCTGCCTGAATTGAGGCTGAATCTGATAACACCCCCAGGCTGTTACACTTGATGTGCCAACTCCTTAACAAGTTCAATATTTTTGTTTGGTAAAGCAACAAAGCAATTTATCTGCATTAGGGTTCATACAAATGGGGACTAAAAGCAAACTTACCAACAGGATGCACGATAGGATGGGCAATGAAGCTTACACTAAATACACAATTACCATAGCTTCAGCACTGTTAGTTTGCAGGAGTTGTGTAAAATGGGTCTAATTTAATAAAGCTCTCTAAAGCTGGAGAGGATGCTTTCATTAGTGAAGCCTAGTGATCCATGATACCTGGAATTGATTTCTAGAAACCTGGACCAGATTCATTCCAGGTTTGCTGGATAACCCAGCTTCACTGAAGAAAGTGTATCCTCTTCAGTCTTGGAGACCTTTAATAAATCAGGACCAATGTGTGAGGTGTGTACATATGAAAATATATGGGAAAGCCACATATCAGCCTCTGTAGAATATGATCCTCCCTAATGCTAAAGCAAAGCTTAGAATATAACTGCTCTTTCAGTGAATGTACAATTACCCTTTATTCCTACCCCCTTAACCTATAGAATCTAACACCCCAAGATAAAAAAAAACTAATTTGGATGGCCGCAGCGTACAAAATCTTATTACCGGTTAAATATTATGCTATCAAAAGACCTTTATAAGTGACGGGGGCATATGTTGATATTAAAGGATTCGAACTACATTTCACATGTAGGTGTGGTGGCATTGGCAGCGGACCTGGAAGTTACATTTTATTGCAGTTCTACCACTTCATCCCATTAGAACTGTTATCTGAATCAGGTCAGAAATGTTGCGCCTGGTTTACTACGAATCCTGACCAAGGTGCAATAATGCAAAATTTAAGGGGTTGGGCTATGGATAAGAATTATTGGGAAAACTTCTGGTGTAAAAAAAAAATGAAGCAAGTGCTCGTCTCTTTTCTCACTGCTGATTGCCAGGACCAGGAATAATATACATTCTCACCCTCCATCCATTACACGATACTCTGCAGGGGGAGCTGATTTGACAATTTTTTTAATATATTTTGGACATCTTAATAGAAAATGCAAACTGATATTTACCAAGAAACATAAAAAACACAGCATCTAATGTAAAACTTATTTGAATGCAGTTTACTAGGTGTTGAAAACTGTATTTTCAAGTACCAACATATACTCTGGACGCAATAAAACACAGCAGCCCCCAGGCATGTAACACCTTTTTGTTCCCTTAGCAGATTGTTTCATCATTAGCTGTTTAATAGCTTAGCAAAATAAAGCCAGAGGTAGTGAGAGTGGGTGATAAATAGGTAAACAGGATTTTATACGATGTAGAACGCGTCTTGTTGTGCAGAACTGGCTGCAGACATTCCAAGAAATATTTTCAATGAATTATGGAGCAAAGATTAACAAGAAAGACAGACCTGGAGTTTTTTCTGTCTTGGAACAGTTGAGTGTCTGCATACCTTCTGTAGCTGTAACCAAACTTTTTTTCACGTTGCATTTACCAAGAGGCTGTTGTCTGCTGTTTTAGGGTTTGTTTTATTCTTGCAGTCGCTGTGTGTGGCCATATAGTCACAAAAATGAACACCTGGGGTCTTAAAGATTGCTGGATTTACATTTAATTTATTGCAAGTTGGTTAGTAAATTTTATTACTAGCAATTTTACAATGGTACATTAATGCATTGTATGTACATGTTTTATTGTGATAAAAGTATATCTGACAGGTCTATGTATTTAATAAATAGTAGTTTAATTGAACTCCCATCCTTAATCAAGTCAACTAAATATGCTATGAGTAAATGAAAACAAAAGGTATGGTAAGTTATAGGGCCTATTTATATAAGTACTGGTCAAATAAAAAATCCTCACTTTGTTTACTTTTTCTGAACAAATTTTTATAATGCCAGATTTGTGAAAGAATGATTGGCATTTTCACAGTGGCTCATAATTAACCTTCATTTTCCATCAGAAGTTACATTCATTTGAATAGACTTGCATTATAACCATGACTGGCACTTTTAAAAAAGATCCGAGTAAAAAAGATCAGGGTGTTTTAAAATCCAAAATGACAACTGACTTCCATTATACCTAAATCAAGTGTTATTATTGGAATGTAGCAATAAGGATGTGATATATGCTCATCCTTGGTTGAAATTTATGAACTTTATATGGGTATAGATAATGACATTTTCCTGGATAACAGTGTTTTCACCCCTTTATAAATAAGCCCCTTTATTAAGTTTTGCTAGAGAACACCCACAGCCAAAGTTGAAAAGTCTACGCACTGCCAACATGCTGCAGACAAGTACCCTTGACTCGGGTAGCTCGGATCATTGCCCCCTCTCACCCTAAACCCCTTTAAATCAAATTTTTTCCCCCTCCCCCAATTTTCACCAACCATTTTTCACTTAAAATCCTTCCCGCACTTAACTACATTTTTGTTTTCAAACCTTATCCGCACCATACTTTCACTATTCTCACCTTCTCAATTCTCCCGCCCCCTGTTGCTTACCAGCCATCCCTCCCTCTTTCTGCAAAAAGCACAGACACCTGTTTGGGTTAAAATGGCTGGCAAGCAGCCGTTTATTTAACAAAATTTTAAACTTCTTTTTATTAAACAATAGATAACCAATAAATAACCATGGTAAATGACATATGAAATAACGTACATTAAATACCATACATTACCATAATTTAACATTCAAATTATCATCACATTAACATAACATAACATTAGCATATTAATAACCAATAATATTTCAAAATTACTGCCGCAAATTCTGTCCCTCACTTCCGATGCCCCCTCTACTTAAACCCTCTACACTCCTGACCCATCCTCTCACTACTCCCCCTTCTCTCTCCTCACTTATCATTAACCCTTAACACTCCGGCAGGGGGGCTGCCCTCTCATCCCAGTCATGCCGGCCCTGCTTACAGTCCCCTGCTGCCGGCCTGCCTTGCTCTCTTTGTGCAAACAGTGGTCTCTCTGTAGAGCTCCCATAGGCTCCCTGCCCTGCTATGTCATTACTATACCTCTGTAATTGGTACATCAGTGTAAGCTCACTGTTCCTTCTTTGCAAGATGCTGACCTCTCTACTTATACTGTGACTGCTTTCTAAAGCAAACAAAGTGCAACACACTTTTAATTTTGATGCACAAAGGGATGGGTTTAGTTGATCTAATGTGAAAATTTAATTTAGGCTTTGGGAAAAAAAATAAGTGGAAGGGATTCTTTACCATGTAAGTCATACACACAGAGTAAATCACTGTGCATGTTAAACATATAAAACATCCTTATAAATGTGCTAGTTGGAAGAAAGGTTGATAAGCCAAACTTTCCTTAGAAGTTGCTGTTCCAGTGCAAACCAGCTTGGCATTACACCATATGCATGACACCATAAAGTTTAACTGTTACCATAACTGTTTCTATTAGTTGACTCACTAAGTAAGAATAGCATAAGGGCAAGGTGAGAGAGGAGATTGTCATAGGTTCCCAGCATGTGAAGAGGCCCTGTATCCATTGTTAAAATTAAAATTCAGTGACAAAAAGTTTTAGAGGTGAGTGATCCCAGTATCCCATGCCCGAACCCTCAAGTCAATATTACTCAAAAATAAAAGAAACTTTAGCACTATGATACACAAACAATAAGATAATATGTTATGGGCAATGTCAGTTATATATAATATATATATATATATATATATATATATATATATTAATAGTTATATAAGTATATAAACTATTTTGCAACTGTTGTTTATTGATTTTGCAAGGTCCTATGAAACAGTCTTGTTGACTCCTGATGAAGAATCTTTTGCAAAATGTGTCAGGTCAAAAAGACAAAAAAGTGGATCACATGGATACACCTTGAGATCTCTAATTTTGTAACATCATTCAATGTATATTATTTTATCTTTCTGTTCATGTAAGAAATATAGACGGCTCATGTTAGGTTGCTCTATGTACAATAAATTGTTTAGGATATCTTTAAATTATTTATCTTTTTTTGAAACGGCCCAAACATTGAGCCCGCTACTATAACACTCATCCCTATCTAGTCATAGGTTTCTTTCATTTTTAACTATCGTATAACTTACAACTAAGTGTGTCCCAGCTTGCAGAATAACAACTTTCATAATTGTTGTACTAAGTGATCTATGGTCTGACATCACCTGCATGTCATCCGATGCCTTATGGCACTGACACCATTGTATGGGCTTTGTCACTCCAAATGATACAGATTTTTTTCAAATAAATTTTGGGATGTTCACAATGGTGGCCACAGAGTGGAACCCCAACACACAAATGGGGGCATAGATATCTGGCACACCCAGAAAACCGGTCCGGTGCTAAAGTTTCTTTGATTGTGTAACTTTTTTTTTGTAACTTGACTTCATTTTAATTTGCCTTAAGTCAAATTAATAAGAACTTTTAATGAAGTTGAATACACCATTTATACAAGGCAAATACACAAGTAAAAAAATATATATAAAATAGACAGTAAAAGATAGACATCTAGTGGCTGAAATGTATAACTAACTAAAATAAATAGTGGTAATGTGTCACATTCAACTGGAACTGTTTTGACGTTATGATTAATATTATTATTATTATATAAAATAAACAGTATTTTTAGCACCAACATGTTATGCAATGCTGTTCAATAAATAGGATGTTGAATGCACAATGTTAATATATAATTATATATATTGTTTTTTAACATCTTTACCCCAGTGACCTCTCACCCTATAATGCCCATTTTACATTTTGCCCAATTGTTATGACAAATTACTTTTATTGAAAAGTAACTCAAATAATCCACATATACCCCGGACCTGATTATATTCATTGGAATGGGTTTACCCACGTGCTTTTTTCAACAAACCCTCAGTCTCTAATCTCAGCAAACTTACCCTAACACATTTTATGACAGCACTGTGTTTAAACTCATGCTGATGACCATGTTGAAATAAGGAGAGTATGTTTTTTCTGAAGAAGACACGTAGACCAGTGGTGAAATGTGTCCTATTACTGGGGTCTAAGTTACTTAATCTACATCTGAACAGACATTTTGGTCTGTGCTGTGATAGCTAGGCCTAACGAGTTTTAGTTATTTTATGTTCTAGGTTTTTTATATAGTACAGATTTGTTTGCTAGAATGAATTGTACTAGAAATTGTTATGAGAACAAGTTGTTGTTTTCCAGAGAGGCCCGTGGCCGTAAGAAGTAGGCGCAGGGCCTACATGACCGGGTGCTAGGCCTAGCCCAGAGGTGTTAAGGGGTTAAGAAAAGGTAGTGATGCTAGAGGGGGCTGGGCTAGTAAAGAAAGTGGGATCGGAGGAGATTAGGAATTAGGAGATGTTAAAAAGGGCTGGATGAAAGTGTGAGGCCCTCTTTTTGTCCCACCCACCCGCCCCTTCTGTTAGGGGTAAAGTGGAGAGTTTGGTTTGTTTTAGTGGTTGGGGTCTTGGAAGGCAGGGTATTGGAAAAGTGGTGGATTTTGCCAGGGAGGATCCCCTTTGGTGGGGTCTCCCCCTTTATGGTGAATGGATGATTATGGCTCCTGAGGCGGTGCTGGGCGGCTAGGGGCCAAGGTGGAGATGTTGGAAGAGTTCAACTCTTGTTGGGTGCGGATTTTGCCTTCTGAGACCTGCAGTCTGGTTGTTTGGGTGTATAATTGGGAGTTTGATAACATTATGGATATTGTTGTAATGGGTATATAATATTAAAAGGGTAATTAGGTTGTTGGTAATTACGCTATATTCAATGTAATACGTTAGCATGATATAATCCCGTTTTAATAATAATTATAATAATAATGGAGTGTTATGTTATTTTATGTTAATGTATGCTTATCAAAGTGTAAAACGTAGTTTTTTATTTGGCATTTATTTATTTTGGATATTTGTTTGTTAATTATTTGAAAAGGTAATTTTTTTTAATGGTGTTTAAATAAACGGCTGCTTGCCAGCCAATTTAAATCCAAGATTTGTGTTGGGGTATTTAATGGTGGGGGAGTGGTTGGTAAGCAGGGGGAGGTGTGGAAGGAGGCGGAGGTTATGACAATGGTGTTGGTAAAGGATGGGCTAGAAGGTCCGAGCTACCCTGGTCAAGGTCCTTGTGATGTCTTGTTGGTGACCATGCAGATAGTTTGGTCTTCTTGGTGAGTCATTGTGGGGCTCTGAAGAATGGTCAGTTGATAAGTTGTTCCAAGTTAACTGGAACTGGTGTCTCTTAAGCTGTAATGTCTAAAATGCAGTTTGTGCAACCTAAGTAAATAATTTACACATGCCAGATGTTTATGTCTGGGAGCTTCTGGAAGGCACTTATCTAGAATGTTTCTTAAACAAGCCTTCAATATGGCTATCAAGTTATATCCTCTACAACCTGCAATGAGGTTCTCCACTCATGTTAATCTTTTGCTTTTCTATCTCTACCCTTCTACGTTGCAAACTTTCCCTTCTAAATAAACTTTTACAACTTTCACTGTGAGCAGAGGATTTTGTTATCATATACTAACCTTTCATATATACATACTAACCTTCTTCAATAGGAAAAGCTATGATTCTTGAAAACAGCTGCTGACCTTTCTTCTGTCCATGTGGAATAATGAATAGTCTTTGAATAGTAACTTTAAGGTAGTGCCTCAGAAGTAATTTTTTTAGGTTTCAGAATTTCCCTGTCCAGAAAAAATGTCAGATAGGGCTCAGAGCTGAGGTTCTGCAACTTGCTTAGCCTAAGCCAAAGTGACAAGTCAGAAACTATCTTGAGGGCTTAATTGCACAGGGAAACAGCACTTGGAAGGTTTGTTTTCCAGGTCATCAAGCACAACAGATAAGTCACAATCAGGGAAGGATTGCTTCCTAGGAGGCCCTAACTTCATGCCCACTTTAATTAAATTAATTACAGGAGGATAAAAAGTGTCTTGTCACTTGATACCGTATCTGTAAGAGAAGGCAGAGCTGGAACTTTAAGGTTTAGGGAACTTGACCTTAGACCCTTCAGAAGGCCAGCTTGAAGGAATTCTAAGACATGTGCCAGCCTTGGGGAACATGTGTCCCAAGACCTTGGGGTCAAAAACTGTACAAACTTCTCCCAAGTCTTGTAATGGATCCTATTTGTTGAGGTTTTTCTTGCTCCTAAAGGAATAGAGACTACCTCCTATGAGCACATCAGATCCAGCAGCCTCTACCATTTCATTTTCATACCCACTGCATTCCAAACTCTGTTTTCTACACTGAAATGATAATGCTGTCCATTCGGGACCATGTAAGAGCTATGTCCATTACAATGGCCCCCAAGGCCCTGATATAACACTATCAGATCTAGTAATAAAGGTTTTCATCCAGGATTCCCCCAGTGTTTAACCACAAATTTTTACACTGGATTTAATAAGAACATTTATGAATAGGTAAAAAGTTTAGTATTAACATAATTTTCTTATTAACACATGTTTAGTTTTTCAAACAAAAGTTTCTTAATTATTACATTTTCCTATTATACTAAATTGAAATTTTTGTAAATTTAGGATAAGGTTTGGATGCAGATATTTACAAAAAGACCCCTATTTATTTTCATGTGAGGTTTGTGCAACAATTGTTTGAATAATTTTATGTGGTGGTCATTATTTATAGTCATTGTGATTTTAGAATAATGTATACATTATATACATGTTTATTTGTTGATAACACATTTATTAGGATTGAATTAGACTCTTGATAATGGAAGAGTAGTTCACATGTGTCATATTAATAATAACACTTTATCATTTTTTTTTTTTTTTATAAAAGAAAGAAGAGAGTAGGAAGGGGAAAGGGGGGAAAGATTGGAAGGGGGGCAGAGAGAGGGGTGGTTGGATAGGTAAGGAGAATGAAAGAGAAGCAGAGAAGGAGAAAGGGAGGGAGAATAGAGAAAATGGGAGGCAGAGAAGTCTAAAGCAGCCAACCGGTGGTTGGAGAAAATTTTGGTTGTCTGCAAGAAAAATTACCTGGCCGGTACTCCCCATCTCCTATCACAGACTCAGACCTGCTTGGGGATACAGTAGCGCAGGGCTGTGGACACAACAAAAGTTGTGTTCATATGGGGGACATAATCAGTGGGGTCAGGAGAAGGACACACAGCATGCACGGGATTTAAAGTTATGAATGTAGTGATCTGTGCAGTCCGGAAGATTGGCGCCAACTGGTCTTAAGTAATCAGGCGGAAACACAGAAGGCTTAGCAGAGAAAAGGTTTAAATCTGTGCCTAATCATATGGAAAAAAAAACATTTTTTGTTGCAGTTCCTAACAGGAAAAAAAACTTCCTGTATATATTACGTTTCTATAATTCTATACTGTGCTGTCTGTAGACTGGGACAGTTGCTTTATGTCTGTAACTTTCCTCCAGCTTTGGAACCACAAGTCCCAGCCTGCCTCATCTTTATGAGCTGGCACCTATTCATACCCCATTCAGACATGCCAGGTCACCTGGTGTCTCCTGTGTATTGTGTGTCTCCATGCAGAGCAGTGTGAACAGAGGGAAGGCGTGTACTGTCCCCATGACAACATGGAAACACAACATTCCATAACCCATTCTCCCTGCACATTCACAGCACTGGAGATTGGGATTTCTCCATAGATCTTCCAGTTTTAATGTTGATAAGATGGGGCTGGAGAGGAGACAGGACTGGCATCTCACTAGTACTGGCATTGGACATAATTATAGGGCTCAGGTCCCTTTCCCCCCTCCACATATCAAGGTAATGTAACCGGCACCACCATACAACACGCCACCGATTATTGCAATGTTTTATTGTAGTATTGGGCAGTGAATTCCGTACGGATCTAATAAAGGGAGATTTCATTGTTTCTTAAGTAATATTTATAAATAAGAATTGCTGACATTTTTTTTCTTTTATGTGTTTGTGTAATTTGTTATTATTTTAGCTGTATTTCCTATGAATTAACCAATGAGCTTGGTATTTTATTGTATGCAGGGAACCTAAAATATATCCATAATCTCTGTTCATTCCTAATACTCTTAGTATTTATTATTAGATGACAGTGACTGTACGGTCCGGCTCTGCTCTGAGGACCACATATCAGGTCTAGGTGGGGAAGGCTTCTCTGGGGGCATTGTTAGTACAAAATCAAATAAAAGTTTAGAAAAAAAAACTTTTATAATTCATTTATTTTACTAGGTACACACGTGCAAAAATTGTTGTTAGAAAATGAACGACTAATGATTATGCACGATTATTTTGAACGATCATACTGTGCACAATTCTGTACTTGCTACGATCGTTCAAATATAATCCACCAATAATGTACACAGGCTAGATACGATCCTTTGAACGATGCAGGAAGTGACATGTAAAGGAGAAAGTGTATTGCAGAACCATCCACGATCACTGAATGACCGTACACACAATAGATAGTGAACAATCGTCACCCAATCAGATCCCCCGGGACGGTTGTTAGTTTCCAGCGACAATCCTCGTTCGTCTGCGTCGTTGTGCACTTTTTTGTTAACGATTATCGAACGAACGGTCGTTCGTTTACAGCGATAATTATTGTACGTCTGCATGCAGCTTTATTTTTTTGGCAAAGCAGCATGGTGCTCTATATTACTGATGCATATCTGCTATTTCTTATGAGGGTTTGAGACTTGGGGTGCTATATGGAATGAATGAACACACATATAGGTATATATCATGTTTTTCTGTATGTTGCATCAGCATTTTAATAAAGCAGAGCTTTCAGCAAAAAAAAAAAAAAAAAAATAACACATTTACAGGTGTAAAGCCATAGGCCCTGACTATAGACAGCATATGCAGAAGGAGCTGCCTGCAGTCTCCAGGAATATGTGGTACCGTATTGGGCCTGATTTAATAAATCTCTCCAAAGCTGACTTTCCTCAGTGAAGCTGGGTGGTCCAGCAAATCAGAAATGGATCTGGTTAGGGATTCAAAACATTTGCTAGGAAAAAACATTTTTTTTAGGAAAGGGAAAATAACTATATTTTCTGAAAGTGCAATTTTTTCTTTTTATGTATTTTTCGTGACTTTTTTTAAATTTATTCTGCCTAATAAAATATGGTGTACTTTTCTATGGTTTCAGTCAACGCTCTCTGAGCCATTGCCAGCCACACTACTACAAGGCAATGAAGTGACAGCCTTTGATGAATTGTTGAATACATATGAGACAACCACTGGAAGCACCTACAACAGGAAGTATCCTGGGGGCGCGTTGTCACAGCCCAATCATCCTCTACCCCCTCCACATTGGAAGGTCAATTACAACAAGGACTTATGGGAGAAGGTGAGAAAGAGAAGCCATGTATCTATCCATAAAATTGACTGTTAATGGTGTAGTGCTTTGAAGGTTTTAAACTTATTTAACCTATTTAAACTCTTAAACGTATTTTTTATTTTAAGACAGATATGTAAATATTACCAAGCTGGAACTCTGTGCTAGAATCCATTCAGTATTCTGCATGTTCTTAGCAGTCACACTCCCTGCCATCAGCGGGGAAATCATTCAAGCATAATGTTGTATGTTGTACCTCTTTAGTTAACTGGCAAGTGAAATACCCAAACTCCAGATCACAGTTGGCTGGTTCAACCATTGCTGGGCAACTTGGGAAAATTAGTTATTCTCTGAGACACATTTATGTTCCAATCAGTTGCATGCTGTATGTATGCATCAGCTTCTATATTGGTTTCTGGGTAATATGGGAGAACTACAGGCAAACATAAAATGCCTATTTAAACTACATTGTATTATGTAGCACACTCCCTCTAATAACCCAAAGGTGTGACATATGGCATTTTCAGCATGTTCAGGACTACAACGTTTACTCCTGCTGTGGTCATCAAAGCACACAGGCATAACACAAACACAGCCAAAACCAAAGCTAGTCATTATTAGTACATCTAGAACCTGGAGCTGCTAGAATTTATGGGTTGGCTTCACACATGTGAGTTGTGGTATTTTGCACTTTGCTGTTGCTTTGAATAGCAACCGATTGTTTAAGTACAAAAGCTGCCAGCACACCTGCACTACAAACACACCACAACACAAATACCATGGATTGTGATGTATGGTGTTGCCAAAAATGCTGCACTGTAATTTTTGGTGCACAATGTACAAAAACATGATGGGACCCTTAAGCTACGTACACACTTCCAATTATTATAGTTGGAAAACGAACGACGAACGATCCTGCACGATATCTACGAACGATCGTATAGCACCGATCCTGCACATAGAGATAACGACACGATCGTTCCTAGATATTGTACACACAATAGATACGATCGTTTGAGCGATAGAGGAACTATGTGCACGACAGGAAGTGAACGAACGTTCGTTCATTACGCATGCTCAGACCATGGACGATCAACAAACGATCGTACACACGAACGATGTTCAACGATCGTCGTCCAATCCGATCCGCCGGTCCGGTCGTTCGTTTCCAACGACTTTCCTCGTTCGTCGGCGGTTACCTTTTTTACGAACGATTTTTGCCCAATCGATCGTTCGTCGTTCGTTCGTCGTTCGTTTTGAACGATAAAAATTGGAAGTGTGTACGCACCTTTAGACTTCAGTAAAAGGACTTACAAATTACATTTAGATAAAATGCCATTGTTAACCATGATATATCAGAGTACTTTTAAAACAACACTTCAAATGGTATGTGATTTGATTAGCCCTAACCTCTGTAGCAATCCCTCCACCTAACCTGCACCACTTGAGACTGTATACAATGAAAATCAGATTAGGTGACCGGTTTCAGAATTTGATTTTGTGATATTTCCACAATTTTTACCAAGTTAAAGATTTTAATGTGTACCAAACATTTATCTACCCAACTATGTTATTATTTGAGTACCTTGACCATCACTTAAAAAATGTATCTTGCAGCTGAAGTTGAGAGCATGGAGGACTCCAGAAAAGTCTTCCAGTGAGATGAAAACACAGTTTAAGGGAGGTCCGGCTCAGCCGACCTACAGCACCTTCCACTCAGGACCACAATCCTTCTCCCTGGAAAATCATCTAAACAAAGGGCCGTCACAGGTTGGTGTTACTCTGCCCTGCATAATTTATTTAAAGATTGCATTACCTGACTACAGCCCAGAGATCATATAATAGATTTACAGATTATAAATTATGTAATGAGCAGACTGTATTGATCTGTTGTACTATTTGTAATCTTCATGGTTGTACAGAAAGATCAATGTCTGGGTTTTATCTCAAAAGTTCCAGTATGCAGAATTTTTATCAGTACTTTTTTCTTATGCCTCTTATCTAATCTATCTATATTATGGAGAAATCGCCAATAGAGCAGGTGTCACCATTGGAAGGTTTCTATCAGATCCTTTGCTAATTAGAAAACAAAGCAGCCTAATAAAAGTGCCGAGTGTCACTTTAAAGCAGAATTCTAACTTTTCTTTATTATTAGGCCCCCCCCACCCCATGTATATCTTTATTTTATTTACCCTCACCATCTTCTAGTGCTGTCCCCAGGCATCATCCTCAGGTCCTAAATGAACAGGATGACCCAATCTGCCATTGCTACAACCTTCCATCATCTTTCAAGATGATGATTTGTTCAGGCAAAATGCCTGCTTTCAGCCGCTATGAAAACATAATTATCTTAGACATCAATGGACCAGCTAGAAGGAAGAAGATATGTATATGTTTTTTATTTAAAAACCTTGATGGTGGTGTTGGGGGGGGGGGGGGTAGTAATGGAAAATGCACTTATCACTGCAGTTCTGATTTAAACAAGCTGCTAGAGGACCAAAGCAGATTTCCATTAAATTTTATATATTGTTGATTCTAAAACCTGCAGGTTTTCTGACAATCAGCACCTGTATTGAGCTCTGAGTTTATTATTCCAAACTTAGAGCTAAAAGGGAATTCAAAATCATCAACAAAGCTGCTAGAAAATTTGCAAATGCTCTATAAAAGCTTGCTGTACACACTGCTTTAATACAAACTGAGGTCATTGTCAATCAGGCATAAAACTATGGATTTCCTATGGAAAATTAAGCTGCATTTGTTCAGCAATCACAAAAAGAAAATCTGAATCTTAGGTGGCCAAGCCTCAGATGCAGCTGTTTTCTCTGCTTTGTTTTTAATTTTAAATCTTTCCTTTTGCTCCAATTCTTTCATGGTATAGTTCTCACACTTGTGTCATCGTTTTATTTTTTGATGTGATCTTTTTTGAGAATGTTGTTTCATATAATTGCAAATAAATGTTACGCCACGCTGTCAAGGCATCATAGCAAAATGTGGCCCCTGACTCAAAACTATCTGAGCTCTAAACTGATGACATATAAATCAATAAATGAAGAGATAAAACATCCCTTGATATAGCCCTGCCCTCCCCCGCATCAGAGCGGGATCGTTCGATCGCCGCTGGATCGCAGGGCCCAGGTAGGAGGGGCTTCTAAACCACTTTTTGCAAGTAGATTTCACCCCGAGTCACACTCAGGATTACCACTAGGGGGGTTAAAGTTGAGTTTAAGTTCCAGTTTAAAAAATTGCGATCAGACAGGGCTTTAGTGCAGAAAGGGACAAGCAGCATCACTTCTGCAATGAGCATTCATATCTGCCTAATCGCTAACTTTAACCGTCAAATTTGCCAAGTTGCACATGCACAGCTCAGCACTGTTTCCTGGATACCCAGCGCTGCCCAGCTTACCTTGAGATGCCGAGAATGAGTGAACCAAGCCATCATCCTGGCCTGGCCAGTAATATGGCCAAAGATAAGAATGAGGGAGAGAAGGCAGTAAAACACTGCACCTGCGATGGAATGGGGACAGGTGAGTAGTACCTGGCTTTAATCCCACTTTAAAAGTACAGTGCAGAAGCCTAGACCCACACACTGCAGCTGAAGACCTCCAGGGTATGTCTGCATCAAATTTACCAAAGCACAAATGGCATCTGCTCAGATAAATTTATAACTAGATTTATAGAAAACTATACTAAACAGTCTGGTATTTTGCCACACATTGTTTTCTTTTTTGAACTTGTTTAAACTTATACCTAGCACTGCAATGCTCATGGATAAGGCAGTGCATAGGATTTTCATATTGTGGCTGCCATTTTTACTTGTTGTGTTTGTGTCCCACTAAAACTGCAATGTTCTCTGCTCTTCACCATTCATGCAGTTTTGACAGCAGTATCTAGGGCCTGTTACTGTGGGCACTGAATAGCTATGCTAGATTTTCCTAATATGAAAGATGATCTGGTGATTGCGTCAGACCACCCAGCACAATTTCACAGACTGTTGGTGGTCCATGGAGGACAGGAAAGGACAGCTGCATCTAACCTTGTACGTTACCATGCTTTGTATACAAATAAAAGTGATAAAAATGGATTTAGGCCAGGAGAAATTGTTTAATTTTTCTGTGTTATGTGAATGTGTTTGTCATTACTTAAAAGACAATCTGTGTTTTCAGTCAATAGTGGCAACTACAGAAAATAAGGGTTTATCCAGGGACCCATACTACATCAGAGATGGTGGAGTCTTGAGTTTGAATGACATATATGCTTCAACTACCATGCGGGATTTTCGAACATTTACAGCGTGAGTTTATTATTCATGTCCTCTTTATATATTAGTATCAGTTAGGAGTAACTTACATAGTTACATGGTGGGTTAGGTTGAAAAAAGAAAATCCATCAAGATCAACCGCTAGGGAGATAAACATATTCCAGATATAAAACCCTAAAAGACATAGTTGGTCCAGAGGAAGGCAAAAAACCCTGGTACAATTTGCTTCAACAGGGGAAAAAATCCTTCCTGCTTCCATGAGGCAATTGGATGTTTCCTGGATCAGAACTTTCTGTGATTATTCTAGTTAGGTCATATATTTGGCCTTTTAACAATAGCTCAAGATACCAAAAATCAATGTGGCCTGGCCTTCACTCTTCCAATCATGTGCAAACAAAAATACTGGATATTATCATTGTATTTACTAAGCTTAGTGAACTACCGTATTTTTCGGACTATAAGATGCACTTTTTCTTCCCCAAAACTGGGGGGGAAAAGTGGGTGCGTCTTATACACCAAATACATGTTAAATATAATAAAAAAAAATCATACTCATCCGAT